>NC_039491.1:3324861-3924861 GCF_003590095.1 Trichoplusia ni
ATCACTGAAGATTTATAATTTGTTTGATTACAGAGGAAGATTACGACGCCTTTTGTCTGGCGTACATGTTTACTTATCGCGACTTTGAAATGGGTACCCTGGGTTTGGCGTGGACCGGTGATCTGAAAAATGCTGGCGGTGTCTGCGAAAAGAACGGGGTGAGATTCAACGCCTTTTTATCAACACTTTGCTAAAATCTTGAATGAATGAATTATATTCCAAAAACCTGTTTTTTTTAATTGTTCTGTTTAAGTAAATAAACAAACTTCAGTAAATATGTTGCCTAAAACAGTAATAAAATGTTAAAAGAACCGAATCGATAGTTTCTACCTTCCCCTTCTAATACATGAAAAATGGTTATAATTTTCAGCATTACCGCGGCAGTATGAAGTCCCTGAACACGGGCATCGTGACTCTGTTGAACTACGGCAAGCACGTGCCGCCGGCCGTCTCCCACGTGACTCTGGCACATGAGATCGGACACAACTTCGGATCGCCGGTAACTGAGAATTATTGACTTTTAAATCCGAGCCTACACTTAGTATTATATTATCTAAACACTCTTTTATATTCCACCAATTCTCTCCGTCGAATATAAGATATAATTTTTGCATCATCTTTGCGTAAATTATGAAAAGTATTTTCGAAAACGGAATGTCAAATTTACTTTGTTTTTTTGGGTGTCTTAAGAATATTATAATATACTCGTACATCTTCGTAAAATAATAAACATAAGAAGTACATGTGTTTAGTTGGTACTACTCGACGGAGTATTTTTTCAGGGACTACACGTATTTGTTGCACAAATATTTCTGTACCCTTTTACGTCATATATTTATAACCTAATCAGGGTAATATATGCAAAACTTTTCAAGGATTAATTTTAATGTCCTTTAAATATTATAGAAAACTAAATCATTCTTTTCCTTATCAAAATTTCATTTTTTTTTGGCAGATAACCACAGTTATTTCTGCAATTAATTTATTTCTTTGAAGTGTATTACAGTTAACTCTTTTGATTTCAGCACGACCCTGAAGTTTGCACCCCTTTCGGTGAAGACGGCAACTACATAATGTTCGCGCGAGCCACTAGCGGCGACAGGAAGAACAATAACAAGTTTTCGCCATGCTCGCTCCGAGCTATTGATCCCGTTCTCAATAACAAGGCGAGATCTCCTAAGGGATGCTTTACCGGTGAGGCATACATATTACTATCAAATTCTGATGAAGGAATGGATCAGGTAAACAAGGTTTTACCAAAAAGTCGGTCAAAGAGACTGCAATACCTGTCACGTGCAGGATAGCTTTTAGCCATTTGGCGGTTGACCATGAGGTTCAAATGCCTTGATTCAATAGCAAATCGCTCATAAAGGGTGCCTTCAAATTAGTGGCGTGTACCGCGCGACTCTCGTGGCTGTGTACTCTTTTTTATTTTCCGTTGAGACTATTGTATTTATAATTTTCAGAACCTCAACCGGCAATATGCGGTAATGGCGTTGTGGAAGAGGGCGAGGAGTGCGACTGCGGCTGGGCCTCCGAGTGCACTGACGTGTGCTGCCGCCCTCAGGCCGCCAGACCGCACTACAAGCCATGCACTCTCACGGAGCACAGCGTCTGCAGTCCTAGTCAGGTACTTACATATTTTATTAGTATGATATGAAGAATCCCGTAGTGTGCAGTGAGAATTAGATATTTCTTACTTCTCTCTGTCATTTTGTAACAATTTATAGATGTCTCGACTCCGACTGACCCTGTTTGGCACCGGCCACCAATGACCGATGCCCTTTTTTTATTCTTATGACATTAAGCAAAAATGCCAATGTTACAGGGTCCGTGCTGCACAGCATCATGTACTCTTAAGTTCGGCGACAAGTGTCGCTCGGACAACGGCTGTCGCGACGCGGCCTTCTGCGACGGCAAACGTGCCGGTTGCCCCGCTAGCAGGCACAAGCCCAACAGGACACGCTGCGATAAGGAACTCGTTTGCTATATGGGAGTTAGTATACTTGTTTGATTGCTTGAATGATTTATTAGCGATATTTGTAATTTATGAATTTAATAACAATTATATTTTTTTATATTCAGTTTTTCTATTTGTACTTTTGCGCTAGGTAATGAAGACACTTCTTATTACATTAGAGCGAAATTCGAAGTTCACTTGAAACAAATTATACTTTTTTTATTATTAATTATATTTTTAACGTGTTAGAGTCAAAATATTTACTAGACAATTAATTACTAGTCACGAAATCATCAGCTAATATTAAAATTGTACCATCCAGGAGTGTACGGGCTCGATCTGCCTGGCGTACGGGCTGGAGTCGTGCCAGTGCCCGGCGCGCAGCGAGGACCCGCGCTCGGCCTGCGAGCTGTGCTGCCGGCGCCCGGGCGGCGCCTGCCTGTCCTCCTTCCACTGGAACACCGCGCCCTTCGACGTGCCCGACATGTATGCGAAGCCTGGCACGCCCTGCAATGATTATAACGGGTCAGTACTCTTTATGTAAAGGCTTTAATAGACCGATTCATGATTAATAACTGAACACTACTAACCACCGTTACTCACCTACTACTGCCGAATCAATAACCGGTGCCCTATGACTTAACATTGTGTAGTTTTTATTATATTTTATTTTGGAACGTTTGCTCAAATTTTTATTATTGCTATCGAAAAAAAACTACCAGAATCGCCCAAAAAGGTTCATAAAGTCACCACACGCGTAGGACAAGATTTTTTCTGGGATCTGATCCGATCTGAATCTGAGTCTGGGTGTCTTTGAGCATGTGACTTGAATGTTTGTGAAACCCTCCGCGACAAAAGGATTAAATTCCTAAATGGGCGAGTCGTTTTTTTTTAAACATAAACATATATTGTTTAAATGTCTTCAGGTATTGCGACGTGTTCCAACGTTGCCGCGAGGTGGATCCTTCCGGTCCGCTGGCTACTCTCCGCAAACTTCTTCTATCAGACGAAAGCATCGCAGGCTTTAAGCGATGGGTGCTCAAACACTGGTACGCCGTGCTGCTCATACTGCTCGCCGTAATCGCACTCTTGGTAAGTTCCACAAAATATACCTACTCTAATATACTTATACCAATTGTACTGCTGTTTCCACTTACAATAAATTGGATGGCTTAGAGTTTCTAATGAGTGAATGATATGAATGGAGAAAAAAAGAAAACATTTTTTCTATTAAAACGGTCTAAAACGAATAATATTTTTGTAATCGGTAAAAATGGGCCATTCCAGCATTTATTCAGAAAATATACATCATTACATACATACAATACTTCGTCCAAACTGTAGGGCAGTTTGTTGGCAGATGCAACTCCCGTTTACAATATTCAGATTTTATATATACCATACTTTTTCATCAAAAAACTTACAACAAATAATACCAAAACTAAGTACTAATTAGATTTAACCTACCTACCAATTTCCATCAGAGAGATCTTGACAATAGTTATTAAAAAGAAACTTCGTTATTTTATTTCTGAAAGAGATCTTTGTAGTACAGCTACTTTCTAAATCGGACGGTATATTATTAAAAATCACACATGACGTGGTACTTCACATAGCACCATAATGTAGTCGTAATATCGGTTAAGTGAACATATTAATAAAAAAATAATGAAATATTTTATGGAATGACAGAAACAAAATCGATTGTTACGAGGAATGACGTTATTAAGTATGTGTGAAAACTAAAAGTAAATTTTTTTCTAAACATAATATATTTTTAAAGTTTAGTTTTCAACGAATTTCCGAATTTAGTCAACTAGCCTATTTTTGCACACTCTCTTTATTCAAATGCTCATGAAGGACAAACAATATTCATTAACAAAATTGCTATATGCTAATAAGCTGATATATAAATTAATCAGAACCAACATGACTTGCATTGGCCAAATCAATTAACTTGTTTACAATTAACTAAATTGCATAGACATTCTCAGACAAGTATGGAGGCAAGTATAGGAGTTTTTAATTTTATTTTTTTGTTTAGCGTTGCTGCAAAAAACTTGATGTTGCAATTGAAATAGACACTAAATGTTAGTGTTTGTCTTAGGTATCTAGAATTCCTCGGGAAGGTACAAAATCGCTACCATTTTTTTGTATGCTATAAATCGATATTATGCTAAATGGTTGTGTGTTTATACTGCTCATTTAGTAAGCTATAAACAAACGAAGTCTACTGTTTCATCCGTTGGAAAATAATTCATCTTTTGTCATTACTTTTACCATCTTTATAATAGCCATAAGCTATGAATTTATTACACAAACTAAAAATAAATTGTAGAGCTAATAACACTTATAAATTAAAGGTAAACATAATTTT
Organism: Trichoplusia ni; assembly: GCF_003590095.1. Classification (NCBI taxonomy): domain Eukaryota; kingdom Metazoa; phylum Arthropoda; class Insecta; order Lepidoptera; family Noctuidae; genus Trichoplusia; species Trichoplusia ni. The sequence continues at coordinate 3,329,199 of NC_039491.1, forward strand.
AGTAACACCGTGTGTTGTTTCTAGGTGGCAAGTACTCGCTTTTTAGGACGCCACGGCAAGAAACTAAAGTCTGTGACCATCATCCACTCGTCCACCACCGAAACCGTCCGTCTGCCTGACGCTGCCGACCAAGGCCTGATCGTCCATACCGCTGTCAGGTATGGATAATTGTAGAACTATACATACAATTTAATCCTCGTACATTTTAATGTGATGTTATTGTATTTACAATGATTAATATTTCCAGGTCAAAATTACCCCTTAAGAAGAAAGTAGCCTTACGAACTCGCGCATATCGCAACAAGAAAGATCACAAGAAATTAGGAGATAAAGCATCTCCACTTCACAATGCTAATAAGAAACGGGTATGTATCATATATTATTATTCGCTTACTAGCTGACCCAGCAAACGTTGTTTTGCCTAATATTTTTTCTAGTTGTATGTATTTTTTAATGCCACATTATAAAAAAATTAAAAAAATTGTCCAAGAAATTAAAAAATATTTTTTTGTAAAAATTATTAAATATTGTAAGAAGTATTTTTTTGTGTCTCAAAAAATTACTTCATATGTTTCCAGAAGCCGATTAGTCAAGCTAAATTAGAGGAAGCTCCTAAAATAACTAAAGAAAGCACTGCTATTGTAACAAACGCAGAAGGCAAATCACCAAAACATGTTATCCTATCTAAACATAAAGGCAAAATTAAGAAACGTAAGACCAAAATGAAAAAAGAAATAATAGACTACAGTTCCATGCAGAAACATCCAGTATCCCCAATTAAAGATACTGAAGCTTTGAGTAAGGTACAAAGGTGGCTCCTTAGTTCGCCACAACCCACAGCTATTCCTAAATCAAAATCTATACCCCTTGGTCTGACAGAACGATCACATCGACAGGCGCAGAAGAGCGCGAGAAAAACAAGACCGTCCAAAAGCGCTACTAACTTGCTGTCTGGCGAAAAAGCTCGACTTCAAGTCGTGTTCAAACCTCCATTCAGGTTCAGTGTAAAGATTTGTAAAAGCGACAAGACGAAAGTAGTCCTTGACAAATCTTCAAAACCTGATATGGATAGAAAAAGGCACGAAGTCTTACCTCAACAAGCATCCGCCGAAGTAACAAAAGCCAATTTATCTAATAAGGTACCTAAACATTCTAATTCTACTAGAACTTCCGAAAACACCGTCGCAACTAGTGCTCCTAAATTAGAAAAACTACAAATCCAAGAAAACCAAAGCCATGGTTACGCAAATTTATTACCTCGAAGTGCCAGTGACTGTAAGTTAACAAAGAAATTACCTGAAGTTAAAATTCGTAATGGACATAAAAAGAGCAACTCAGTAGGTCAAAAGAAAGAAACTACAGAAAGTCGTCAAAACCTAATAACCCAGGAAGACGGTGAAAACGCACACGTCTATGAAAATGTGGTATTAACACAAGACGCTTTCGTCCCTAAGAGTTGCAGCATGCCTCGGAGGCAGACTAGTGTCGGGATGTCTCGACAGAGCAGCTACGGTCATTTACCAAGAGCACAGATCCGCCCACACAGACATAGTACAAACAATATCAGCAGATCCAGAAATAGCAGTACATCAGAGTTAGAACATTTCTATAATGTTATTGAATCACTTAGACGAAATAACACAAATGATGTAAATACATGCAATACAAATACAAGCAGTTCCTCCGGCAGCAGTCGTCATGACAGTGCGCTTCTTAAACACAGCTCTAGTTCCCGGCAAGTCAGTAGAACTTCACGTCAGAACAGTTTAGTGGATAAGCCGGCGCGCTCGAGTCCCACCGACTCTTGTAAACTTCAGAGACAACACAGCGAAGTAGAGCTGGTCAAGCCTCACGGCGATGGTGGGCTAAAGGGCTTCCAACTTGTTGTGGGTAAAGATAAGTTGAAGCGGCAGCTAAGTGATAACGAGTTGTGCAAGTCCCGAGTTCAGTTAGCGATGCCGATGTCGGCCGGGGCCGAACCGCGGCAAGCGTTCTGCTGGAACAAGCGCGCCAGCCTCGACTGCGAGGCGTCGCTGCCGGCTGGCCCGCGCGTGTCCAGCTCCCGAAACAAAAAACGAACGACTTACACTTTCGGGGAACTCAAAAACACCGTCCCCAACGCAACTGATCCATTGCCTGCCGAAGACGTCCACATCTCTCCCGAGGAGTTTTTAAACATTATTGATAATTAAGTATTATTGTGGACTAGTAGGCATTTTTAACCTAAGGTGGTTCTTTAATGTATGAACAAATAATTATATTAAAGTGTATATTAGATACCTATTTGCAAGATGTACTATTGTCGGCTGATGTAAATATTGTAATTTGCTTTTAATATTAGTACTAATGTAACCTGCCACTGAAACAGACCATTGCTTAGTTTCTCTCTAACACTACCCAAATATATTGTAAACACGATCATCTAATTTAAAAGTAGGTACATTCATTTAGTCAAACTAATTTTACGGGACATAAAAACAAAACCCTGAGTTTCATCTTCCATTTTTTTTTTCAATTATTGTTTCTATAAGGATAATCATTTGTTATATTAAAATCAATAAAAGTCAATAGATATATCAATATCTATTCTCCTCTGTTTGTTATATTGGTGTAGTAGTAATGAAATTACTAGCAATGATCTTGTTTCACTGAATGATCTCTATTAAGTGAATCTCTATTTTTTCTACATGCTATGTATTGTACAAATTTACTCAAACCTATGTAAAGTGTTCATGTAAGATTATTTAATTACTTTAAAAATGCTTTACGTACTTTGATTTAGTTACGTTCTAATTTCCATTTACAGATCCACTGTTTTAAATTTAGATAGCTGTCAATTAGCGAGTCAATCAGTTAACAATCTAGTTACCTAAGAAGTTTCAATCTACAGCATATTAATCGAAATACAAAGTAACTTTAATTTAATAACTAAGGTTGAAATAGGATTCTATCACTTTTCTATACTCAACATTTAATTCATTACGTCCTTCACCAATAGGTTTATGTTACTGAGACAAATAAACAAACTCTCTTGTTACCTCTGTTATCATTTTTCAAAAGACTTTAATGCATGTGATACAGTCCTATGGAGACCTTAGATGTAAACAATAATTAAAAATGAACGTAAAACGGTTTTATGAATAAAATATTTTTCTAAAAATTTTGGATTTAATCGAACTAACAGACATAATATGTATAAGATGTACGTAACTAAGCGAACTCATGGCTGTACTGTGACTTTGTTCTCGACACTTTGTGATCTGCAATATCTGGGATGGAATGATTTTTTTTTAATTCACGTATTAGTATGACAATATCGTAGTGCGTATTAATTATAAGTAAATAATATCTCTTCTATAAAATATTGTAATTGTTATATATTGCTGTCTAGGTGTTAGGTATATTTTTATTATGTTCCCGCCTAAATATCGACATTGTGATAAATAAAATTTGTCAATTTTTTTTTTATCCAAAGAAGGTTGCGTGATTATTTTAAGAAACCATACATCAGAGAACAATTGCCATATGCCTTAATGCGACTGAATAATGCAATAAAATAACGGCTCCCATGTAAAATAATACTGCAATGGTGTTGTTTTAGCGAACTTTAGATTAATCGATATATGTTTCTAAAAGCACATGAGATATTAAATATTTCTTTTGGCGATGACCATCTGGTAAACATTAGTTTTGAACATTGGCCTGTGAAAACACAGCACATGATTACCAGAATAAAATTAGGAGCAGAAGGTAGTTGTATGTATGTATATATTTATTGATACTAAGATGATTTAATTTCTATCTCAGATATAATCAGAATGTGTTCCAGTATTTTGTGAGTCGTGCGAAAGCTTTGCGGCTGTGGCACAGCGTATATGAGCTTCGATGTAGGAAGGTAAGGGTAAAACGTAAAAGCTATTGTATTGTATAGGAACTGATTTCTAAGAAGATCCTAAAGTATTAGAAATGTTACAAATTTGTATTTTTTAAAATACGTATGTGGATACTCAATGATATCCAAGGACGAAGTGCGCATCCAATGGGTAGTGATAAAATTAAAGCTTGAGAATGAAAATCCATTCGTCTTGAGTTTGTTTTGACTCATAAGTCTATATTAACTCTTCCTTAATAAATTGTTCGATTTAAGTACATGTTAATTGTGACTTTCATATTATATGTATAATTGAATGTGACTAGATTCTATACATCTATTTAATGGTTTTATAGTTCGTAAATACTTTCCATAATGTACCTATATGAGAAATCTAATTATTATCTAAACTATTTTTTATTTACAATACAGAGCTTTGTGATGTTGTCTGATAATTATGCATCTGAATATTATACTCTCACTGTATTTGTTCCAAGTGCCTTAAGAACAAATAATAACATTCCCATGTTACATTCCAAATGAAATCGGTTTTTTTTCGTTGCCTCCATTAAAACATTATTTTTTTATGGCTTCTTTTAATAATAGATATGGTAACACATTGTATAAGTTTCAAATTTTTGAGTACTTAATTAGACTGTGATAGAATTCGTTTATTGTAATATAATTTATTATGTATATGTTGTCTTCTAACTTTATTTATTACCTTTACTGTTGGTAAGGAATTATCCACCATAAATACAAATTTGTAATAAATTCGTTTCTAACATTTTACTATTTTTTTCTGCATTTTTAATGGATTAAAAAGACTCCAACACTATTAAAACACTTTGCTTTTATTAATTCCAATACTTTATAAATCCAGGAATAAACAATTGGTTACTTTTTCGAATTTTACTATAACCTCTTTTGTGGTAGCATAAACACGTTCTATAAATAATTTTTAAATGCCATTCAATTATTATAACCGTTTCTCTTTTGTTTAACCTATCAAATTTATTGACATATTTTTTGTCACAAAACGGCTTGTTGTGATGAATATCCTGTTGCGATAACTTGAAATGGCCCCGATACGTTACAGCCTTCATTATGAAGACTACTCTGAACATTTGATGTCAAGATTTGGTAAATTATTACAAATGCAGTCTTTGGTGGACATGACACTTATGTGTAGTTCTCATACGTTGCGTGTTCATAAAGCTGTTCTTGCTGCAAGTAGTGCTTACTTTCAGGTAAGAACTCTCAAATACTTATATCAACAGACTAATTAATTATTTATGAGTTTGTAACACCTTAAAGATGAAAAAAGCAATGAAACTAAAGCTGTTCGTATATATTATGTTTTAGTTCAAATTATTTAGTATCAACAAAAAAACACTATGTACGTTAACTATAGCTTGGCACCTAGGTAAATATAGTTGTTAATGATCCAATCGACTTAAGATTGTGTTTGTACCACCAAAATGCAAATCACAGCAAAGTAGTGTTTTACCAAAACTTTATTATTAAATGTACTGCCTATTATTTATAGGAGGTGTTACAAAAGCAATCCGGCGAACCGCTAATTATATTAAAGATGCGCTTCAGTGTATTAAAATGTTTGGTAGAATTCATGTACTGCGGGAAAACTCAATGTCTAGAGGAGAACTTAGACGAATTAGTGTCTGCGGCACAGTTCTTAAAGATCAAAGGACTCTCAAAAGTCACTAAAGAAGGCCTCGGCATTGCCAACAATAGTAAGTAGTAATTAATTACTGTAAAATTACAGATAACTTGTTTGCATGTTTGCAAATTAAATGTTTATGAGATTGATTTAGGTTAAAACCCATATTAAAAGAATACTAATTCTAGGTGAAATGCCAGTGTTCACACCACCGGTTGTGATAAACAGACCTCCGCAATCACTTATTGATTTGCATTCACAGGTAATAGCAGTTTGTTGAATATCTGTGATAAGCATCTTAGCCGCTCTACCTACCTAGAACCATATATAAGCTTAATATAAGTGGAGTTGTAACACATAAGATTTTTTGCTTTACAAAAATGTAGCTTTCATTTTTTAATAGGACAAAATAAAGCGTAGCCCTCTAGATCTAGAGATTCTAAACATGAAATAGTTTATGATTAGTTAGTACTTGACATTATTTAGTATTCCCGATAATGTCTAATAAAGTGCCGACCGCGGTATAGCGGTAAGTTCTTAGTATGGAAATATATTATTTTTAGTAGAAATTACTCGAAAACAACAGTAAATAGGTATATTGGTCGATTTTTTTTCGATTATAGTTACCCCAAGTAGAAGTTACTAAGGTAATACAAATACCTATTACTTTAAAACGAGTTCCAATGAATTATTGTAACATTTAAGGATGAAACTAAGGCTCAACAGTCTGCACAGCTGGCACCAGCTACTAGCACCAGTCAGCCAGTGGATAGTCTCGGGAGAATGAATAAGGTTTGTATCTAACGAATACCTTCGAATTCACTTACCTACCGGCTCGAATAGAGTTAATAAAGTATGCAAATAGCAATTTAGAATTTTAGATAGATACTCGCGATTATTATGTCCCTAACTGGTCTATAAAATATATCAAAGTCCCCTAAGCTGTGTAAAATTAGGCAATTTCATTATGTAGGTGTGTACATAGGTACCTAAACTTTCAGCAGGACATGGTTGTGCGAATCCCGTTTGACATTGAGAATGGCGGTACCGCTGCCGGTGACTACTCAGACGCCCCTCGAGCCATCAAGCCGCGCCGTGGGAGGCCCAGTGTTCGAGTTAGTAGCACATGTTTTTAAATGATAAGCTATAGATACTCTTCGTTTACTTCGTATTTGCAATAATAACTAAACTCCATTCGTTACTTAAAAATGCCAAACTTCGTTTCAACTTTTTATAGTAATATCCACAATTTTAATAATTTACAAGCAGTTTTAAAACAAAAGATTGACAAAAGATACTATGACAAAAGTGCCACCAAAAATGTTTACCTTTATCTATTGAAGTACAAATTGAGAATAATTATGAGAGTTTATAAATAATTAATCTGCAACAATGATGGAGAATCCACTAATAATTGAAAATACTAAAAGCTCCGCTATATTTATATCTATAAATATAATATAAATATCTATATTATGATTGATATTCCATTAAGAGAGAAACAAATCTAGTCAAATAGACTTAACTTATTCTTATAAAGGCATATTTAACTAGGTTTAAACGCGTTTATTTCTTTATACTTATAGCGTACAGGACCTTGGGAAGGTGCTGGTTCATTAGGGCGGGCAGCTGAACGCGCACTACTTCGTCGCGAACAAGACTCACGAAAGGCCATACACCAGTTAAAACATCTGCAAACTAGGCATATGCAGGTAATTACATAAGTCTCATTGACGTAAGGAACTCAATTTAGACCAATATTATCATTTGCCCACTATACTTTGTTTTTCGCAGGACTACATGGACAGAGTAACTCTTTCACAAGCCGTAAACAGTATTTGCGGACCTGAATCCTCCAGCAACTACATGAACCTTGACAATGACCTTATGTACATGGACCAAACGGTGTCATCAAATGTTCTAGATCCAACCATCTCTTACTCCAAAGAACACTCTATTGGGAATGAAACTATCACCAGCTATTCTAACACAAATCCTAGTAGCTCAGCTGATACTTCTAATAGTGGAATCGGTACAGCTATGTCTCAGTATGTCAACGCATTGAAAAGTGCCGGTCTTCCAACAGATTTACCCATACTATTCGAATCCGGTGATGGTTCATACATAAACGTCAACGAACAAGTACTGCTTGATATGGTTCAAAGTAGTGAAATACAATACGAAGTCATAGAGCAACCGAACATTATAGAGAAAGTAGCTGACCCGAGTGAAATCAAGAGTATTGATGACCTATCGAAATCTATAGAACGCGGAGAAATGTTACTAGGCAATAAGGGTTATGGCGCAAACAATGATTACGATAAGGATGCATCACAGTATAATCGTACGGAAGACACTATTAATAGTTTGAACGCAATACTACCGGATAATTTGGAATCATTTGCAGAACAGCAAAACTATGTTGTTTTAGATCCTCGGCTTCAAGAAAACAATAACTCAATAGATCATGTTAATGCTCATGATTTTTCGTGCATCGATGGAGATATGCAATTTTTCACAAAATCTATGAGTGACGATGTGAAAAAATACTATGAAGATCAACAATTGCATGACGCCAGAGTCATTGAACAGTTGTGCCCAGCAAGTACTTCTTTAGATACCAATTTTAGCATTTCTTTACTTGATACAAAAAGTTCACATTTGAGTTCTAATTTAAGCCAACAATACAATCCTCTGAATGCAGAAGATTTGAGGAGAAACGAAGATTGTTATGACTTCGGGCTTCAACTGCCTCAAAGTGCTGATTTTAAAGAAGATGCACTAGACTGCTTAATGTCTACACCCAAACGACATGACGACGAACAAAACACTTATGAGGATAGCAACCAACTTGACCAACGAGCTCAAGAAAGAGATGAAATAATAAAAGATCTAATGAATATTGAAAACAAAATGAATATGGCTCAGAAACACAATGCCTCCGCAAAAGATGATCAAAATAACACAAATTCGGACTCTAATGTCCAAGATTTTAACGTTAATCAGTTAAATGTTTCTAATGTTTTTGACAACGATTCGGACAATAGTAAAGAGCTAGATGCTACGAAGACCAGCAATGCTGATTTATCTGCAGCTATAACGTCAAGTGGTTTACAATGGGATAATTTAGACATAAATACCAAGGAATCTGGCGATAATGATGATAATAGAAATAACGAACATAGCACTAGTGCTGATAGCCAAATCGATACAATGACTTCAGAATCTCCCTATCAAGACTCTGTAATAGATTTGACAGGACCTGTTAATGATAAAGCAGAGCAGTGGGGAAGTATCATGAATGAAAGTGATGATTTAAATAAAGAAAACTCGCCTCGTATGAACGATGAAAATATAAACTCCACCTTAGAAAATAACATACCATTTGCAGTAGGATTGCTCCCTCTTAAACAAGTTCAACCCACTGAAGATGGTAGTTTATTAAAACGAAAGAATTCTATTGACGTCGATTTGTTGGACAATGTAGATGCGAAGTGTTTAAAACGTAAGGTGAAGTACAAGAAATTGTGATAAAATATTATTATATAGTGTTCAAAGGTAGTTTTAATAAAGATTTGTTTATAACTTTGTTATTATTATTCATACTTACTGGTGATGGAGCTCTTTGCCGCACGTTGGCTCCAAATCGGCCTATTGTGCGTAGACATTCCAGGCTATCTCAATCTACCCCTAGTCTCTGCTTGTGAGGGACCCATTTTCGAGCTGCCGAAAAATGACGTCAGCTGTGAAGTATGGAAGAAGACATTTTGCACTAACCAGTAAGTCAGGATGATGTTGATGATAATTAAAAGAGTGTCAAAAGTTTTAATAATATGTAATTGAAAGCCCTTGAACACAGCACCTTCAGTGCTTAAGTGTCCTAAAACAATTCCGAACTGTTGATAATACCCAAAGTTACTCAATCAAATACATACATGACAATCAGTACAGCAGTCTTGAAGGTAAGCCGAACCGAAGTAAACCGAATTAAAAGTTCACATTTTCCGTAGATATAGTATTGTCTACATTGATATCTTGTGTTCTTATTGTCTATTTTGCCTGACTTGTTGGTCTAGTGCTTAGTAGTCCTTTTTTTCCGGGGTGAAAGGCAACCACGTCAAGGGCACGGCGTGGGGATATGTCGGACTTCCACCGACTACAAACACCCCGGGCTCCTTCGACTGCTTTAGCCAGAGTCACGGATTCGCTCTCGCATACTCTGCGCGACTCTTGCAGTGCTTAGTGGCCCTGACTGCTATATCGGAGGTTGTGGGTTTTATTCCCATCCAGGACAAATGTTTGTATGATGGTCACGAATATTACTTCTGTGTCTGGGTGTAATTTGTCTATATTTATGTATATACTAGCTGACCCAGCAGACGTTGTTTTGCCTAATAAATTATTTCTAGTTGTATGTATTTTTAATGCCACATTAAAAAAAAAAAAAAAAAAATTTGGTCCAAAAAATAAAAAATCTTTTTTTAGTGTGAGCAACCCTTATCACTTAGGGGTATGAAAAATAGATGTTAGCTGATTCTCAGTCCTACCGAATACGCATAAAAATTAGGTAAAAATCGGTTAAGCCGTTTCGGAGTACGGTAATCATGACACGAGAATTTTATATATTAAAATAGATGAATATACGTATTTAAAAAAAAAAAAACTACTCCCGGTTTAAGTATTTCTATTCTTCGGTCGCGGGAATTTCACAAAAATATTAATCACGTGCACAACAACACCCAGATGGGGTCATCATGGATCACAACAATGTTTGTCCTACGCCGGGATCGAATCCGCAACACGTCACGGTTTGGCGTGGTGACCTCAACCACTCGGCTAACTGTGCATTCAATTTTATTAGTATCTAGTACCGTACCCATAACATAAGCTTTGTTAATTATTATGAGTCTAAGTGGCGTTGTATAAAAGTTTGGGAATCGCTCTATTGAAATTAAAAATAGACGCGAGATATGAGACTTCTAGCATTAAATGAAAACTTTTGATTTCTCTTTAATATTTATTTTTTACTGGAAACAAGTACATATTACAATCATAATCTTAACATTCATAAGGCATTTCATATAAATTTCTTAACCTAGTTTGCTACAAATATTGATCGGAAATATGGAGATTCATTTAGCAGGCATTTTTTAGGCGGGATGTGTACTACCTTTGTAAAAGTTCTTGATTTTGTTATAATTATTAACATTAGAAATAATAAAAATATTTTGTAAACATTTGCACAAAAAGTAATTAATTTCAATGCCTTTAAGTCTAGCTGCCATACTTGAAGCCTAGGCTACCGAAAATTAATAACGATTGTTAACAATACCTTGGAAAATATATTATAAAAACAATAAGTATAAACATAATAAAAATATACTTTGAAATAAATCAGATCAGTGATAAAATGGCTCGGATTGGTCGTACCTACATTAAAAAATACTTTTTATTAAAAGATGCTACACAATTAATTGCAAACGGTAGGATAAAATGCATCACAGCTATGGAGCTTTTCAATGATGCGGAGCTGACCGGTTTACGGAGACGTGGAATGACTCCACATCAATGAAATCGAAAAAAAAACGAAAAGGTGCTCGTAAAAACTAAGCTGCATAAATACTTTTTATTGTAATTAACATTACAATAAAGAGCAACAATTATTTAAGTATGCGTTTTTGCGGGTGTAGCATCCTTTACAAAATTGCAGCCTTAATCTACACTATGTGATATGAACCCTAATATACAAGAAATCTTACTTAAAAATTATGAATATCATTTTCAGTACATTACTTATTGTCAACAAAAATTGACAGGTAATCGAATATATAAAAATAGGATATTATACATACAATATGTAAAAGTTATTGAAAACTACGTATTATACACGCTTGCTAATTGAGTCGCTATGATTTCTGAACTATTTTAAAGAAAACTATTTGTTCAAGAAACACAAAAAATATAAAGCCTTTGTGCTACCTTGTCACAATCAATAGTTGAAAACATATATAAAGAAAAAAATGTTTAACATTTCTTACAAATTGAAGGTTACAAATACATACATTTCTGGTCAAATACTAATGGCCGGATGCATATCACAACCGAATATAAATAACAAAAAACTGAATGCTTAAGTTAAAGTTACATCACGAAATTACCCTTAAAGTAACAAGTAAAAGTAAAGCTGTCAAGAATAATCTTTGTACATTCAGTGTATTAGCAGAGCTTCTTGCAGAGTAACCGTAAGAGTCGGTGTGATAGTCTCCCATTTGGAAGGTGATAGCTGGGGACGACATTCTGCCATCACCTCCATTAGAGTACGCAAGTACACGTAGATTATATGATTTGCCTGGAGTGAGATTCATTACATATGCTTCTAATTTGTGTTCCACTGGTACAATTGTGTCATTCGCGGTGCTCATATCTTGATCGATTTCCCAAACTCTCACCTAAAAATGGAAACATGGGCATGTTTATAAAACGATTCGAAAGCTTTAATTCCTCATTGCTCTACCTCATCATCATCATCATCATCATCCACAGCCTTTATCCTCCCACTGCTGGGCATAGGCCTCCCCTTTTTCGTGCCAATTTCTACGGTCCTGTGCTAACCTCATCCAGACTCGACCCGAGGCTCTACCTCATAGCTCATAAATATTTTTATAAATATTAACTATTGAGAGAACAATTTGAATACCCTAACCACTCACATTATGTTATAATAAAACCAACAAGGACATTTACCTTATATCCAAGCAATGGTTCTTCCTCGTCGGTGGGCTGCACATAACGCCACACGACACGCACAGTAGTGGGATTATACGCCCACACGTTCACTGATGCTGGTGGCTTCTGCGGAGCCTTTCGGAATGTTCGCTCCAAGTAGCGCTCACTCTCCGGACCCTCGCCAGCTGAATTGAATGCCATTACCTGAAATTTTTTGATAAATGAGTTGTTATATAAAATGCAACAAACTATGGATACAGTAATAAGTTAATAAAAAGCTTTAATTACCTTAACAAAATAGTAAGTATCAGGTTGCAACCCTACTATGAGAGCCCAGTGACGCGTTGTCCTTGACAGGTAGTAGATACATTCCTCCTCCTTGTTCGCTTGCTTCCAATACTTAAGACGATGTCCGATCAGCTTACCACGCAATCTTTCACGCGACTGATCTATAGGGTTCCATGTAACATTAAGAGATGTAGAGTTGAAGGATCTGGCGTAAACCATTTGAGGTGCAACCTGAGGCATGTCTTCTGCAGAATATATGGTCACGACAGCACTCTCTGGTCCCGCACCTACATCGTTGTAAGCTTGAACCTTTACATCGTAAGGAGTATAAAAATATGTTGTTGATATATGGACAACATAAGTTCCGATATTACCATACTTTTTGAGAGATAAGGACTGGAATTCGACCTCAGTTCCATTACGTCGCCAGAATATCTTGTAATATATACCGGGGCCATTCTGTAGAGAGGGTGGCAATGTTTGCCAAGTAATGGTAAGGTCGCCAGTCTTTCCCCCACCTCCTCCAACTTTAGCTGGTGGTTGGTAAGGCTTATCAGCTGGAGTAGAAAATTGTGGGCTTGGTGCCGAAGGTTTTCCTGCACCTAAAAGGTTTACAGCTTGAACACGGAACTCATAAATCGCCCATGGCATTAACGTTGTACTTATAGTAGCTCGTTTCCGCCCATTGTATCGATCAATTTCTATTACATTCGCCACATTATCGCTAATTGTATACCAAGTTGAATTCCAGTGTGTGCGTCCAGTGACCATGTAGCTTGTGATGGGCCGGCCATTGGAATTGCTGTCAGTCCATTCAAGGGTTACTGATGAGCGCTGAATATTCAATGTCTGTAAGCCACCAGGGGGACCAGGAGGTCCTTCGATGCGTAATTGAGTATGCGAGGAGATACGTCCTATAGCAGATTTCACGATACATTCGTAATCACCGACATCGGATAAACTTACATTGAGAATAGTGAGCTCACCTCCATCTATTTTTATTCTTTTGTCAGCATATAAATCAGCTGCCTCTTTCATGCGAATGCCATTGTGGTGCCAGAAGTATGCTGTATCTAGCATAGGGTCTATTTCTGCATTGCAATGTAAAAATACTACCTGATTAACTTGAGTAGTGATTCGTGGAGGTAATCTTTCAAGGAAGCGCGGAGCACGCAAAACTATCAGTCGTCCTCTGCTTTCGTCCGTTCCATATTGGTTCTTAGCTACACATGTGTAAACACCCTCATCATCTCTTGACAATTGGCGGATTATTAGGTTTCCTGTTTCCGATATAAATCTCTTTCCACCAGCTCCAATAACAATATTATCTTTTTTCCAAGTAAATGTTGGTTTAGGAGCTGCTTCAGGATTACACTTCAATGTAACATTGCCACCTTCAGAGCCATATGTTTCAGACTCAAGAGGATGTTTTTTAAAAGAAGGCTTTAAAGACAAAACTCTTAGTTGACCTGTTGAATAACTTGCTTTCAATTGATTTCTAGCTTCACACTGGTACATGCCTGGATCTCTGACAGGATCTAAGTACTTCATTATTAATACATTATCTTGTATTATGTAGCGATCTCTATCTTCGGGTTGTAAAGTCTCCATTGCAAGTTTTTCACCATTTTTCCACCAAGTATAATTGACATCTGGAATGCCGAATGCTTCACAATTCCAATGTAATTCACCTTTATTGTCCATGTGCTTATTAGCCAGAGGTATAGTAAAGTTTGGCTCAGCTTGTACTCTTAGAAAAACTGTATTAGAAATGTGTGCTCGATCATTCTTTACATCACAGACATATTCACCTTCATCTTCTACTCCTACATTGGGTATTGTTAAAACTCGATCATAATTACTAAGGTGAGCTTTTCTTGGTAAATTGCCATTTCTTCTAGTCCAATTATAAGAAGGCACTGGATATCCAAAAGACACACACTCTAAACGAACCTCTTGTCCAACAAAAGGTGCTTCAGGGAAAACTTTTGGGAAGTTGTTAGGAAATTTAAGATGTTGATAATCTGAATGAGGATAAACATACAGGGGGAAGAATGGTCCGTTACGACCAGCGTCTGATACCTTGCTCATAACATTACAACTGTAATTGCCCCTGTCTATTGTTTCCAAAGCAGAAAAGTAGAGACCTCCATCATAAGATACAAACACTCGCTTGTCTTCTTCAACAAGATTGGGAAAATAGTTTCGAGCCCACAAGAAATTTACAGCAGGATAATATGAGGGTGGATAACAGTACATTACTTTGCCCCAATATTGATTGCCACTTTCAACTGATCTCTTTTGATTGAATTCTCTAATATAACCAAATGACAACCGAACCGATTCTGACCTAATTGTACCAAACTTGTTTGAAGCTGTACAGTGGTATTTAGCATTATCTTTATCAGTGTCAGGATTGTAGATCATTAATGTTCCACCACTTAGAACAAATCTTGTATCTACTAAAGGATCAATTTCAGTATAAATAGGTTTGTCTACCTGGTATTCTTCTCTAAACCATTTGTAAACAGGTGCTGGATAACCACCTGCAATGCAAGTCAATTGGACATGATAGTTTCTCATTGGATCATAAATAGTGTCCACTGGCTCTTTTATGAAGTAAGGACCTCTGGGAATTCTCTCCGGATCATATGTTTCTAAACCATATGTAAATGATCTTTCTTCTTCAATAAGATAGTGCAGTCTTTGTGTTTGTCCTTCACATATAAAATGGTAGTATTGATTGCCTTCAACAGGGAATAGGCCCCAACGGCCTAGTTGGTGAGAAAATTTGTACACTAAGTAATCACGAGGTTGTAAGTTATAACTAGTGTATATTGATGTCTCATCAGTAAAGAACGCATTTTCTAGACCAGTAAGCTGAGATCCGTCAGCGTCATTAGACCAATACCCTGGGGACTGCTGGTGAGCACCAATGTACCAAGAACCCTTCTGCGGATCCAATTTCATTAGATGTGTTATAATAAATCCGTGCTCCTCAGGGCTATTGACGGATGCCAAGTCAGCTTCGTATGCCAAACAAATTTTACGAGCTTCATTTCTGGGACGATCTGGAGACTTGGTGAAACGATAACACGACTCCCTAAATCTGATCCAATTTGGAGGGCACCGGTACCTTTCCTCGTAATCCAAACCGGCATAATATGTAGCCGTGTTTTGTGGATCTACTTCATTGTCGTTGTCTCCATAATTATCTGAGTTAAAATTGTCATTGTAGAACGAACTCTGACCAGCATTATAATCGTTTCCATTTACTGGAAAGCTTCCGTAAGGTACTTGCGAATTTGGACGGTAAAGTGTTGCATTCTGATTACTATCCGGGTACGACTGCTGAGGATAGTTGTTGTAGTTAGGATTAAACGCTCCAGTCTCCGAAACTTGACTTCTTACGCAAATCGTCACAGAAAGTAAAAACAAAATTCGCTTCATTGTTAAATACAAAACAAAAGAATTAATAACATTATCGTTGTATCACAAATTCATATTAAAAACGTTTCTTTTTTAAAAATAGCTTGATGATGACAAACACCTCGAAAGAAACCTCGCCCAGTCTGACCATAGACAATTGGATTGGGTTGGACATGATACAGAAACAATAAGTAGAAAAACGCAAAGACAATTAAACAAAACAGAATCTGAAAGAGCGTAAAATTATTCCGGTGAAACGTTACAACGATAAAATTCTAAAACAAAAGATTACTTATTGTACTACGACTTTTGGAAATCAGGATCATTAAAGGTCGCGACATCATTTACTATTATTTGTGCATTAATTAACAGGTTACAAGAGAGGTAAGTTCACTCTCTTGGATAAAGACATTATACTAACACATAGAGTACATAATATAAAACTTATTACTCATTTTGAGCCACAGATTTTGACTAAGGTGTAGAGTTTGTGAAATTAGGTCTTGTAGAGTTAAGGCGTGTAGTGTTAGAAGCTTGCCTCTACATGAGATCTGATAACTTTTTGACAGTGCGACTCATATGGGCTCGTCTCGGCAACATTTTACATGATTTTTTTTTTGGTGGGATTGTATAATCTGGAATGTACTTTTTATTTGAATTTGAAGTATCAGAACATTTTATAACCAATTGACCAATAAAAAGAGGATGGCAGCACTGTTTAGATCCATGTCAAAAGTCTAATTCAAATTTGATTGTGTCAAATTCAAATAATAGGCGCTATATTGCATTCATTGCTTTCTGTTATGTGTATTAATATTAGTAATTATTCGTTGCTTTTGTTTGGACTAAGAAACTAGAAACTGATGAAAAAAATATTAAAAGGTGAAAATATGTAAGTGCATTAATTTTTTTTTTTTTCTAAAATGGAGCGTGTCGGCGCTTAACAAGAAAGTCGTTCCGAGAACATGTTCCATAGCCGGTCGCTGTAAGCTGATATTTACGAGGTATGACTTTTAGCTCTGTTACCACTGTGTCTATATTTAGGGCAGGTAGGGTAACGAACATATTTCCGTATGAAAACTTTCTCATCATGAAACAACTCATACTAAACGTATTAATTATAATGAAGTAGACTTACTAAACGAATCCAGATTTATTCTTGACTTATTCTAAAATGTAGATAATATGACAAAAATTTTACATTATCTACTTTATTCTATCTTAAGTAAACTTAAAATCATAAATATGTTATCCATAATACAAAAAAAATATATTTGCATGTTTATCAAAAAGTAGAGCTTGAATGACAGTTACTATGCAAGTCTGAAAAAAAAAATGTGAATTTTGTTACTTAATGCTGACTCCAAATTTTTGCCTAAACTATTTAGTCCAATTTTGGTTTGAGCATTAATTATGAAAATGGTGTTATGTTTATTTTCCATTTTCATAGCATGCTTAGTTTGTTATTCACCTGAGCTTTATGATATGAATTAAAATACATCAGAAAACTAACAAAAAATAATATATTGTCATATGGAAGACTAGTCTTAGCACTTGGCACTTTATTCAGGGTAATCAAAAATGCAATGCTATTTATCATATTTTTTTTTTTTTTTTTATTTATTTATTAAACTGTTTACATTATAGTTATTTGTTTTGTATAAACCCCACAAAACTGTTTGCACAGTTTGTCTGTGGGCGTAATGAATTAATCTTATTAACTAACAATTTTACAATTAAACTTATTCTAGATAGTAACTAAGATAATAACAATATATATATTTTTAATATAATATATTCAGACTTTATCCTTTGACAAACATGTAGGCAACGAAAGGTCGTTACTCACATGCCTGCCAATAGGTAAGTCTTTAGAGTTCTGCAAAAAGCTTTTTTATTATTATTATTGCGTATACTGGTGGGCAGGCTGTTGACAAGGTACGGTATCCTTTTACTGAGTGTTCTGTCCCCATAGTAATTATTTACTCTGGGGACTTCATATTTACCTGCACAGGCTGCCCTAGTCTTATGGGAATGATTCAATATTGAGTAACTCTCCCAACTGCCGTGACTATTTGTAAGGATTTGGTATTTGTGCTTTAAACTAGCAGGGAGAATTTTACATATTTTAAACAGCTTGTAGTAATTATCTTTACATTTTATTTTTGTTTTTTTGTCTACTAATAATTTAAGGAATCTAATTTGTATTGTTTCTAATTTTTGAATATATGATTTGAAAGTCAGGCCATAGCAGTCAATAGAGTAACTCAATATTGAATCTACGAGTGACAAGTAAAGTAGTTTAAGGGTACTAGTAGGAAATTTAAAACTTAAGTGATAAAATTTACCTAATAATATTCTAAGTTTATCACATAAATAATCTATATGGCACGACCATGAAAAGTTTTCATCGACTTTCATTCATACTAAGATATAATTAAATAATTAAAGTCTGTGATAAAAAAGTTTGCCAGACTTGATTATTTTAAATGCTTGGTTTTTTGTGCATTCTAACATTCTTCTATGATTAGTGTAAAAATTCAGCCCTAACTCACTTTTCCATGTTGTTTATGCCATTGAGGGTATGGCATACAATATTTAAAAAAAAACCATCCTCAATAGTGCCGCTGGAAATGAAGCATTTCTCAATAATTCTCAACATTTTAAAGTCTGATCAAATATAATCCATTGCTGTTGTTTTAGTCTTCCATCACAACTTTCTCTTTTGCCAAAATGGTTTTTGTTGTTTTCACACTTCTCCACACTTGGGCTCTTAATGTATTTTATACATCCACTTTAATTACTAATTGACCTTTTTATTATTATTATTTTTCATTGTAAATGTTGATACAAGTTTTTAACCTTTTCTTCATTCTGTTTTTTACTGTAGCCCTGTCTGTGGCCTGTAAAATTAGTCTTCTTTATGGAGTAACGCATAGCCACTGCACTTACCTAAATAGGGATATCAGGAATGATGGGTGGGTTAAACAGAAAACTTTAGTTAGCGTGCAATTGTGTAAACAAAATAATCTCAGTTGTGATTATATCTTCCATGATAGACATAGTTTGCTGGCACTCCTGACATAGATGGTACTATGGTGATGGATAGAATTTTATGATGTTATTTCACTTTAGACAATTAATTTATGAGAGTGTCACAGAGATTCCAAAGCTTAATTCATTATTATTAAATATCTAAATGTAAAGCTTAAGTTTGGAATGTTTAACAGTATATTCATATTTTTTGATTAGTACTCATTTGGTGCTGGGACAATTAATAAAGCAAGACTTCACTATTGTTCACATTTTATTTTCCATGTTATCAACAAGAAATAAGAGTCAATATTTATAGTAATACTTATACTGTAGAGTATAGCTAATACAGAAAAACATTATACGATTTTGATACCATTCAGAAAAGTACACAATTCTGTAAATCAATGGTTACATTTACACCAAAAATTATTATTATTAATTATTTTCATTCCATTTTTCCGCACTCAAGATAGATAATTCTCCTAATAATATTTCATCACAGATCAATAATGTACTTCTTCGTTTCTTGCTCTCACAAAGAAATAAATAGATAGGTAGGGCGGAACATGGCCTTGACTACTGCATTTATGATACTGCTACATTCATACAGAGTCCCAAAATATTGTATAGAAATATAATGTATCCTGACCAAAAACTGACCAATATTATCATTATATATACCATGTATTTAATAAATTAGATATCGTCGGCATGATTTAAAACAGTTATATGCCACTTCAAAATAAGTTAAAAAATAATTTGTTTACACTTTCATCTTATTTACAGTGTTACTTTTATTTTTCCGATATGCGTAATATGATTTAATAAATTCTCCTAATTTTATAGGACTGTATAAATATAACAACATAACTCATTTTAGAATTAAGGTAAAATATTGTACAATATTAATAAAAATATCTTGGAGTGACAATATTAGCAAACATAACAAGAACAAAAAATGCCAAATTAAAAATTGATAAAGAAGTTACTAGCATAATCTCAAAATGTTACATGATTATAACAGTTCATAGGTGATGTGATAAAGAAAATGTGACTGCTACCCCCAGATATATAAGAACTTGTCCAAGAGCTCGAGATAACATTCAATAGTCTAGTTGCATACGATTCTCATTGCACTTGTTCATGTTTGATGATTAAGTACAACAGTCGTGTGATTAAGGCCATCCAACCCTGTGACTTGATATCTTCACTCCAAATACATAAAACTACAATGTTCATGAATAACCACGTATACTATTGCACACACAGTATAAGATTATGCTAACGCCTTACAATTAACAGTGTGGTAACTACATGTCGTTAATTTCTTATTTATAAAATAATTATACTAATCATCTCGCCGCAGCGTTCATTACTTATTCACCTATCTACCCAATACACCGTACACCAACATTAAATAGCACCCATGAGAATATCGAACATTTAAAGCAACATCTATACGCATAATATCTATAAAACTATTTACAATATTTACACAAGTTGTTCAGTAGGTATACACAACATCTTACAAGCCAGACACTTAAGAATGATAGAAAATAAATTGATTATTATGAAATGGCTGCCTTATTAATACACAGTCTCATGAAACGATTTTTATAATATTGTTCTTCATTATGAGATACCTGTTACATTACCATAATCAGTCAAGCTTGGTATTAAGATCTCGTTATTGAGCCGTCTCCAGTCAAACATGCATACTCAGTATTATTTACTTTTTTCTAAAATCGATCACTATTGTAGTAACCGTATTACAAACCCCATAACATGTCTTAACATCGCCTTGTCACAAGTAGTTAAATAATATCAGAAATGTCTGACTATATAGTGTCAAGTGCTTTTTCTATTCTGGTATAATTGCGAACACCAATAAATATTACTGTAAAACAACAATTACATTAATAATATCACATTAAAATCTATTTGAAAATGTACGATTTCTACAATGCAATAAAGACTAATAGGAAAATGTGATACTTCCATATTGAATTTATGTAGGCCTTGGCTATGTAATATTAATGAGCATTCGTTATTTGTTCAACCAATGGCCTTACAGCATATCCTAGTGTCAGCTAACAAGTATGGTCTCAATCTTGAGCAGTTGTCGTAGTTTGTCGGTGACTCGGACTAGCGCCACTTTAGATGCACGCACGTTCACCTTTTCTCCAGCGCAGAGCAGCTGGTGGCATTGCGCCCGTTCCAGGAATTCTTGAGTACGTATCTCTCGCAATAATTCTTTTGGTGATCCCGATCCACAGTGAATTTGCTTTAGAAGACTCTCTTTTGATTTAATCTGAAATAAGTAATAGATAGTTAAAATTTTGTTTCATCCGGTCGTTGTTTAGAACGTATGGCTAAAGTATTAACCTGTAGAAGGTTGGTTATATCCTGGAGTAGGCACCATAAACCGTCAGCTGGTTGACCAGTAGCAGTTCTGAGACTGTAAAAAGGTGGCAAAGGCGCTTCAGTACACTGGATCTCTATCATCGAATCCGGTGGTGGAGGAGGGGAGGCTGGTGGCGGTGACGACAATGGATCACAACCGATTTCTTCGCGATCTGAAATATGAATATTTATTTTTACTATTATTATATATTTATTTATTTTACTATCAAATACAAATGTGGTACATAAGGCGGACTTAATGCCGCTATGTTGTTGCTATTATCATACCAATTTTACACAGTAGGAAGCATTTTTTATTAAATAAACGGCATAATTTATTTAATCACTCTTATATACCTATGATTTCGGTGAGGGGTGGAAATCGCCAGGGTTCAATAGCGTTACCCTGAACGTCTGCTATGTGCAATCTCAAGAGCGTTGCAGCAGGACCCTCTGTAAGTTCTTCTGGTGTTTGTCCGGCGTAAGTACCGAGCAATGGATCTGCACCGTAGGCAAGAAGTAAACGTATAATTTCTACGTGGCTGTTCTCACAGGCTTCATGTAGAGGTCTGTAAAGAGAAAATATTTTCTGAATTAAAAATTCAAATCAATGGATAACAGGTAAAAATGATAAAACTTACCTTATTCCTCCTTGAGCAGCCGCTGACACGTTAGCACCGTACTGTAGAAGCAGACGAGCTATTCTGACATGACCCTTAGCCGATGCCACATGTAATGGAGTAAAACCGGCATTATCTTTTGCTGAAGGGTCAGATTCCATCTTCTCTAAACAGTAAGCAACACAATCCTGAAATAAAAGGTATGTTATAATATTTGTTTTTTACCAGTGTATTCTTGTTTATCAAATCCAGATGTAACACAAATATACTAATATATGTTATACTTACTGTGTATCCTAACCTAGCAGCACGGTGAAGATGAGTTTCTCCAATACTTTTGTTAATAAACCACCCTTTGATTTCTTTGTGGATGTCATGGACTGATTCGGGACTTGGTTTAGGAGCAGGCCTACGAATTTTGGTTGTTGGTTCTTCTCTCCGAATGATTTTTTTCTTTTTTCGTATATAATCAAATCCAGAACTAAATTTTCTTCTTCCAAAAAGACGTTTTAATCGTCTTTTGGTATTCCCTTCAGATGGACCTGAGGAACTACTTACAACTTTAGTTTTATCTTTTTCTTCTTGAGACGTGTTTTCATTTTTATGCTTTTTTGCAGACATTTCTTTCATTCTCTTATTATTTAGGGATTTCATTATACTGTTTCTTTTTTTTAAACGCATAAGTCGTCCTTTGGCATCGTTCCTTTTTAATGACTTAGTACTTCTGAGGCCATCCCTTATGGAACTAGATCTCCTTTTTAGTTTATCCTGTACTATTTTTCTGGGTTTGAACTTGGGCTTTGGTTCAGGTTCTTTTTTTATTTCTACAACATTTGTCTCTTTTGTTTCTGAAAGGTCATCATCTCGACACGAGGTTGGCGGTGCTGAGGCTGGTCGCTCATCTCCAAATACTTCTTTGATTGTAGCTCGCTGTTTTAAGACGCGACTTTCGGTTCTTGTCCTTGATTTTAAAACTACTGGTGCAAATTCTTCAGTAGCACCTATAAGACCATCTGTATCTTTAATAAACGAATTTCTGAACGCTGTAACAGTCTCTTTCCTAAAAGCACCTAAGTAAAATATGTCTTCCATTAACTTTTCTTTTTTTACATTATAACTACCTTTATTACCATTTTTAACTAAACCCAAGCTGGGCGTAGGAAGTAAATCGCTTGTAGACTTTTTAGATATGATTTTAGGCGTTTTGTCATCCTTGTCTTTGCTCTTCTTTTCTTTCTTATCTTCTTTTCTGCCACATTTTTGAATAAGAACATCAACTATTGAACTACTTTTCTTTTTTATTTTTGAAGATAGAACCGTGGATGTTGATGCCTCAGAGTCGTAATGTAACTTGTTTGGTGCTGAATAGCTTGAGTTTGAATCTAAATCACTGTCCAGCGTAAGCTTATCCGGACGTCGCGCGTACAAATCATCTGTAGCAGCTGATGGTACCGATGAAGGCGCTGGGGATAGTGGGGCAGGATCTAAATCAGGAAGTGATGTAGATCCGCGTGTAAATATAGCTCCTGAAGCCCTACCAAAAGGACCTCCAGAACGGCCCCTAGGTATGGCGATAAGTCTTGTAGGCATTCGAAGAGAACGTTTATACTTGTATAGTTCTTCTTCCCATCCAGGATGGAAATATGAGTTATCCCCAAAAGTAGGTTTTCGGACTGGTGTCGAACT
This sequence comes from Trichoplusia ni, assembly GCF_003590095.1. Taxonomy (NCBI): domain Eukaryota; kingdom Metazoa; phylum Arthropoda; class Insecta; order Lepidoptera; family Noctuidae; genus Trichoplusia; species Trichoplusia ni. Next base: position 3,352,939 of record NC_039491.1, read on the forward strand.
ACTACTGGCGCTGCTGTTGTCAATTTTTTTTAAAGGTGAAGATTTAACAGGGGTTTTTGGCGTATGTGTAGCTTTAGATTCCTCGCTTTTAGTGTTCTTACGCGTTCTTAGCCTTCTAGCTACACTGATATCGTCATCATCACTGTCAGAACTTGAATGCACATCTTGTTTTTCTGTTGACAATTTTCCTTTAGATCTGGATACTTGTCTGGTTAATTTTAACCTTCCTACTTTCTCTTCTTTGTCTTTTTGTAGATAACTTGAATCAATTGATTTTCTAGTATTCTTATTAACATCTACATCACAGCACTCGAGTTTGACATACGCAGATTTTTCAGACAAGTCCTTTAACAATTGGTACTTAAGGCGTTCACTTTGTTCTTTTTCTTTTAAAATTTTACTCTTAATAAGAGGCTCATCATCATCTGTTGATTCCGTTTCTTCTTTGATGACAGTTTTGATAGCCGTCTTTTCCTTTGTTTCTTTTTTATTTTGTAGTGATGTGTCATTGCCTTCAGTTTTCACCTTAGACTTCTTAACTTTCATCGGCTTATCGTTGTCTTTTTCTTTATCTTTCTTACATTTTTCCATTTTATTCTGTTTATCTCCGGAAACAGATTCTAATACATCCGCTTCTATAACATCTATTTCATGGTGAACTTCATCTTCATCTATTGGCTCTTGTTTTATGTTAATTGGTGTCGTTATTTCAGTTATGGGTTTTTGACTACTTTGTTCAGATTCAAGAGAGTCAATACTATGAGACTGTTCCCCTTTATTATCATTTTCACTGTCTGGGTTATCGATTCGCTTTTTGTAGTTTTTCTTTTTATGACATCCAGTTTTTAACTGTTCCATAAAGCTATCGCAAGCATTAGCCCAGTCTAAGTCTTCTGCTGGAGCTTCATTACTGTGTTCTGGAACAGGAGGCTCCAAATTTTCTAAAATATTTTCCGTTTTAATAAATATTTCAGCATCCTTTTCTATTTCTTCAATATTCATGGGTTCAGTTTTGACTTCCGGCATAATTGTTTCTGCCTGCTCTTCGTTTTTTATAACAGATTCTAACCTTAAGTTATCTTCCCTGATTTGGTTAAAAAGATGTGTTTTTCTTGGAAGTAATTTAAGTTTTTCACTGTCAGGTGTTGTTTGTTTGGTTTCAACTTTGTTTATCGCATCTTGTGAAGGTGGCATTACTTTTAATTCCGCTTTGGTTCTAATTCGAGAAGCAACATCATTTTCTGGGGATTTAGGTTTGGGTTCTGGACTGTTATAGTCTGAATCGCGTGAAATGGAATCTACAGCTCTAGGCATTTGTATATGCTGATTTAAATTAGGGGTAATGTGGTTCTGGGGTTTCAGAACGACTTTCGATACTGTATCTATTTCACTATCTTTTGTGAGGTCAGTTATATCTATCACTGAGTCTTCTGCGTCATCTATAACGATGAGATCTGGTATCTGCTTGGCTTGCCTAGGTGGTTCAACGAAACCAGTTTGTTTAGTTTCTAAACTGTTTCGAAGAATGCTTAATACCCTTTTGTCAGCCGGAATTCCACTGGAGGTATCAAAATGATGCGGATTCATGTCTCTATGGTTCGGAATCTTCTGAATAACGTGATGACGACTATTAGCAGATGAATTTCTGTCAGTATGATAGTGAGCGTGGTATTCACTAGTTTCACGAACCATTAATTCGGGATGATATAAGTTACCGGGGTACCTATGACTTGCGTGACTGTGATGTTCACGGTAGACGCCCGATATTGCCGGTCGTTTTTGTTCATTTTGATAAGCCTCTAATTGCTTATATCTGCTATAGCTATATACCGGTTGTTTCATGAGTTCTCGCTGTTCTCGAGCGGATTGATTTAGATGATCTATCCGGCTGTCAGCTGTCCACGTTTCATAACGGACTATCTTCTCCGGAATGTTACTAACAATTGGACCTGCAGGCCGTTTTCTTTCTTCTATGATAAAATGCCGGTCATCCCGAACTCTATTTTCAGGGATACGTTGATCAGTAACAGACCTCGTTAAATCAATTTTAGGAACATAGTCAGCTCTTACTGGAACACTACGCTCTTGATAATGATGAGGAGATTCAATTGGATAAGCTTCTGCCACTGCTCGACGATTTTCATACCCACCATTATATCGCATTGAATTTTGTCCAGGTTGCGATTGTGCAATCGTACCGTATCCGTGCGTAGTATTTCTATCTCCGTACTGCGTAAAATTTGGTGCAAAATCAACTTTATGAGATGCTACGTAGCTTGTGGTAGGCAAATGCGCATGACGACTGCTAGAAGAGGGACGATGCGCCAGAGTCATTACTTTACTTTCCGCTGCTGAATCTATTGCTTCATCTTGAGTTGTCGATGAGTCGGCAGAGTTTTTAACTGTTTTTACTGATAAATCTAACGGCGACTCGCGTTTTTGTTTAGTTGCATTTATCTGCGTTGCAGCCGATGGTATTTCTTGCTTTTGTTTAGTTTGATTCATTTGATTTACCAATGACGTTACGGATACCGTCATGCGCGCTTGATTTGGATACCCGGGTTTTAATGTTGATCGCGCAGGTGATGTTTGGACGGGTGTTGATGGAGTATAGTCGTAACTGGTTTTAGGTGCAGCTGCTGGACGGTAAATTGTTCTAGGCTGTGAAGAGTTTTGAACTGGAATAGGTGCACTAGGTCCATATCTAGATGTTGATGGAGAAGAAGTAGGATAGTGGTAGCTATTTCTGGTGTCCACAGGCCTGTTCATCGTTGAGTAATCAGTACGTAGTGCTAAACGTGCTGCATCGTGTGGATGCGGTGGAATTGGCACTGGTGAACGCTCTTGTGATCGTGATGAATAATGTGCGCTCATAGCTTCTATTGATGCGTGTTTATACTGAACTTGATGCGTATCGACGCGATGACTTTGAACAGGCTGCGTGACAGATGAAGGCCGGTAACTTGGATACGCTTGCTGATGATCATATTTTCGTTGAGGAACTACTGGATGCCTATCGTAATGAGAGGACCGCGCATAAGGTGATGTTTCACGGCGTTGCTGAAGAGACGAATATTGTATTTGTGCTGATCGGTTTTCAGTAGAATGTCTTTGTGCTGGAGGCACAGGTTGCGGATGATGTATTGGTGGTACGCGATCGTTAGGTGGAGGCGGCGGTTGCGCAGGCTGCATTTGATATCGTTGTGTAGGTGGACTTTGCGCCGCTACATCGCGCAACCTCGATGCGCTGTGTTGCGGCATCGACCCCGATAACCTTGCATATGTTTGTGGACTCTGTCGCGAATGTGTCGAAGGCTGAGGCGAAGCTATCGGTGCGTGGGAGTGTCGATTTCCATCTGACAAATTTGAATCGTAATGGTAGCGCCCATAAGCGTCTGGTGGACGTGAAGATGGATATGGATCTGGTGGTCTACCTGACGCGTAATGATCAGGTTGTCTTGCTGTTGGAGTTTGCACACGGTGCACAGGCGGCCGGTACTGTGATGGGGGCTCTAATTCTTGAGCAACTAAAGGTTGTAAAGGTGCAGCAGATGGTGGACGAGCCGGGGATGGGCACGGAGCAGCAGGCGCAGGTGCAGGTGAAGGAAGTGCTCGCGGAGGTTTGCGGATTATATGCGAAGGCGGAGATAGCGTCCCCACGGCTTCTTCATCATCCTCGATCTCGGGCTGCTCGCGTCGTTTTTCAGCAGCTTCGCGCATCACAGTGGCTTTGTGGATTATATGTGGCTCGGGTTCTATTGGTTCTGAGGGTGGCCTTGGTGGAGCGGTGACTGGCGTTGAGCTAGGGACGGAAGGTGGGGCGGCCGCAGCAGATGGTGGACGCGAGGAGGGAGCCGGAGCGCCGGATTGCGCTGGAGCTCCTTCTTCAGGTAGTGTAGCACCTGTAGGCCATAAGGGCTGTCCAGAGCCGTCAGCCTGTGCTTGTTTAGGCAGTCCCATGAAGTACTGACGCGTCCCTTCCAGTAGTACATTGCTGAAAGACTCGTCCATACTCCGTCTCCTCTAGACCTCTCCTGAAACAACGTAAAGGAAAAAATCACAATCGGCATCAGTTGAGTAGTTTGTTGAGGCATTTTTGTGAACACATTGATGACATATCTTATTATTACAGCGAATCTAAAGTTTGCCACTACTATACGTATCCATACGAATTTTATTACAAAGCTAATAAGTGACGATCATTATTGAAGGCGTAAGGCTCATCGTATGTATCTCAGGTGCGTGGTTGGGTCGTTTCCCGCCGGCTGCCCTTGAGCCTACTTCGCCCCCGCACACAGACATATGCACGATTATATAGATCCACAATATGTTATACACACTGTAACAACTTCCGCAGGATTTTGCTCAACGTTAACTGACCGTCATTCGACTGAATGTCAAAAACCTCATTAAATAATTATCAATTCTCTTTTGAGGCCATGATTCTAGCTAAACGAGTTACCTACTTAGTATCCTTTTATATTTAAAAGATTACTCAAAGCTTATCATATAACTGGTTATGGTGTAATTACACTAGGAATTAGAGAGGCTGCAGATAAAAAATGTAAATTCGTCTACATATTAAAAAAATACGAAATATAATCGTTGTCCCTTATGATATTTAGTATCCAGCAAATATTTGATATTTGATGTATTATCACAAATACTATCTAATAAAAGTCTCATCAAAGCTGATCTTCCTTTGCAAGAAAATTTAATTACTTACGGCACGCTAAAAAATAAAAGACGCCAATATAGTTGTTAAAATATTAAGTCACCTTTATTTACGTATAAATAAGCTAGTTTCTGTATGTTGAATACAGCTAATATATATCTAAAGCTTCGCGCAAGGCAAGCAGGTCTCTAAGCAAAGAACGTACGATCGTTTAGAGAAGAGCCCTTTTTTAAAGGTATGCGTTGAAGGTTCGTAGACGATAATTTCATTGAATTTGTTAAGTTTATTATAGTGACACTTTAGATGCCAACATGCGCTTTCTTTTTGTTTCGACTACTAAAGTATAATCTTTTATCTGACTGAAGTTAAACATACAGTAAGACTGATACGATACAGCTATGAGAAGGTGACCGATGCCGTCAATTTACATGCACACAAAAACACCCAGACTCAGGACGAGAATTCCTGATCCACACAAATGTTTGTTCTACGCGAAGATAGAACCCGCGATATGCCCACTGTGGGTTTTTGGCGTGGTGACCTCGACCACTTAGCTATACCTGCAGTAGTTACTGGGGGCGGAGATGAACGCAAGAAATCACTATCGTAACAGAAGTCAGGATTTCTTAATATAGTGGTTAAGTATTCTTGAATTTTCTTATTTTCCATATTTCATTTTTTTTTCTTTTGTAAGAACCTCCTTTTGATAGTAAAAAATACAACAAAAAAGAATTATTTTTACGCGTGATGCCATTACCAAGGGAAAAAGGTATTCATAATCATACGTATATGTATATAATATATAAATACAAGCTGACCCAGCAAACGTTGTTTTGCCGATTTTTTTTTCTAGTTGTATGTATTTTCATTATGGAAACATCACATCACATTATTAACAAAAAATTAAAACAGAAAAATTGGTCCAAAAAATAAAATATTTTTGTTGTGTGAGCAACCCTTAATACTTAGGGGTATGACAAATAGATTTGGTCGATTCTCAAACCTACTGAATACGCATATAAAATCTGGTAAAAATCGGTTTAGCCGTTTCGGAGGAAAACGGTAACTAACATCGTGACACGGGAATTTTATATATTAGAAGAAGAAGAAGATAGATTTAACAAACTTATGTTATCAATACCATCAGGGCCAATTTTTACGCCTTAATAAATCTGATTGCCATGTACCTACCACCCAACTTCAATTACGGCTAGAATTATCCATAAAGTTAAAGAAATGCTAATCGATCCCTGTAGCTTCATATTATTTCGTGTAAGGTCAATGTCACCTACCCGACGTCTATAAGATACGAGGTTAATGAACTCGCGTCTCATATTTACCTATAGAGCGTATCTACGTACGTATCTTTCTACGTTTTATAAATGACGCGATGTGATAGCAGACTGAAAGGAAATAATCAGAGATAAAATTGTTTTCACTTTTTAATCTTATTGGTTCCTTACTGCGTCTTGCCGGTTTCGCACTTTAATTGCTCTCCTAAATCTGAACATTGTTCGTAAATTCTTATCCTCTGTTTGTTTTTCTAACCTCTGTGGCACAGCAGTTCTTCCAGCATCCACTGTTCTTTAATTTTTTTATCTTGCCTCTATAGTCTATACCTATAATAATGACCTTAATTAGTGAAATTGCTACAAGCATCAATTGAAAACACTATTGAGTTTTTAGGTATTTCAACCTTATTTGAATATTTGTTTTAACGGATAATTCCTAAACTGTTAAGTTCAAGTTGCTTGAACGTATAATTGTAGCTTAATATGCTTTGTTTTAAGTAAAGTAATTGCATGTGTGCACTGGCGCGTTACAAGATGCAATTATGCGTGGTGCACTTATGCGGATTCCGTTATAGTGAATGCCCCACTAGAAAATCGACTAAGCTATGTAATAGAAATATACCGGAATTTATTTTACATAACTTGTTTTTATTTTTATACAAACCAAGTGGTAACTCCTAATTCGTATACCTAGGGCGCTGCGCTTTGTTTTAAAGCATTTAGTCTTCTATACGACTTAAACAGTTTATTAAGACTAAGACTATTATTAGATTTATGAAATACTGGTAAATTTATAAATTTCTGCTTACATAGCTCACATTCCCTTAGGTCTACAAACAGCTACGCTAAACGATTGCAATAAATGTTTCTGTTACAATAGTTTTGACAATAGTCCAACGCCTATTCCGTCACAACGTAATGAGTACGATACATACTTACTTGCAATACATAGGTATATTTGCTATATAGGTTTGACGCAATCGGTAAAATCGAGTATAAGCTTCATATAGTTATGTACTTGCGTGGTACAAGAAAGATGGACCAAACTATGTAAGGGACTGTCTTAAATTGTCCTTCAATCTTTCTTTATAAAGAGAAGACCTTATTCTTTGCTGCAAAATTAAATTGTTCTCTTACGCTATATAACAGCTATCCTGCTTGATGTGAATGGCGACCCCCAGACGTGTTCATGACTCCGGTTTCGTTTTCAGCAAGACCTGGAATAAAAAAATCCTCATTTAAAACCTATGTAATGAAAGAGATAAGAATCAAAAATTACGAGAGCACTATTCAGTATTTATTGTTAAGTATTTGCACAGCGGGTAAAATTAACGCTAGTTTTTGATGTACAAACATTTCTTAACTGTACTCTGACACGTCATATTGAAATGGTTTTAAAGATGACAGATTTTTTGCGGGAAGGGCAAATTAAAAGGCAATTTAAATTACAATTACTTGTAGTAAATGTATTACGAATGTAGGTAATATCTTCATTTATTCGGCAAGTAAAGTCCCTTTTATTAACTTTTATGTTTTATTCATTTTACATAGCAACGAGTTATTGTTTACGTATATTATAAAGATAGGTAGGCAACTAATGCACCAACTGGACATTGACCTAAATTCAACATCCGTTGACAAACGATTTAGCACATCATGCGAATTGACTTTCAAATCGTTTTAGTTGAATAAAAATACACGTAAGCATTATAAGCATGCTCTGATTTCGAACCGACTCGTTTTGTTTTGTATTTACAATTATGTAAAAGCAGAGCAATGACCGTTCTTTAACCGTCTATAAAATAATCATCTTTAAATTAAACTGTAAAGGCATTAGAACTTCTAAGTCGTCTTAGGAAGTATAATTGACGAAATTATATTTATCTTCGAGGGTAAATTTAGGCCAGATAATAACCATTTCTAACCTAATGTGGAAACTACGGAGCGGCTTAATGTAATTATCCATCGCTAGATAAAATATAATGGTGTCCTGTAAATATGTTAAAAAGAATTGGTTGGATTACTAATGGCTAACTACGTACGTCTCTCGTACGTAGTCTCGTCGTCCTACATATCGCACACTTATTCCAAAACTGTCACTATCCAAAATTTCGTAATATCGAGATAATAACGCCATCAGTTGATCAATTTCTAACTAAAAAGAGCCGCATTGACACTTTCTTAAAAATGCCAAAAACTACTGCTAGATGGCAGTAGTCTCTTTTGCCACTAAACAAAATTCCCCACCCCGCGCAGTGCTAGACTGACGCTTAACACGAAAACACGTGTCGCCCGTACCAGAATAGACCGTTGTTGAGCGACAAACCGACACTTTGGTCATTAAGTCAGTTTTTCGGTGCCATCATTGGTAAGTAGTTATTTTTTTCTTACTCCAAAGTGACATTTTTTGTTTGGTTCACATTTTGCATTACGGTGACTTTGTATTTAAGTTAGTGGTTTGATACTAAAGTGACACTTTTTGTTTAGTGTCAATTTAGCTATAAAATGGTAAATTTTAATCGAGTTGTTTTTAAAGAAGGACCGTCATTTTACGAATAATGTCATTTTTGCGTTTAATTGATTTTGCCAAAGAATAAATGAACCCTAATTAATTACAAAAGTGTCACTTTTGCGATCATAGTGATAACATAAACTTACGACCTTTATGATTATAATAACCCTTTTATGATAATAATAGGTATTTTTTTTTAATAAATCAATTTGCAAACGTAATCTTTTTTTTTTGATAGTGATGTAGTGTTTCTATTATTTTAGGTTTTTTTTAAAATGCATCGAAGAGACAAATTGTTGAAACTCGCTCTGGATCTTCAGGCAGAAAATAGCGCAGAACCATCGACCTCGCAGAAATCTCGCAGGGTAAGCTGCTCATCTTCTCAGAGTTCATCTTCCTCGAGCAGTTCTTCGTCTTCAAGTAGCGCTGCTTCTACAATTGGCTCCTATGTTTCGGGGTCAATAAAATCTTCAGATAACATTTACCGTCCCATCGCCAATTCACTAATACAAAGAAAAGTATTTGAATCTTTGCCAAGCACATCTAATCTACAAAAACATGTAACTAATCAAACTGAATTACCAAGACAAAGATCATTAAGCACCGGTTCTAGGTCTTCTACCCTTTCTTCAAGAGCAGGTGATTTTTCACCTGACGATAATGATTCTGATTATAACCCTGTCCCTGATAGAATTATCGATGAAAGCTCTGACAACGAGCAAGAAAATTTAATAATATTACCACCAAAGAAAAAACGGAAGGGTATTATAAATTCTAAAAAGCTAATAGCTAAACAATTACGTAATTCAGGCAAAGAATACGTTTCTTTATCAAAATCAAAAAAAAATGTGCCCCAGAGAAGCATGGGACCGCCTTGTTCAGAACGATGTCGTTTGAAATGTTTCGATAAAATTAATGATGGTGACAGAACGATTATTTTTGGTTTATATTGGGCAATGGGTTGTGTTACTCGACAACGGGATTTTATCAGTAAGAACTTGACTGTTATCAAACCAAAGTATAGTTACAAAAAAGAAAATAGCAATCGTAAACCAAAGCATGGTTTCCACCTAACAGTAAATGGTAAACAAATACGGGTGTGCAAAATATTCTTCAAAAACACTCTGGGGATTAATGATAGACCTATCAGAACTGTCTTAGAGAAGTTGTGTGATAGCGGAATGGTAGAATCTGACAAAAGAGGCAAACACGGAAATCAAGTAAAAGTTGTTGATGAAGTGATACAGGGTATAAAAAGTCATATTGACTCCATTCCTCGTATAGAAAGCCACTACTTAAGAAAACAGACTAGTAGAGAGTACATCGACGGAGGTAAAAGTTTATCTGATTTGTATAGAGATTATAGAAAACTCTGTGAAGAAGAAGGAAAGCCAGCTGGCGAAATACACACTTATCGTAAGATATTTCACAAAGATTACAATATCAGCTTTTTTATTCCAAAAAAGACATGTGCGAGTTTTGTACATCTTACGAAAATATGAGTCAAATAGAAAAAGAAACTAACGAGTTGAAGTATCTAGAACATCACACAGAAAAAGAACTAAGTCGAATTGAGAAAAATGAAGACAAACAAAAGGGGCAAAAAAGTTACGTGGTTGCATGTTATGATTTACAGGCGGTTTTACCGCTTCCTATGGGTAAGACCTCAAGTTTTTACTACAAATCAAAGTTAAATGTATGTAACTTTACGATTTGTGAACTTAACAAAGACAACAGTTATTGTTATGTTTGGAGTGAAGTAGATGCTTTGAGAGGAGCCAATGAAATTGGCTCATGCGTCTTAAAGTTTATTACAGAAAAATGTCAAACAGTCGATGACCCGAATTTGGAAATTATATTTTATTCTGACAATTGTTGTGGTCAACAGAAAAATCAATTTATGTTTAGCTTGTACATGTATGCTTTAGCTAATTTGTCAATTAAGAGCATTACCCATAAATTTTTAATATCGGGCCACACTCAAAATGAAAATGATAACGTTCATTCTGTAATAGAAAAATCTGTTAAAAAATTTCTTAAATCATCTCCAATTTTCGTTCCTGACCAGTACATTACTTTAATACAGACGGCTAGAAAACGAGGTAATTCATACAATGTCAACGCTATGTCATATTCCGATTTTTATAATTTAAAAGATTTTGTTCAGCAATGTGGCATTAAGTTTAATAAAAATACTGATGGAGATGCAGTTAGACTATCTGAAATTAAAATAATAAAATTTGTCAAAGAAGATAACGGAGCAATAAAAATATTTTATAAGACTTCATTTACAGAAGATCATTTTTATGAGATTGAACAATGTAGACAAACACGGTCTAGGCGCACAATTAACTGTGTCGGGTTTCCTTTGAAACAACTGAATAATGCAAAACTGGAACTAACTTCCAGAAAAAAGAATGACTTACGATCATTAATTGACAGTAATTTAATACCACGCTATTATGCTGAATCGTTTTACCGAAATATTTTGTGATTATTTTTTCTTTTTTATATTAACTTACAGTAAGACATCCTGTTTTATTATGTAAAAGCGAGAGATGCAAGTCTGATTATGTGAATTAAGATTAGCCGAGAGAGGCAAGTGTGATTATGTGAATTAAGATTAGCCGCGAGATGCAAGCATGATAAATATTTTTTGTAAGACATTTTATGTGATATAAGAGTATCAGTAGCGCGAAGCTTAAGTATTGTTTTCTTCCCCTTCTGTAATCAAAGACTGATTAAAATGTAGAACAGAAGTTACCTCATAGAGAGTTTAGACTGATTGTTTAATAACAGATACCTAATTATTATTTAGATGTTTCCTTTTGAGATTATTTTTGTTTCTTAAATAAAAGAATGTTATTAAAATTTATTTTAATTATTTAACAGACAGTTAATAATTATTTCGTTTCTTTTTAATAAATATTTTATGTAGACGTGCATTTGTTTTATTGATCCTATGACAATAACTGTTGCATAGTCTGCAGCGTCAAATTTTTTTACGCGAAAATATTTTAGATTTCATTAAAAGTACTTTAAGTAATTAGTATAGATTAAAATTTCGTAGTTATTAAACCTTTAAAAATTGAATTCCCATTCAAAAGTCGGAGTAAAACGACATTTTGAGATAAAAAATTAAAAATGTGAAAGTAAAACTGACACTATAACACAAATAAGGTAAAAACAATATTTTTCTATTCAAATTTTTTAGTTATTTTCCTCTTAAATATGAGATTTAATATCATGCTTTAATATCCTTGTCATCGAATAACGAAATTGTTCATCTTTTCTTTTCAGTGTACAAATTTCTTTAAAGAAAATTGTTTTTTTGCTCTCCTCACAAATGAGGATTTTTGTATAGTGTCAGTATAGGTTTAAACGTGCGATATGTCTCGGTTGTTTTTCAATTACCTACACACAGGTGGTCCGTAAAAAAACTTTATAACCCTCTCGTCCACATTATCATCATCGTCATTTAATCCAGAATGTGACTACAAAATTTATTTGGTCCAACAGTTTACACATTTAACATAATGTTAGATTGTGTATTGATGTCACCATGTTCAATTCATGATTATGAAGAGAAACAGACGCGTAAAATCCTTTAGGTCGGATTTGAATTTTAAATCAAGAAGTTCATATGTGAAAATATATTTAAATTCATTCAATCGAACGGTGTGCTCTACATGATTTACGTTAAAACAGCAGTTGTGGAGATCTGAGAACGATGAATATAAAAGTTTTCTTAGAAAAAATATTTGACGTAACAACGAAAAAAAAACAATAAAATGATTCGATACAACAACAGCGCGTGTATTTTAACACTATTTACGCATACAGACGCCGCCAATACAGCTGTGGCGGGTCATTGCCCTGGCGAGGCGCGCGAAACAAGGTGAATCGTAATGTCTACTTTTTGTCTCCACCGATGAAAAAAGCTCCATAAGTTTTTACGTTTACGATTTCGTAATGTCTATTAATATCGAATGAGATCACTTTGGCTGGTTGATAAACGTAGGCGTCAAGTAACGAGTTATCGTACACCTTTGTAAACTTAAATGGATTACTTAAATATTTCAAAAACACTTCAAAATAATACAAAACAACAATAAGCTTGTTCTTATCTCTTGGTATGCAGCAAGAACAAAAGCCAAAATTACGCCGCCCTGCAAATTTGTCCAAATGCACATTCCGTTTAATACTTACTATAATGGGGTTCCGGAATTCAATTACACTTAAATCGAATTCAGGGTCAATTAATCTTCGCCACTCTCTGGTACATCAAGTTTGTAAAGAAATCATACCGATGCCCCTCCGTAAGCTCCCGTCACACATGGAACCAGTGAGCACATAATGCCCCTAGGGATGCGTGAGGGAGTAAGGATTATTTTAAGGCTGCCTGGGATCTCTGGCCCATTTTTAATTCTTGCTTTGTGCTAACAATTTTCTACTTTTTACACACTTACGTAAATATTTGTTATCTTCTTCACTATGTTGGTTTCGACAATGTGCAAAGGTTCGTTGTGTATTTCAATTATTTTTTCTTTAAGTCTATTACACAATGATGCCCGATTACAATACCAGCGACCCCAGCACGATCGCTAATGGTTAAGTGTTCGGATCATAAACGTTGCAATTAGGATGGATTTTGAATTGATAACATAGTTTATATACACATTGTCACTTTTACAGTAAAGAGCTATTAAGTGCTAAAGACTCTGCTTTCAGACTAAGAAATTAAAGAGAGTACATAAGTGTTACATTCCAATCTGACGTTGAAATCGACTTCAAATTGTCACCATGACAAAGAGCCGTATTGATTTAAGATCGTATAATTCTGCGTTCGAGTGTAAAATGCTTATAGATGCTAACACACTCGAAAGCGTGTCAACGTAGGTAGGATCGTTGGCGTATGCGCTTCTAATCGCGTTTCGCGGTACACGTGCCAAACAAATACGTGGAGGAAAAGGGAGGGGCGGGGTGGCAAGCGCGTTCGTAATGTCCGACTGACTACGCGCCACAAATCACAAATAAGCAGTAAGTACATTCAATCTCTTACAATCGAGAGCTCCGGAAACGAAAAATAAAATCGTGGGGAATACTGTAAGTGCTCTTGTATTCGTAACTTATATCGTAATTATATTATGTTCATTGCAGATACGAATGAGCAGTCAGAGCACGTTACACACAGATCAATGTGACTTATACATACATACTTAAGACCTCTGATAAAGTTGAGATAATTTAATTAGAGAAATAGTTAATATAGTTGAATTAAAAGAATTATAATAAGACCGTGTTTTAATGATTTTCAAATGACAAAAAGTAGACTCACGAATTCAATAGGGATTTTAGTGTAGTTAACGTATCGGTAAAGCGCGGGAGCGGCTGTGGCCCACATTTCGTGTTCTATTTTTCATCAGTGTGCGCTAGCGCCCTCTATTATTAGATCCGCATTGTTTATGGCCGTCGACCGACTAACATCGACCATTTACAATTGCCTCTTCTTCCTGTATTTGTTTCTATTTCTGTTATGAAATCTTTGTGTATTCACTATTTGTAATCAACAATCGACAGATCGCAATATACTTACAAGCTCACAAAATCGGTACAATTTGAAATATTAACATTTATGTTTTTTATTGTTTGCAAACACGATGTAGGTGCTTAAAATGTCACAGAACGTACTGAATTTTCATAACTGTTGTACAAAAAAAATAATCTTATAATTTAATGTAATAATTGAATCATTAGTTATCATAAAAATATTGTTTTCTTATAAATTCAGTCCTTTATTTGTTTTTTAACTAGTCTTTACATAGTCAACCAAGTCAACGTTCTTAATGTTTTGCATCTTCTTTGTATTTTAGATGTTAATGTTTCGACAAATATAGTACAAGTAGGTATATCCGAAACGGCAACGTTAATTATTTAAAGTTTTGAATTTACACACACACCAATTTACACATTTGTTTGAATTTACATCCCAGCCACTCTTAACCCAGAAACATTAAGTACCATTTTCGTGAATTAAATCACATAATATTATCTTGTAACATAACATTGATTAGCGACTGCACAAAACAAAGCAGTTCGACATCTTTTATGATAAACAGTTATCTTTACGATCAAAGATATTTATTTCTCAAAAGAATTACAAATTCACTTATAGAGAAAACATAAGTTAGTGCAAGGCAATTTATCTTTCAAAACAGTAACCAAGTCTGATTTTTACTTTGATTCATTATTTAATGTTCGCGTTTTTTTTAATAAATGGCTGAACCAGAGGCACGAAAAAACGAATTTATTTCGGTAGTTTATCATATTGTAAGTAAAGCATAGCAATGCAACGACTTATTTATATTTGTATTGACGAACCGTTTAAGCTGGAGACGTATGATGATAAACAGCGTCTGCTGTATCATTTTCGGTTGACCCCGCTCATAATTTACATCGATCATACGAAGCGTACTATATTCCAGTTTTTCATCACGATTCGATTTACAGGCCCGAACAGCTGTGTGTTTTCATAAATAGGTTGAGATAAAATACCTACAAAGGTCTATTTTGAGAGTTGTAACAACTAGAGCTCGTCGATTTGGAGTGTCTCCAACATTCACCTAACAATAATAATATCGTGTTCGTCCTTTTGTTGACTGCCTGTGTTTATACAGAAATAGGAAATATTACGTAAATCTAGATATTTTACATATATAAATCTAGGATATAGGATATTTATTTTCCTGGATTTAATAATTATATTTAATTCATATTTAATCATGTTTTACTTTTAAATATTTTCTGTTGTGTCAGTTCCACGTATGCTGGTCAAATAGTTAAGAAGCGAACACGTGGTTATGCATAGTTGTAATTTGACAGCTGACAATGCAACTTCCGTAAACGCATGCGATGTCTAAATTTTATTATTCTGAAAACAACTGATTATTTCTCCGTTACGATTTAATGTTTCTAACCGAATAAACAGATTTTGATAAACTTGGGCGAAGTTTATTCTATAGATGGCAAGCTAAAATAAGCTAATAAGCTAAAACCGCGATAATCAACATCTACGTAGGCTTAGCTATTTGGTAATAGAATTAACACTATAAAGTTCATAACGCAGAAAACGGTGCTTTATGATGATACATTAATTCTGTAGTTTGTTCGATTCCTGGTATTAACGACGTCACTCGTTTACTTCCCGATAACGTATTCTTGATGTCGTGTAACAAGCGAGTTTATAAACTTCACGCATTAGCTTAGAAGGGTGTTATATGTTTGTTGCCACGTCCAAGTTTATAAAGTATTTGTATGTGTGTATTTGTATGGAAAAAGTTCACAAGCATGAAAGTTACTTTTCCCACGTTCTGTTTTTTTTTGGTTGTCGTTCCAGTTGGATTTTTGTAACTCAATTTTGAGGCACTTCCTGATAAGCTTTCAGGAGAATTTTTCAGGGTAGTTTGAAACCCTATGACAATGCAATTTACAACCATAAAAACTGCTGTATCGATCTTGATAAAATTTGAATGGACAGAAATAAAAAAAAGTGGGTATTTCGATTTTTTAAATCTACTAATTATTATTAAGAAAAAGTTATACGTTCTCGAAGAGTTTAGAGTTTATTATCTTTTCGTTTTGTCTTGGTATGCTAGGTATGCATAAAAAGTTACTAAAAAAATCTAGGAAAGATTGACCTAATTACGACAACTCAATGTTTAATTAAAAGGTACGAAACAATGTATTCCTTTCACTAATCTTATAAAGATCGTGTTGATCATTTTAATCAGTTGCAAATTCTATTTTTTTTTATTTTCACAATTATCATCACTTAATAATCAGTAGCGAAAGTCAAAGACAGTAATGACATAGGAAAAAAAGTCATTCCCAGATTAAAATTCTGATTCATCTTTGCGATTAAATTAATCATTTAAGTAGTAGTTGTAATAAATAATGTATGATAATTTTAAAGTTATTTAAAATTCAAGTAAACCAATATCTATTATAACTAATTCACTTGGAAAAGGGGTTTATAAACAATGCAATTAGGCAGCTTAATGTGTGTAACGAAAGTAATCTTGATAGTTACATCGTGAAGTCGATTGTGACACTCAACAAAGTTGTTTTCCTTCAATCGTTTGTGTGTCAGTGGGTCAATAGTCGGCTGCAACCATACAATTCGCAAACAACTCACGAACCTGCTCACTATTATTAAAACGTAGTTTACTTAAACTTTCTGCACTGCTATGGTTTTAGTTATTTTTAATATGTATAAAGAAAATATTTAATTAATGTATATTCCTTATAGTATTAAAAAAAAACCTAAGTTTATCGAAGTAAGTCTTTACGATAATTTCTTGGAAAATAAAGCATACCAGAGACACAAAAGATATATTTTGATTCTAACTAATTTAGAACCAGAATGGCTCTTACCTAACTATTCATTTTAAGCATGCAATACGGTTGTGAAATATCCAAGTATTTAACTGCCTTTACATAACTGGCGTCCGTGATAATCTTTTGACTTCCACGATGCTGTAATTGCGCATTTTTTAAAGAAAGATATTGCAGTCATGTGTTAAACAGAATCGAACAATTCGTGCAGTTGTGCAAACGAATTGCGAGCGAAGCAACTTTACTATCGGTCACTGGGCCAATGTCACGGCACTACTCCCGACACGCCTTGTATTACTAATTCTATATTCCAATATAGTTATTTCATTATAATGCTGCCAGCAAGCTAACGTAGAGTCGTGGAAGTAAGTTAAGTAGACAATTTGATACGTTAACCTATGTTTATTGTTTGTTGCTACTCCTCTTCTTTAAAGTCGTTCCCAAGGGCCTTCAAAGTTAACTGTAAAACATGTAAGTAGGACTATAACACTATCAAAAGTACTATCTTAAATTCAAAATTATCTTATCTTAGATAAGAGGCAAGAACAAAAATAAATATTCTATCAGGAAGCAAGTGACTTTTTCGTACTAACTAGAGACGCTACTAAATTCTAATAATTTATAACAGGTTTGCTAATTGTTGCATACAATATGTGCATGTTGTAGTTACAGTAAGTAGGTGTATAGGAAACACATGAAGTTATCTAACAAGATAACCTTTAGAGCATCCTACTGCTTTGGAATTATAATAATATATGTAAATAACGTATCAGTGCTTAGTTACGCATTTAACAGATATAAGCACAATTATAAAATGTATAACTTCTGTCATGATATTGTATTGTGATGTGTATTTAAACAAACTTATTATTATTAAGTAATCCAGGGATTCAATAGTGTTTTATAGGCTAATACAAACTGAAATCAGTCAAATTGCCTTTTTTTGGCATGTTTACTGTGTACAAGAGAACAGTACATGAATATATTGAAATAATCTAGCGTCACTGAGCAGTTCCAAGTCACGCGGAAGTGGAGGTGAAAGTGGGGTGAAAGCTGCGCGCAACGTTTACCTAATCGCAATGGCGCGGCGCGGGCGCAGCGACGGCACGAGTTACATCAGCGCAGCACGACGCAAATGTGAAAGTCAATGTTAAATTCGATAATCCTGGTTGTGCCCGAGACACACATGATGATAGCTCGACGGAATTTGCGAAGACTACCGTTAGTTTTTACCGTTCACCATGTCTAAACATGCGGTTAACACGATTAATCGGACCATCAAATAGATGCCTGCGCAATTTATCTGGCTCAAACTAATATCGTCAGCACAGCTTGAATTTATTACCGAGATATCTACGATCGGGGATGATTATTAAGTTGATTAAATAAGAGATGTCGTTAACATAGATATTTTTACGATGTCGTAAAATAAGTTATTATACGAGCCTAATCCAGCCAGCGCTAATTTTTGAAGTAAAATCTACAAAGCCGAGGTATTACACGAAATGGAGCGTGCAGAGAAAGTGCTTGGACGTTATCGTAACGGTAAGTGATAGTCCGTATCTAAGTGGGTCGGCGCTCGGCGCAAACGTTAACTAGTGCAAACTGTTATCTACTTAATACGTATTAGTGTTTTGTTTGCATACACCACAAACAGTTCCACACATGTGCAAATCTGATCAATAATATTTACCGAGAAAAATTCTCAAATATTTCAACGAACACTACGACTTATTATGTATCTTTAAAGATAAATTGATTGTGATACATTGAGGTTCATGAGTACCAGTGCGTCAACATGTATTTGACATTCGCAATTACTTGGTTATTTTTGATCTGGTTGTTAAAATTACACATCCACTATTATGTGATCTTTTTTCGAAGGTTTAAAATAAGCCGTTTATACCAGTAGATGTAGTTATAAAACGAATAACGAGTGCCTTCCTTGTAATGTCGTCAGTGTCTGCGGCGAGTAGGAAACGGCAGCCGCCCGCGAGCGCGCCTTGACCCACTTATTGCCTACCTCTTCAGCTCTCGCTACCACATGTTCATGAAGTAACAATTTAGTTCTCAATGTAAGCAAACCACTAAAATTATACAAAAATAACAGCAGTTCAACGTAAAGTTATTATATTATAATAAATGGTATGATTTAAAAAAATTATACAATTTATGCAACTGCTTTGAAGTTTTGCAAACTATCCTTGGGCTTAAAAGTGGAGAAAGATTTAATGGATAGAAAACTACAATCACACATTTAACCAGTATTAAAGCACATTACAAAATGTCAACCGTGTTCTAAATTTAGTGAACTTGCTCACGAGGTCGCGATGCGCGTCAGTCAAATGGTAAAGATGGCGCCCGTATATTCGCAATCTCGATGTCTCATTAGCTTTGCAGCCTTGCTCAACAATTCACAATGAGTAATTTATACATGTAGCAAATAGATTCAGAAGGCCAGCACAGCTAGCAAGCGTGAGAATTCGTAGAATGTTCACTGCACCTGCCTGAACTCGGAGAGTTCAGGCAATCACGTTTTATAACCGACAAAAAATCATGGCCTGCATTAAATTGACTGTCATCCTCTTTTATTTATTCGTTCTTTTTATGTTAATTCCGTTCCGTAGTTTCGATAATTATTATATATTCAGTTGTGAAGTAATAAAAATACTTGGTATTCAGATACTTTATTGCAGAAGTAAATGAAGCAAATTTAGAAAAATATAAGATATGTCAGACATTTTAATAATTACTTTGTCAACGACTAGACAACTCAATCGACGACTTGATGGAAAAGTTATAGGAAATTTTATAATTTGTTGTATTATGCTAATCTAATGTTTTATATATATCTTAACGTAATACCAATATAAATAATCGTTAAATGTATTATCAAGACTTAAGAAAAGCGTAACGTCGCGCTGACATTAAATAAATGTGATATAAAAGTTGATAAATAAAATACTTACAATGGCCATTTAGCTGCTGGGAATCCAAATAGATAACAATCCAATAATGACACAAATCACTTGTTTACAGAGCATAACAATCAGAGAATTGTTGTTGAAGTGTACACTGCACTTTTAAATAAATTAATTAGCTCCGAAACAATTCAGTCGTTGCACACACACTGAGCGTATAATTCACAAACTCCACTGTCAGTTTCTTTAATTACAGTATAAAATAAGATTACATAAAACCACACACACCGTATCTGGGTTCACACCCAGTTCCAAGTAGGTACCTGTAACAAGACAAAGCGGTAGTAAGTTTTATGACTTTGTTGATAATCACCGAATATGAATCTACGCTTTTAAATACGAAACACGATGATAAGCACGTGCTACTTACTGAATAAGTGTGACTTTTTAAATGAAGCACAAAATTAACTATGACGTAAAGAAGTCTGTAGTCGCGGAGGCACGAAACGTGCAGTCTGTCCGGCGACTAAACGTTGACTGGCTGGCTGGCGCAATGGTGGGGCGCTCGGGGAGGGGAGGACAGGCAGACGGAGGACAAAGCGAGGGAGGGAGAGCGTCTGGTCGACTGGTTGGTCGACCTATTGGCTTGACACACACACAGCAGCAATGTCAGACAGAAGATTGTAAGCTGTTTCATGCACTGCGGCAATCTACTAATGCCTTTGGCCGATAGGAGTTAGCCGCGCAATTATTAGTGTCAAATTACTATTTAATTTGGTTCAATTATCTTAAATCTATTCTTTTAAGTTTTCCGGGCGTCTATCCGCGAAGCACACACAACCTTCAGAATTTCTCATGGTCAAGCGCCCGAGCGTAAAGGTCATCGCATAGTTGTTACAGCAAATAACAATGCTTGTCGAATTGCTTATAACTAGAATGAATAGCAAACAAAGAACGTTTTAAAGACTTCAGTTAACAACAGTAAGCAAGTTTAATGTGACATAAAGTGAAGGCATTTAAGTATACAAAGTAATTGGGTACTAACTTTAAAAGTGATAAGAACTGTTATTGAATTAATCTGACGCTGTTTGTTAGTTCGTTAGAGCCGTTACTGAGTACAATTACTGTAAGAAAATTATTTTAAATTTATAAAATAATGATTTTTAATTTACTTACTCTTATCGTTGACTTGCGATATACTAGATTAAATTAAAACCCGGTTTTAATTTTACATATAACATACACAGATTGTCACAGACCTATTTTGTAGTATCAATTTAATATCTAATACTGGTTACTATATATTTCTTAGCGAATGTCCTTAAAGGCATTCAAATTGAGAAATATTAACAATAAGGCTCACACTAATAAGAAGCCAGTACAATTTATTTCATTTAACAAATTTCAGTGTTAGCATCGTGAACACGATCATAAATTAATCAAAATAACTGAATAACGTTAAAACATTGATAAGTGTTCTCATGCTACTCTCTCTCGATCGGCTACGCACTGAAGATAAATAAAAATAAATACGCAGATAATCTTCGTGGGGGTAACGCACTTGTTTGGTTCTATATCTCTCTCTCCTTCTCGCACTACAACCGTTTTTTTCTTCTTTCCTATGCCAAGTCATTGCCTTGCCCACTACTTATAAGTTATTTATTTTTAATGGCTGTTATTTTACGCGTGGATACGCAAAATAAAGGAACATTTCACTGTTATTTTAATTTTCTACATTACATGATTTTAGAACCTATCAGCGTTCGTGGATTTTTTTAATTTAAAAAAAGTTTCTTTCTGAACTTCATTTGTTTAGGTATTTACATAAAGGTTGGTGTAACTTTTTATACAAACATCTAATATATAAAAATCTCGTTTCATGGTGTACGAAATCAAACTCCTCCGAAACGGCTCGACCGATTTTCATGATTTTTATCCGTTTAGGGTAGGCTTGTAAATAGGACATCTATTTTTCATAGCCCTTTTTTTTTTGTTCCCTAGATCGATTTTTTATGTCAAAACTAGGTTTGCTGAGACAGCTAGAAGGTATTAAATAAATAACTGATACGTTTCTGTGGTATACCTAACTATTTTATTTGGTTAGGAACTTGGATTATTTATTTTTTTATTCTATTACTCAGCTACGGTTTTTTTTATTAAACCGTGTTTTAAGGCAATAGGAAATCAAGATTTTTACCCTTTTAATAATTACCGTAACAGCTTCTTACCCTACTCTTCTCTTGATGGTTGATGCTTGATGCTTGTTGCCAAAAAACTGTCATTGTCGTTATTCTGCATCCAATTGAATTTATTATACCAATAAATGATAAATTACAGAATATGTATCGTATAAGTAGATGTTGTTAGGCAGTAGAAAAGCTATGGCTCATTATCCAGGATGTCGATTTTTATATGCACAACCTTACATATTATAGCAAATTGCAAAAACCAGAACTAATTACAAAAAATAAGAAACCGAATTGACTTATGTTCAAAGAGCACTGTATTTAGCTTAGGATTAAGTATAACTAGATGTACTAATTTATGTTAACGTAACTCAGCGCGTATAAAGAGACTTACAAAACTGCCAAGGACAAGAATACTGGAAAAGTTAGACAAGCCACGAACACTTACAGTTTACTTTAGAATCAGTACTTTAACATTGTGTGCAACCGGTCAGGCGCATATCACGTATTTCACAACTTTTTAGCTTATTTGCACTGTCGGTGTGGTTGCGATACGTGTGAGCACGTAAC
Organism: Trichoplusia ni; assembly: GCF_003590095.1. Taxonomy (NCBI): domain Eukaryota; kingdom Metazoa; phylum Arthropoda; class Insecta; order Lepidoptera; family Noctuidae; genus Trichoplusia; species Trichoplusia ni. The sequence goes on from NC_039491.1 coordinate 3,375,489, forward strand.
TCCGCGGTCGGATCAAGACTGGAACTGGGACCTGTTCTAGAGAAAGTGACCGTTTCCAAGCGAATACTTTCGAAGTGATCGTCGAGTTTCGGTGAGTCGTGTGCGCTGAAACTGGCGGTATATCTGTGCAAAACCAGGTCGAGTTTAAAGATTGTCATATTGACAACGCAGTGAGAAGTTAGGCGCTTTACTCGTAATATGACAATTAATATTTGAGAGACAACATTAGATCATTGATTATTAATGGATATAGACTTCATAATATTTACAGGAACAGCCAGGCTGCTCAGCTAATGAATAAGTTTAATTATTTAACTACTTGCAAATAAATAAAATCCGTGAACTACGAGTCTTATACAGAGGATTCCGTACAAACATTGTGCAAAAAAACTCTGGCTATTTAGTCTCAAATTACTTGTAACCCACCAACTTGTGACCATCAAATTTACGACCATAACATTCGTTTTTAACCTCGATCTCTTTTATTAAAGCTGCAGCAGAAATACATAATCTGTGAAAATTTCAACTGTCTAGCAATGAGCATGACGGTTCATGGCATACACCAGCGTAGTGACTGATAGACGGACGGGCAGCGGATCCTCATAATAATTATAATGATTCCGTTTTCTCTTTACAGAAAAATATTAAATGGTGTTATCTTATTTCCGCATAAAAACCCACACCGATTATTTTCAATTAAAAAAAAGGAAAATAGCGAGTCTTCTAATATTTTACTTAAATTAAATAGAAACTGTGTCTACAGCACAGTAGTCCGTTATTTAAACGGTTTGGTCTCGCGTCGCGTTGCCAAGCGATATAACATTACGGTAACACAGTCAGGCCGCATACGAACTCACAAATTACAAACCTAATGAGGTCCTCTATACTCGTATTTGTGTACCTGTTCACTATAGGTATACAGATACGTCATGCATTTAACTGATGTCATATCCACGCGTCATTATGGTCGTTCATTTGACAAAATGTGACTGATATCAATATTTGTAGGTTGTTATATATTTATGACTTTGTTGTAGACATGCGTCTGATTCATGCTAATTTCAAATGAGGCACTGGTAATATGCAAACATTAATTCTTTAATAATATCATATTTGCTACTTTTGTTCTTTATAAACGTTTGCCGACATTGGTGAACTAAATTTTAATGTAAGTATAAGTACGATGGCGTAGGATAGATATCTGTATCTCCTCGTTAAAATCTCAAAGCACATCGTTCCATGGTCTGTCCCTTAATGATAATGTTTTTCGTCTAGTTTTAGATAACCGCCGTTGGCGCTCAATGGACTACGTCAAGAGACTATACATAATCAACATTAATAAGAAGATAATAAATGAGTATTATCTTTTATGTAAATAACGTTCAATGACACTTCCTTATCAAATTACAGTGTTCATTTGCTATTTGCTTTAATGGTGACAAATATATAAATGTATTTGGATCGTTGGCCTATAACTGATTACCTTGATAATAATGCATGATATCCGCGGCAATGCCCACCAGATTCATTAATCGTTATCATGTTACAGGCAAAGATAATAAGACTATAAGGTTTAAGACATGGAGGCGTGAACATTTAATCGTAGTTTTCATGAGTTCTACTAACTTCTCGAGATTTCCAGCAATTATTGTGTTGTCTTAGCCACATTTTATCAAATGTGTTTGGAGATATGAGCTAGATGATGGACAAACATGTTATAAAATAAATGTTGTGTTTAAATAACCTTGCAATAAGTAAAATTTGTGTAATTTCAATCAAGTCATAAATTATGCGAAATGTAACTATGCGCAAATCTATCAAAATGATCGCTTAAGATCTAGTTTACCTACTATTTCATAGAATAAAACGTAATGTAGGTAAATGGGCTTACAAGTTTAGTGGTCGGTATAAAAGTGATAATAAGCGAACAAGAGCGCGGCTTGACCTTGCTTCGCTCATGGACACCACAATTGGGTCAGTGGGTCAGCGATTTTGCGCTTTTTCGCTCGCTGCATTCCTATGTCACACGCTACAAGTGATATTTTGATCTCTATTCTTTCTGAATTTCCTAGAAACGTAATTAGTTACCTTAAAATGGACGATCGTAATCATTAAATACCGAATGTTGATTCTAATATTTTTTAGATTGAGTTTTAGCTCAGAGAAAATAAAAATATTTATTTTTATAATTTTAATGATAATAATGCACAATTTCGTAATATTTAAATCTACGTCATATCATCCATTCAAGAAAATAACTACACGTAATATGAGTAAAGCTGTTCCTATGTGCCTATTCAGTTTGATAATAGGTATACTCACTGGTAAGTAAATAGACAAATCTTTAACTGACTTGTGTTCAGCTATAGTTATCGAACTATTTATGGAAATCAAAACACGAAACAGGAAAACAGCAGATCGGCTCGAGTATCGCGTGCTTAATTAAAGCCAGGTTACTGCCATAGTAACAGGAAATTATTGAATATCCTGCCGCATGATAAAAAGACACAAATATTACAAGGCATTTCAGCCCGTTGCGATTAGCTTTCAGTGTTTTGACCTGGAGATAAACTTTTTCAATTAACCGTTGCGATTATGTCCAATGAAGCTTCTAAATATTTATGTCCTCTATAGGTATATAATATGGAATAGCCAGTAAAGATTACCTGAATGTAAGTTTTTCAAAGCGTACTAAAAGTCGAACTTGGTAAAGGCTTTTTCGTATACAAACTTCAAATGTTTTGTCAAATAAACAAATGAGAGAAATGAAAATAAGAATCTGAAGTATAAAGAGTTCTTGCCATAAACCGAAGTTAAACTTCAATGAACCGAATTTAAAAGACTGATTATCCGATTAGCACGGTATTTAAATTTCACTAATGTTAATTACTAGCCTCTAACAAAAACAAGATCCCGCGATTTATCAGTATTTACTCTACAATTGCAAGCACTATAATTATGGTGAAATAAACATTGAAGCAAAATAAAATAATATGCAAGGGACGTGCGTTTGTACTCAAATAAAGGAGTTATTGAACCCGCCTACATAGGTGTCGAATGTGAGTATTACGTAATACCTACATTGTGGTAAGTATCTAATTACACGGAGTATGCTAATAATTATAATACAATCAGTCAAGTGCAAATTCGATATCCATATGTATTACAGGATCCGTATCTTCGTTGGTGTCGTACATGAAACGGAAATAAAAGTTATGATAAAGTAGCTTTTGAACACATTTGTCGTTTCATTTATACGTGAGGAAACTTTGAAATAAAGAAAAAAGCGTGATTTACTGCATTTTTTTTTCATTTCAACGTAAATGCAGTGAATGGACAAAGGTCGCAGTGTAAGACAAACGTGCGTTTTGCTTAGATCTCTCTTCCGCAGCAACAAATAAGTGACCTTCGGCGTCGACCTTCAGCTCGACTTCCATTCGATTATCGTATTTATTGCGAATTTGTATAAATTACACTCATGGCTACAACGCTTTACATAGACGCCGATACTATAAAGCTGGTTAGATAATATAGTCTTAAACTGCTTTGACAGTTCAACCTTGAACTATTCCAAGGTAAGCCCGTGTATGAAAAGGGTAAAAGGATCAAAATCGCACAGGCAAACTTAGTTAATTCTTAGAATACTATACTAGTTAATATCGAAGGATAACTTCGGTGAAAAATAATTACAGACATCATTAGGCTTTAGAAATTAGGAGCTTCTCCATTAGTAGAGTAAAACTAGTTTTGTTTACTCAGACTCATCATATTGTACTTTGCTAATGGGTGTTCTAGGAATTTTGATAATGTAGTACTTATCTAACCTAACGAACTCATAATAGCTACTTTCCTTTTTGAATTACCATCATATTATAAAATAATCTAATAAACCCCAGAATATACTTGTTTACGAAAATGTTATTGGTATCCTCATATATTTTAGAAAAGTTATAAAAAATATTTTCCTTAAGTGATTCAGCGAAGTCAAAGAAGTTTCTTTCGTCGGAATTTTTATTTCGGTTTCGTATTATGGCATTTTTGTGCTTTATGCTTTTATACGTAGTAAAAAGGCATGAATGACAATAGTTTAAAAATTATCCTCATATTATGTAGCATATTTTAATTTGGCCGGACTCTATTCGGCTTGATTTTAAAGCTTAAAACCAATTACCGTTCAGATATTAACACCACTTAAGTTGAAGACTCAGACAGTCTGTTTTGCCTCTGCCTCTTGTTTTTCCCAAAAATAAATAGACCCTATTTTCAGGTAGGTTTATAAAAGATAAATTACGTTCAGACTTCAAGGAGGACAGTGACAGCGAGATCAATAACCGTCTGAGTTCGGAGACGAGACGCATCCCCCTTTATCAGGTTGTAGACATTTTATAAGAAACGCCAACGACATTCTATTTTTTTTCATATACGTTTTTTTTTGTGAAATGTCTACAACGCACACGAGTTTCGACCCTTCCCATTTTAGTTTAACATTATTCGTGAATAGAACCACAGCAGGTAGTTGACTTCTCGTTTACACTAGCATGGAAGGGATCACATATTTTTATTTTTTTGCCGTTTTGTACAATAGATTTACTTTTGATAAAATTAAATAAATAGTATTAGGTTTCGAAGCATATTAGTGCGTAGAAATAAGGTTTTAACATAAATTATTTTATTTAATGTTACGTGACTTGTGTGCTCCTATTACACCATGTACTAATGAAAAAATCCCCGACTTAAGTCTTCACATCATTGCCGATGTATAAAAGCACTTTACCATATATATTGTTAGATACTGATTGGCGAATATATGAATGCCTGAACTGAACATCAAAAAACAATCAATAACACTAAAGTAAATATACGAGCAGCCCACATCAGGTTCAACGTAACGTGGCGAGGGCGTTAGAATAAAGCCAGGTTCACACAGTTTACTGATCCTTACTTTTTCATGCTTAAAATAGATTCACCTTGTATTTGGTGTATCTTCATCCCATTCGGAAATCGTTCTCAGAGCCATTAATTTTATTTTTTTGTAGTAGTCCATCGAATGGGCACAGATGTTGCGCAACGCGAAGGCCGCTAACAATGTCGCGGAACATTTATGTCGTCAGGCGAAGTGTATTGTTCGCCCAAATTATTTTATATCTTAAATTTGTAACGTCTTTACGCTCCGATTTGGGGATAAGAAAAGACTTTGTTGACTTTGATTGTAGTTAATTTTGTATTAATTAAAACTAAGATTCAGCTCATTGAACCACTGAAAGCCAGCTTAAAAATCGAGACGTGTATTTAATTATTTATCTAGGCAGTATTAAATATGTATACGCGGAATGGTATTTGTATGGCAAAACTTAAATCGATAGCATTGATCGAACAGGTTCTTTGGGGAGATGATAAACGAACCCCTGGAGACAATATTGGCAAAAGAGGGTGCTATTCTACGCATCGATTCGTAGTTTTAAACAGTTGTTTGTGGTCCCGGGGCACCGGGGCGCGTTAACAAATAATAATAAGTCGCAACGATTACGGGCGGCGAGTCATCGACCTTCGAAAAATCTGACCTGCGCCGCGCGCCGCAAGGTTGCGAGCAAGCCACGCAGCGCCGCTCGCCTGTTCGCTACTCGATTCACTTGAATATTTAAAACATGCTTCCTTAACCATTTTGTACTGCCATCTGAATCTTTTATCACTCATCAACGATAAATACTACACACGGCACGTTGGACTGAACTTAGTTTAATATCAACGCTAACCTCTTATCATACATTCAGCTTCTATCTGTTTTCAATTACGAATACGGTGTATAATTTAATAAATCATTTTGCTGTCATACTATGACCTTTACCAGCGGATAAAATTGGTAAAACCAAGGTGTTCGATTCGATTTGCAAAGAGTGCAAAACTCGTCTTTCTTGAAAATGAGTATTTACCGGGGTCAGAAAATGTCAACAAACCATGAAGGTGATATAGGTGGGTTTACATTAGCCGTTTACACAACACTATAATTAAACATCGATAAAAACCATATGGCTCATAGTTTTCAATCACTTAGTTCATTTTTGATTAAAACAATTGTATTAGTCTGTACATGTGATTAGTTTGATATTTGATCGTTTAGGAGCAATAGCATCTTGCTACAACAATGCTTATTTTAATGAGTGTTTAATCACTAATGTTTTCTTGAAACACCACGAAGAATTTTGTCTAAACGCATAACGAAAATAGCTATGTATAAAGATATTGTAACTTAATATTCGGGCGATTTTTGTTCAAAATTCAAATAAATAGTAACGACATCTGTTGAAATATAATTTACATGTACGCATCTTGTCTGAGTGCAAACCCGTTAAATAAATTAGTTGCACTGGCAACAAAACTTTAAACCCGTCAGAAATTTGAATATTAATTAAATAACATATCATGGCTTCTACATATATTTAAGGAAAAACAATTTCTAGAAAGTGCAATGCATTGCATATCTACCCATGTTGCCTAGGGTCTGGTTTATTGCCTCTGCATATGTTAATACGAGGCAGGTGTACCCGTGGCGGGCTGGTGCCGCGCACACGTGGTGCCAAGTTTGCTTAGGTTGAGTTGTCGGCTCAGGTCACCGTGACGAAAAAGCCAATTTACTTGTGTAAATACTTGAACGGGAGCTCTCCACCCGCGACAAGATGTAATCATTGGTTTTGACTCGTGTCGTAAACTAATATTCAAGTATATACTGTTATTATAAATGTTTTGCTGACTAGGTCGTGATACTGGCCACCAGTCATTTTTATACTTATAATTACTAGCGTCCTAGCGTATATTATGTCCGATAAGCAGCGATATTAATTGTTTGATAGAGAGCTTCTGAACAACAGTAACACTCTTTCAGCATTATTACCTGAATTTTGTTTGTCCTCTGAATCATTAACACCTAAATTACAATGTGCTTCAGATTCGTATCATCGAAGTTAACCCGATAGCTGTAATAACTCTATTGTTTCGTTTATCATGCTCTGTGATATAGTGTAATTTATTATTACTTATCAATTGTGAGCTCTACAAAAATGTCTATTCTCCTCTATGTAAAGGAAATCTAACCGTCTCTATATATAGATTTGACTACTACAAACACTCATTGTGTCGCGATGACTAATATTAGTAAACAGTTTCAGACAATGTAGGTGGGTGTAGGTACGAGTTCCTACCAAAGTAAAACATCTGGTCTGTAATAGTATTATTCTTCAATAGACTTCAAACTACAGAAGTAATCAAGTTGTGATTACTGCGCAAAATACGTCAATTTACCTAATCGCGTAGTACAATACACGACGAATGAGGTCGTGGAAGGTGAACACCCCTCCAAGGAAAACCGTTGACCCCCTCGGCCACATCCGCGTGTACAGCCGTGTACAGCGCTGCGTACCACGATCTTGTTCTTAAATATAGTTTTTGTCGTCATTACATCGGGATTTATGAACACATTCACGTCTTTCAATGACTTTCTGATTTAAATATTATTTGCCAATATATTTATGTACTTCCCTACCTTTTATTTATTTACAACATGCCTTAAATGTATTGGATTAATATCACTTTTAAGTCTCCATAAACACGTATAAAAAATGTTAACCTTGGCACCACGCCAACATTGCCAAGAACGCTGACTGCATTTCCCTGACGTATTCTAATACGTGTTACTTTAAATGAAAACGATAAATTTATTTACTTGCAATGATTCATACAGAACTTTTTAGCCTAAAACAATATTCCTAAAGTTACCAGAAAAGAAGGTTAGTTCAAGGTATCTTTTATAAAAATATTTAGTTAAAATGAGAGAGCGTAGTTGTGCTATGTGAATGGAAATTGATGATGATCAAATCGTTGCGTAAAATGTTTATTTTTTTACTCATAGTAAGTAGATACAATGGACTCTTATTTACAAACATGTTCAATATTGGTAGTAATCAAGTGGTTTAATATGTTCAGAGTAGATTGGTTTAGTGTTAAAATATATGCGTATTTTATGGTTAATGTCAACGTGCTTCAGCTTTACGTACACTGATTCTCTTTGGTTACCTATAAATCAACTTTTCAATTCAGAATTCTGTAAGGTCTATTATAGAAATTGAATAAACTGATTTTTTTCAACCTTTGTTTGGCCCTGTTGTTTAATATAAAAGTGCAATTTATGCTCGTGGATGCTATTCCAGCGCTGACGAGTGTGCAAGGTCATTTAATTTAATACTCACATGCATCGGAGGCTAGCACAAATTGTTTAGCGACATACGAGTCATCATGAGCATTTAAGCGTAGGCAGCCTCAGACAGGTACGATACAGAGGTGTCACGTGGGCGGTCAGAAAATATACGTCAGCTGGGTAAATCAGCTCACCTTCCCTCTCACTTACGATGAACACAAGTTATGGTAGTATTTTAGATTCAGAACATAAAAATGGACACCCAGCATTGACGTTGCAATGTTAGGGACCAATAAGCCATAAACAACATTTCATGTTGCAAATTCTTTTCCGAAGTAACCTTATACCTTTAAATTTAAAATTTTCTTCTCTATACGGGAAGAAGCTGTTTATTTTGCAGTAGGAGATTTACAGGCTTATATTTTAATGGAGGTTTACGCGGAGCTGGATGTAATCTAAAATCGTAATTTCTCCCAAATGGCCACTGTCATATCATAAATACATCTCGCACGTGATCGAGGACGTGTCGCTGACCTGGGAGGCTTACCTTCGCCAATTAAACAAGTACGGCAGTAAAAATAATTACTTTGCATGATTTCCGCATTATAAACATTTTGATATCAAGGAGAGTTCACTTGCTCATAATTTAATATCCTTTTGGGTGATTATGACAATTGTTTTATTTTGTTGCAAGTAGTAGTAGATAAACCTTGTTTAATTAAATGTTAATGCTATCTATCTATTTACAATAAAAATTATTGAGTTCATTGTTACAACGATAACTGTTCCAGTAACTCCGTTATTCATTAACTTTGCAGGTGTTAAAGACAGAGAGAAATTCAATTCGTATTTTGGTAGTTTTGGTAAAAACAACTACAATAGTTTCATGGAAACTAACGACCAACGAGAGAAAATCACTTAAAACCTAACGACATCATCCGCTGTATTTAACTCGGGTTTAAGTGCGACTACAATAACATAAGCGATGCGATACACGAAGTTGTAGTTACGCAAGTTACTGAGCGTACCTGTGTCATTAGTTGTGGCGGCGATTGGAAATGCAAGATACCGTTGTTAAATACCGCTACAGAAAATTGAAGCAAAATTATAATTTGTCCCCTTCTTTTTGGAAAGTAAGCATTCAACTTTATTTGTTGTTTTAATCGCAAACACAAATACCGCGCCGATGCGGACCTTGAACTTAGTTTGTAATCTACACAACGTACCAGTTAATTAACTTGAAGGTTCAGTAATCCAATAAAACAATGGTTATTTTTGTACGCTTCGTTCAATGGTAAAAGAAGAATAGATTATGATTTAAAGATCATCGATTCGGAGGTTCTGTTCAATGTTTCAATAATAATATAAATATACGAGTATTTAATGAATATATTTAAGATCCTCAGTAGTAACAAGTTGATTATAGCACAATCGTCAAAATTGTGCAATAATCGGTGTGGGAGATTAGAGTTTATCGAAAGGGACGAACGAAATCTTGTTATTATTAAAGGCAAACATTACAATGATCTACCTCTTAGAAAATAAAATAACCATTAATTAAGATTTATGCATCAATGAGATAGTAGAAACACAACTAATAAAGTTGTATTGTAACCACAGATTTGGTAGTTCGAAGCTACGAGTAGTCTTTAAGTACAGTAATAAAACGCTATGTTTCCATTGGGTTTATAAAAAGAGTAAAGAATCATGCTAACAGATCAACCGGAAAGTTTGGTTTGCGTGAGGACTAAAACATGAAGAAACTTTCGACTATTTTCGGCATTGAGTGTTACGAAACCATTTGCGAAAGCGATTGTTGCGACATCCCCGCATCGCGCCGCGCCGTGTCGACTTATGACAACTTTTCTATCTTTTGATACCATCGCAAGTAACAACTATTTTTTACAAAGATTCATGAATTTAACAGTTTTTCATGCGCATTTTCGGGATTGGCCGTTTCATTCTATGATACGGCTCTTTAAATTGCGCTTCTTGTCATCACCGTTTAAATTCAACTAAACATAAGAGTCTTAAGAATGGGCATTATACCAATTCTTAAATAACCTAGCTGAAAACCCAAATTAAAAAGACATGAAAAAATAATACTGCCTTTATAGCTTAGATATTTATCTCGTCCGCAGCGCAGCTGACTCATAACATTCCACGATAGATTCATGTATTGGTATTTGCTTTAACAGGGGTGCTCCATAAACGAACAAGCTCGAACACTGGAGCACTGGGGCGTGGATGGCGCGTTCTAATCAATGTGACTGTAAAGAGTTTAGGAAAGCTTTTTACGTACGTTTTAATAATGGGCTCATAATAGTCTGCAGGACACTTTCATCTTTATACCTAGTATTATTTAATGTTCGTCCGTTTCTCGACCCTCCTCTATTCCATCGATAAATATTTTTATAGTCGCAGAATACAAGCTAAGGAGAATGTTCGGCAGGTAAGCAAGGAGGTACTCGGTGTAAACTAGATAGAGATGACGGTAAGCTACATGTAGAACTGGTTCAGGCGGGCTGGCGGGCTGGGGCGCGGGGCCGGGGGTGCGGGCCCCAGACGCGGGGCGTCATTGACCTGCGGCCCCCGCGCGCGCCGCCCCTGGCGCGACACCCACACGACACCGTAACTTCATTGTATCGCTGCACTGCGAATTATATTCGAAGTAGCGGCCACTTTTTTGCCAACTGACTTCTTTGGAGATGTTGCCTTAAGTACATACTTGAAAGTAATTGTTTTGTTCTGTCCTATTCATTATTGATTGTGAAGTATTTACACGTAGGTGTAAACATTTATGGCTTGAGTTTCCTGGTACAGGCTTTGTAGCAAAAACTTTAAGTCTAGCTCTTTAGATAATTAATTTCATTTAATCACTCACTGTTTCCTTAATAAATTTATAATTAAGGCTACGTACATGTAATTAGTAGCAGTGACTAGGAAGTAAATACTGTACGTGCTTTGTTGTATGTGATAATGAAAAGAAATTAACTTAATTAATTAATTCTACGAATAACTGTAGATCGAAGCCAAAATAGACAAGAACCCGTTCTAACAATTTAATTTCAAATTAAAAAATAGCGAAGCATTCGGCGGTAAGAAGCAATAGATTATTGCACAGTAACAGAGGACAAATGGTACGAATGTAACAAAAACTTTTTCGAAGGTCGTCCGGGGCGAGACAAGTGAGCATTCAGCCCGCCACTCGACCTACTGGGTCAAGTTCATTATTTAAGGATGAATAGATAGACAGAGGGAGAGCCTCGAACACTTTTTACCAAAGCTTAAAAATTATACAAGCTATTTAGTACGTACCCTTTTTCTCTTAAACTGAACGACCTTTCTGAAAGTAAGGATGACGACTCATCGTAAAATTGATTAAATTTGTAAGTAGATAAGTACCTAAGTGTTTGTGTGAGGAGTCGTGAATTTACAATATACTTGTGAGCAAAGTGCAAATAAACGTGCTGTGTGAAGCGTCATTGCCCTAGTGATAATTCATCAGATACATTATCTTCTGTTTCCATTATCTATAAAGATAAATAATCAGATCTCCAGTACAGTTCAATGGTTTGTTATCCTACTTCCACATTTACTGACAGCTTTGCAATCTGCGTATAATAAATAAAAAGCCACCACCTTCAAGTTAGAAGTTATTTTTAACTTCACAAAGTTAAATTAACAGCAAACATTTTGTTACGTAGCCAATTCAGTGACTTTAGCGGTTTAATTTTGTTTCCAAAATACCGTGCTTTATTTAGAAATGGGAAACAATGGAGTTTTCGCCAGATGCACAAATTTCAGGTTATCTAAATAAAGAACTGCAGGGATTGTTATGTGAAAAATTTTCTATCACTAGGTACAAAGCTATCATCAAATATTTTAGCACTTAATACTTACATTTATTATTACAAATCTATTGGCGTCAAAGGACTCACTATTTTATTAGAAGGATGCTCGCGTAATAAAACAAACGTCATAATAACAAACAAAACTAGTAACATCTGAGTAATGCTAGTTATATCTAAGAAGTATGTTAATGTACACATAACACTGAGTATTATTTTGTTTATTTTAGAATGTAGGTAAGTAGATTCCAATATGAATTTTAGATGCGTAACTGTGGCTGACTTAATATTTATACGATATCCAAATATATTACCTTTAAGCAGCAAGCGGTAATATTATGCGGGTCGCTCAGATAACCTTCTATTTTGTTAAAAATTGGGTCGCGCGCTGGCACGTTTACCTACATACATATCTTTTAATAATCGTGTTTGTACACATTATTCCTGACTAGACGCGGCCGCGGCTCTACCTGCGACAAAGATTTATGTTATGCGTTTTAGGGGGCGGAGACTGCGGGACTACACTATTGTTATTTCACATTCTAAATACGCTGAATAATATTTTATTAGACCCAGACTCGAACAGGGGGGTGTTATAAGTTCGACGTGTCTGTCTGTCAGTCCGTGGCATCATAGCTCCCGAACAGATTGGGAAATTAAAATTATTGCTTTGTATTAAAAGTAAACATGTTACGTTGTTTTCGTAATTTCTCTTGTTACAAATAATATTATTCTATTTACATTCAAGTAGAATAAAAAGGTTTGATAATAACTCGTAGATTGCAACACCGTTGGAATCATAGATTCAGTAATCAATAAAGCATAAACCTATCCGGTGTTGATTAAAAACACTAATAAAAAAATCTCAGTAATATGAGATCCACTTTCTTCGAAGTTAGTTTCGTTATAAACCAGGCGTAGCCGCGTTGCAATGCTGTTTATAAATATAAATAATCCAAGGTGACGCCAGATGTCACTGGCACCTTATCCGTAGGCGTCAGAAAATCAGTTCGAGTTAACACAAAAAAACGTTTGGACGTATATTATCGTCACGTACCAAAAATAATTTTGCTAGTTAACTATAACTACACGTTTTTCTGCGTTTCAAATGGCCATGAATTTTAATGTAGCTAACTTTTCTAGACAAGCAACGATCGTTTTACGACAGCACTATACAGTTTCATACGATCTGTGTCTGTTTGGTTACCTGGGTATATTCTGTAATTACCAAAATTCCGAGTCCGAAAAGTCAATGAGTGTATTTCGGAAGACAGGATATGATACCGTTCAAATATAATTAATGAAGTTTGATGAATATATCATAAGACTTTTAAATTCGATTTCTGAATCGGACTGCTATTTGTTTTGTGGCCTGCGTTTCAAAACGTTTGTTAATTAACAAGGTAGTTGTCATTGATAGTTTTTCAATTATTGTAATGAAGTTGTTTGGGTAATTAATTGTCGTATAGTAAATGTCTATAGTTGTTAATTACTAAAAGATATTCTTATCACGAAATGACCTTAAAGACTGTGTAACCTTGCTTCATTCGTTTTCGTTCGCTCTTAGAAATTAAATAATTGTTTTGAAGAGAGATATGTCATTATACCATTTCAAAAATGTTTAAACAACTAAATTGCAAGTGGGAAAAGCGAATATAAAGTTCAATACTTTTTAACATTTATATTATATGCAATAAAAAGTTAAGCGTTAATACAATTATTTTCCAGTACGGTTAAACTATGAACAAAGAGATAAAGATCAGTTTCGTAAACGCATGATATCGAATGTAGGAACGAGCAGACCGTCATTATCGTAAAGCTATTGTTTGCACGTAGTGGAAGCTTTCTACGGTCATTTAGCGTCGTATGAATACATAGAGGCCGTTCTTGGGATAGCTCGGTCTATAGAAATGTAGCCGGCGTGAGAAAATCGCAAACAGCTGATCCATGTTAGGTTTTACGAGACCTGAAGTTAATACAGATAGAGATATTTCGTCGGAGTTCTAGTCTTAACAATATTACGAGAATGTGTCGTAGATGTAACTCAGTATCATTGTTACCTAGACACAAATAAAAAAGGTCACGACTTCACATGCTCTAACAGGCATTCTAATCTATACATTTTAAAACGTAATCACGTCAAAACGCCAATAGCAAGCATCTGGCAGTCGAGGTCATAACATTCATTTTTACGAAATTAATTTGAGCAATTGCCCCGACACCAAACGATTTCAAACAAAAACTCGCAAAATAAAGTCATAGAATCTGCGAGTTGCCAGCCAGCGTAGTTGATCAAATATTTTAATTGGTAACTGTCGACTTTATTCTATCTAAAGTTAGATTTTATTTTAAAGAGTTCAGTTCTAAAGTACTTTATTAATACTAATACGTAGACATATAATAATAAATACACGACTATATTGGTCTTTGTTAAAATAATTAAGTACATTCACAATGCTTACCTTCCTCCAAAGAGGGAACTGCAATAGGTTTAAGAGATTAAGGATCTGTAACAAAAAAGAGATCAAATCAGTGTTGTACACGACAATGCGCTAAAAATAAACAATGGAACAGATGCTCTTGCCCTATGAAATATTCAACCGACCCTGTAAATAGTATGTAATTTCATTTATTGATCGATCCTAATCGCGGAAACGATTTGTACTTACATCAAGCTATAGTCAGTTCAGCGTCGAATAAAAACAAGTTAACTTGTTGCATTCGCGAAACCACTCGTGACTCGGGTACTGCGCCAATCAGCAATAGTTTTATAAAAAGTTTTGTATCTAAGGACCTAATAAATATTATTCTTGAAAATAACAAGTAGACAACATGCGTGTGGGGTTTCTGAGCAAGTAAAACGAAAGAAAATTACACTTATTAGGATTATTGCGACTGTTGAACAAGGACCATCTTAATATTTATTTTTATTGCATACATATATGTATATGTTATCAGCACCCGATGGCTACTAAAAAGATAATTAATGAAGCAATTAAAATCGAATGACTCATTGCAATATTTTGTCATAATCTTAATTGAAGCTAATTTCCTGATGATAAAAGTACATTATTGACCGATTTCAAAGGAGGAAGTTAGTCTGTTCAGAGACTTGTCTTTAATTGCTCATTACGCGATACCACCAGCCCATTTCAGCCCTGAGGTACCTACCTTTTCAGAAAATTTTCATAAGTACCTAATATTTTATTCTTATTTTTTGGCGGTACGTAAACTTTTCAGCAAAGTCTTATTTTATTGTAACTACAACATTAAACATTTAATATTACATCAGATAATTAGTTCCCCGATTTTCTTCATATTTAGGCGTAATCTATGTAATGCCAACCGTTATTGTTTGTTAAAACGCAAGGACAGTGAATACTGTTGTTCTTCGGCAGTTCTCACGAGTTAACCGTAAACCATATCGATTATATCCCGACATTCAACAGATCAAGTGAGTTCGCTTTGTTGTTATCGTCTTTCGCAACCGACCGTCAATGTGAAACGAAACAGCTTTCGTATAATATTTAAACACAATTGAAATGATATTAATAGCAACTTGACCACAGCGTAAATATCCGCGCAGACACTCAACGAATATATATTACAGGAATTTCGCACTAATTGGATTAATTTATTATTTATTTGCGTTCTCACTCAAATTCTGGGTAAAAGAAAAAAAAAGAAAACTCAAGTTTTTTTTTCTTTTATCCAGAATTCATATCAAGCTTATCTGCAGGCAAACTGGACTCTTCGGTGTATATCCGTCGAAGCCTGATGGTGATAAGTTGAGTCCCTGTTCCTGTGACAGCTATTCTATTGCCATCCATGCACTACGTAACTACTAAATTGTTTGTACTCTTTCCCTCTATCAAATAACTTCCGTTGATGCCCCAGCCTTGAAATTGTTTTATCGACATAGGGCAAGTACTTGTAGGTCATCTATTTAGTACTACGGAAATTGTATATACTGTAGGCATAATTTTCACGATGGGGCACCCATTTAAGTTATCACCTAATTAAAATTCTTTGTAGATCAGTAAGTATAGAAAATTACGAATCGTCAAAACTTTCGCTCCCCTAAATCGTTAAAGACCAAATTGTTTAATGAGTATTTCGCGATAATATAATTTAAATATTGGTGAGACATTGTCTTTTGATTTTCTTAGTGATGTGCGTGACATCACAAGCAACAATAGGCGTGCCAATTCGTCAATGAACGGCGCGAACGCACGACATGGCCGCCGCAAGATGGCGGCGGTGAAAGTGGCCGGTGGCCGATGGTCGCTGCCGACGCCTCGTTAAATCTTTGCACAACCTGTTCTAACTGTCATAACTAAAACTGGGCTAATTGCTCGCTTTTGAAGACTCAGTATGTTTGCTCGACGGCTGGTTGCGCTACAACTACAATTGACATAATGGCTTATTTTGCCGCTTTGCTCTGCATTTTGAATCCCGCATTTTTTCAGGTTATTTAATGATCTTGGTGCTGCGTATTGCTTTTTTCTGTAATATTCTTTTATTATTATATTTAAAAGAAAAATAATAATAAAAGAGTAAGGGTAAAAGTGCCCTTTCTTGAATGATTTAAATAACTTTTCTTGCGATGTTGCAAAGGTCTACATTTTCAAGGAGATAAGTTTTGAGACAGAATTAGATACCAAAGTAAAGCAGTCAATGTCAATGTATATTGTTTGATATAGCAATCCATAACGCTGACCCTGATCGTAGATTGAGGTTGCTGGCGGTTTCGCAACGTGCGCCCGCGCACCGCATCCGGAACTTGCATCGCTCCAAATTGTATCACCTACATACATGATCACGCAAACTATTGTTACATAGAGAATTCGTTTCCTGTTTAATAACGTTATTAATATTAAGAGTATTACGTAGTCCTATAACTGCCAAACATATTATACTGTAACAGATTGGTCCTACAATTCATAGCAAAGTACAATATCTTACATTGTGATTTAACACCACAAATATTAAATTATCTTCCATTTTGCTTAAATATACATCGTACGGATATAATATTGTGCCGAATTTAATAAACAAGAGTTTTTACAAGAAGCTGCATATTTTGCCAACAAAGCACAATGAAAGCTGCCAGACTCGCATTCATTTGTAAAATACTATAGTGAAAATAAATTCGCAGAAAGTTCTCAGTCAGTGTAACTGACAACCGCTGGTAATATGTTAGCGAATATTGTTTGAAATTATTATACTTCACTTAGTTCGCAGCATAGAATATGACGGAAAAAATAGTAACACAATGTTTGTTTCCTACCTGTGTCCACAACAAACACGTTTAAAACCCATTACGAGGTTCTTAAAACTCTATCAGGCCTGTCTGAAACGACGATAACTTCGTTTATTCCCAGCCAGGAAAACGTTATTGGTACTTCACAGAGGGTTCTTAATGAAACTAGTAACTGCTCTTTGATGCTGCCATATTTACTGTTGACAGTCAAAGGACCTAGAAAATATACGCTTTTTATTAAATTAGAGTACATGCGCCACTTGGGCTGCAATCTTACAATATTAAACTGTAAAAGTATGTTAACCATATTGTTAATTAATAATTTTATGAGTAAAAACAAATTACGAATCGAATTAAGTAAACTCGCTATCCACTTTTTTTATTCATAAACTTAACAGAATCTGTTTTCTTAGATTCTATTAAGGTCTTTCAGGAATCTACCGAAAAACTTATTGTTGTTCCAATTCATTTTCTATACCCGAATCTTTCCTATTAAGTTGTGTACATTGTTTAAGTTTATATAGTGTCTTTTTAATTCAAATAAGATTTTTCGTATTTAGAATTCATATTGACAGGGAAATCTGCAAGCGCTATTAGAATTTTCAAGTTTATATTACTTTGGTATTTAATATCAGAGCAAAAGTAATATTTAATGAGAAGGGTCCATTTAGTTAAGTTGTCGATATATATCTTATTTTCACAAGACAATAGCCAGAATCCTCGGGACTCGCGAATTAATGGACATAAATCAGACAAACCGTCATTTCTCGCGATGAGTTATTATGAATCATGGACGCGTGTAAGGCAATCTTGGTCAATTACTGCCGCCTAACCTTGCTTGTTCGTGGGGATGTGACGTCATGGGGCCCGGCTATATCTTTCCTTTGCACTATGATTTTTGATTGAATCACAACCGCCAATAATGAAAGTGTGTTTATGAAAGAAAAATAAATCGCTAAACAGGGCAAAGTTTAACTAATGCTTATATCTATGTCAATTCCTCAAGTCCTCAAGAATATTGAATTTGTGCGAGCAAAATTTTATACTCATAAAGGATTTCTGAGCCATAACGTTTTTTACCTTACACACACTTAACGGCAAAATAATTACTCGATGAAGATTTACTCCATTTCGTATAGCAAACGAAATCATAGTTTAAATCGTTTGTATCAACAAAATAATCCGATAACCCATCGACCTATCTTGGTATGGTATAGAACGATACGAGCCTGAGCACCGAGACAAAGTCGAGGCCGTTAACCCCCGGCTATCAGCTGACGACATCGGCCCAACCGCGAGAAATTATCTTTCACGCCATATTTCGGTCGTTCACTGCCTCTGTCCTTCGTCACTAAAACAAATGACAGTCTGCCAACTACGACAAAGGGCGTTTCAAGAGTTTATTGTTAGCCTATGCGATCTGAATTTTGCTCAAACTTTTATCTCGTTACTAAGAATTAACAACATCTGAATTGCACTTTCGTTTCATGATAAGTAATACCGTGAGTAAATTAAAACACAGACATCGAACTGCATGCGTGATTCACAAAAACTTCCGGTGGCTCATGATATTTTGGGAGTTTGACCTGTTTATTCGGAGGCATTCTTCGAAATTTATCTCCAATAACGAAGATTAATCGAACATTCCTACGCGTCCGAGATACGTCTTACAATATTTCAACATTAAATAGTGATCTGTCAAGTCAGGATAGATTTAATTTATGGCCGAAGCTAGTATGCTTGTTTTTATTTCCTTTGATATTAAGTCGGCCTGTTTATTAGTAGATTTTCCCGTCCTTCGCACAGTGTCATTGACTACGCGTCGCTTGCGCATGTTCAGGTACGCGCGCAAATATCGCGACCTAGTTAGTTGGCGCAGACCGACCGCCCCAGCTCATCGCGCATGGCATCCTTCTATAAATAGCTGTAATGTTGAGAAAGCACGACCAACATCATATGATTTTCTTTCGACGTCTGTCTGTTTTGAAATTGTTTTGCGTATCTATATCTCACCAAAATCGTTCACCTCTACATTTTTGAATTGACTGATAAAATCTGATTAAATATACAATTTCGCAACTTAACATGACTTTTGTTCAATTTTTAACATCATGATCTTCGGGACGAATTGCACATTTGCCGTATCAATTTTTTTGAAAGTTTTAGTTGATGACTTTTACTCGTGAAAGGCGTCTTTTCTTTTTTTAAAACAACGGGCTTTTTAGTCAGGCAAACAAAAAACAAAATCGTGAGACCTGGAGTGTCTGGTGACCAGAGGCGGATCTTGAATTTGTGGGGCCCTGGGCTAATACTGCTTAGGGGCCCTACCTAATTACTCAACTAATTGCCATTTTGACAAGAAACTGTTTTCTGTAGTGATGTAGGTATATGTAATGTAATATATGTTAAGTACAGGAAGAAAATAGGAAAACAAAAATTTTATTTATTTATTAAAACATTATTTATTGCAAAAGAAATTGACGGGTTATAAATGGTTATGTTAAATAAATTATAAAGCAACCTTTCTGCATTTTTGTGCTGCAAATTCTTTTATTTGGTCATCGCACTGTAGGTCCTTTGTTAAATCGCAATTTATCGAAAGAACTGATAAATGATTTAGTCGATAGTTCGACATTGTTGTCCTGTATTTGTTTTCTATATACGACATCCTGGAGAAAGAACGCTCCGCTTCACAGCTAGTGATCGGCATCGTTAAAAAAATCTTTAAGATAGTATAGCAGTTTGGGAAAACATCAACAAGTTTCTTTTCATAAATTAGCCAAAAAATTTCACTGCAAGAGGTGTAAGACTCTGTCTTAGATTGCAGTAAGTAAGATTTCAACTGAATGCACTCATTCACTAAATGTTCGTCTACGTCATTTGGATAATAATCAATAATATTACGTACACTTTCCATATCTATGTGTTCTTGATTTTTGTCTTGCAAATCCATTAAAAATTTAAATTTTTTGCTATAGGTCTCATAGGCTTGGCTTCTATTATTTAAATCCATAATCATCTTATCCAACGCAACGTTAAGCGTGTCTCTTTTAAATTTTTCTGCGCATTTCACTGAGACTTTATCTGTAGATTTATCTGAAAATTTCAAAGTAATGCGTCTCTTATTTATGTCACTGTAGTCTGTTCCCACACTAGTACTTAATTTTTTAGCTTTCTCTTCGTATTCCTTTAGCTTCTGATCTGATTGTTGCCTTATGTTTTTCACGAACTCTTTTAATGACACAATTAACTTATTGCCTTCACCAATGTCTAAACCAGGGCTCTGTACTTTTTTATTAACTAGATTAAATCTCTCCAAAATTTCTTCCCAAAAAACAATCAAAATTGCAGTTTCTAGTTTCGCCAGTTTATTAAATAAATTTCGTGCCTCTTTTCGGAAATCAACTTTTTCATCGTCATTTTCGCCGAAACTATTGAGAATTTTCATAATGCCATCATAATTACTTTTCAAAGCTCTGACAGCATCAAAGTGACAAGACCATCTGGTCTGGCTTAAACTTTTTAACGTAAATTTTAGTTTTGTTTCACGATTTAACAGTTCCCACCTATGGGTCGAAGCAGAGAAGAAAACGTATATTTGTTGCACTATTCCAAAAAAAATTACAATTTCGGTTGCAACCTTCACGGATTCTTGACCAACTAGGTTAAGGGAATGCGCAGCACATGGCACGTAATCCGCGGATTTATTTTTTTCTTTTAGTAGTGCTTGTACACCATTGTAGACTCCGGCCATATTAGCAGCGTTGTCATATGACTGTCCCCTGCAATTATCCGGTAGTAGTCCATTTGTTTCCAAAAAGGCTTGTAGAATATTAAATAAATATAAGCCAGTATGACTACTAATTTTAATGAAAGATACACATCTTTCATACACTTTTCCCCAAAAACAGTATCGTAATACAATAGCAAGTTGGTCATCGTGAGACAGATCTGGGGTTGAATCCATCATAATTGAATAATACTTTGTGTCGTCGTTATTTATTTCAGTTATAATTTGTTTAATTATCTGTTTACCCATAATCTCAATTATTTCCTCATATACTGTTTTTGATAAATATGATATTACAGGGTTCGGTCGCAGCTCTCGTTGTTCAATATGTTCACGTATGAATGGGTCGAATTCTGCCAATAGCTCTAGAGCACCCATAAAATTACCATTATGTGGAGAACCAAATACTTCCTCGGAACCTCTAAGTGCTAAGCCTCTTATACTCAAAAATTTTAGCACTGCAATAACCCGTTTTAGGACATTGTGATAATATTCTGTTTCTTTATTTAATTGCTCCTGAAGCTGCTTGTCTAAAACAGACTTATTTTCTTTTCGTGTCAACCACACTAACATTGAATTCTTATGTTCATTAGAATTTTCGTGATTTTCTAAACAAAATCCTATGTGTTTCCAATCCGAAAATCCGGTTGTGTATTGAGAAGGAGTTTTAGAAAAAAGTTTGCAAGTCAAACAAAAAACAGTACCAACTCTTTTTGAATAACATAACCAAGATCCTTCCAGTAATTGGCCATTTTTCATTTTTCTAGTGAAATACCTATTTGAAAAAGATCTGTTTTGTTCTTTATATTTCCTCATTGAAGCTGAATATATATTCTTCGGATCTTTATTTTGAAAGTCAGTCATTTTATGTGAGAGGACGAAATTAATAAAATCATTATTCAGCAAATCTGGCCACAAGCCCACGTCAACATATTTCTCAAACTCAAACTTAATATTTTCTAAATTTCTTTCCACCTCGGTCTCGGTATTACCTCCCTTTTGCTGAACACCAATTTCATTTTCAGAGGAACCAGAGGGTTGCTGGAAGTCAAGATATTGCACATTTTCATCGTTGGTATTTTTTTTCTGGTTTTCAAAATCTTGCATATTTTCATCACTTGTATTTTTTTCCTCGTTTTGCGATTTTTTGCTGCCATCGGTTAGATTCTCTTCGCATAAAATACCTTCCTTTACGTTTTTTAATGGATTTATAGCTATTTCATTCGCGTTTATATGTTCCGATTTAAAAAAAGTTTCAATTTTTGCGCATTTATTTCTTTCTTGTTCTCGACTAAACTGTAATTTTCTTTTTTCAGCTCCACTTTTATATTTTCTAGCAGACATATTGTAAAATAAGATATGTTTCTGAAAATAAACAAAGAACTGGATAGAACTTTTAATTTTAATACCTACTTTGTAATGAGTGTAGCAATTCACAAATTATAATTAAATATCGAACGAGTTTGATTCATTTAGTTTTGAAAACTGAAATAAAAAGTCATGTTTTATAATTCTTTTTACTTACCTACTGCCTATTAAAAGCAGGAAGTCTAGTTATGCTGAAGACTTTCAATTTTAGTAAATTAAAAGAAAGGTCCGTTCCTTATAACTTTTAAGTTATCTATTACTTAGTAAACTAAACACACGCACTAAACACGTTTCTAACAATAACAAAGTCAATTCGTTAATATAGTCGACTATAGCAGAAGTGCGGAAAAATAACAAAATTGCGTCGGGCGATAAGCGGAGGGAAGTCCCCAGTAATAGACACTACTATACACGGAATACACCGACTGAAAACAAGCGACAGGGAATTCCCCGTTCCATTTGATAGATGCGCACTCGGGTTGATTGATCGCAGTGTTGCCAACCTAATGATCGGATTTTTTAAAATTCTAGATAATTTTTATTATTGACAATATCGTCTATTGGTTTCAGTTCGGTTGGGGGCCCTCTGTATTCGCGGGGCCCTGGGCTGCAGCCCAAAAAGCCTTTAAATAGATCCGCCCCTGCTGGTGACCGAACGCTCGCCTGTGATGTCGAAATTTCTCAAGTGGGCACTTGTATACTCGTGCACGAGTTAAAAACCCGTCCCCATGAGCCTTGAAGCACTTGGCCACTTGCCACGCCCTCTGGAGGAGCTGGACAGACTTTTAGATCGACCAGTCCAGTTCAATTACTTCCTAATTGTTGTCCTAAGTGTAATATGTCAAAATATAATTTAAAAATGGCTTATGGCAGGAATGCTTCTTCAATAATGTTTGTACAACGTTCCATATTTCATAATTTTCTAACTAACAAAGACCAGATGTGCAACACTCGCTGATTAAGGAACAATAAAGTTGCTCATCGCCGTTTCCGCATACGTAACAGTCTTTATCAAGATAATGGCATTGAAACATGCTAACACCGTAAACATTTCCTCATTTTAAGTCAAGCATTGGTAGCGATTGTCGTTTTCAGGTCATCGTCTACCTGTTACGGGGTCACTTCTATTGCTTGCGACTTTTGATAAAGTTTACATTACCAAGTAACATTTCTTCACAATAGACTTTACGAGCAAGCATCGACCGCGACGTCGTCTAACGGTACATGAGTCTCAAACTACGCTTAGCTCGGAGTCAATCACGGCAAGACATAAATCCATGTAGTAGCACTAACTATACATAACATAAAAAATAGATTTGATTAAAACCACGACACCGCAATCCGGTTTCTGTCCACGTATGCGATCGCGCTCCTCAAAGGAGTCTCGACATTTACCTCGCGAGAATCGACGACGCCAACTCAGGCACGACGACGGACGTAGCGCGAGCAGCTCCACTACACTGTCACCGTTTCAACACAAAACCAACTTCAGTCACTTTAATTGCGCAGATATTAAGCGCTTTATCCAGTTTTTTACAGCGTTGTCCACGACTTTTAAAGATTATTCAGTGCGAACCCACGAATTAAAAGACGGCTAAAATTGCTCAAACGACGTACGAAGCGACCACTCACGAGCAAAGCGCGAGGTAGACTGAGTCAAGTAGGTACAGCCCCGGGCGGGTAGAGGGGGACGAGGTCTCGTTCGCTCTCGCAATCACGTCCAAGCTGGGGACGCGAGTCAGACCGAAAGGTAACGAAACGAGCCGAAGAGCACCCGCTAATCCCGCTATCACCGCTATGGTATGACGGGAGATCGCAGGGGCGTGCACGTGCGTGCAGCGGCCTCCACTGGTGCATTGGGACCTGTACCTAACGTAAAAGGACAATGACATATGTTATCTGATAAAGGTTAAAAAAACATTGGCATACTTTATAGTTTTGTGACAATTAACGTTATTTACAGATGGTCTCAGATGACGCGACAATGATCGCAGTGTTTTGTGACTTACTGCTTTATAACTTAACGAAATAAATGTGGCTTTTCTCGAAATTCTCCGTTACATATTACGTGTTTTGAATTTTCAATATTTAGATGTTCGTTCTGAGCAAATATCTTCAACAATATATAGCATAAAGTACAAAAACAAATCCGTTATGTGGCAATCAACACGCAACAAAAACTCGAACATGAAGCAAATTTCTCTGCGCGCGGTGTTTTTGCACAGTTCACGGTTGAATCGCGTTCCGCGGTATTGCCAGGAAACTCGTTACTTATCCCTGAGTGGGAGAGTGACGGACTAGTACTATTGTATAGTGTTAACCCTTTTCAACACTTAATAAAATCTTGGTGATTGCTGATGTATTCCGTCGACTTTCTTCGCTATCGGGCCTCGTTCGCACAACTTTCCGATGTCATTGTTCTCTGAACACGTGGGAAGGTTTTGTTTTTTGTTCCACTTCCATTTGATTTTCTGGTCTTTATGACTAACTTGCTTTGTTATTAAAATATTAACTGTTACTTCATAACTTGTTATGCCTTTTTCCTCAGATGTATAAAATAGAATTCACGATTAAGGGATTACTTAACCATGCCTATTTAAAGGTCTTTACCGCTGGGTTGACGTAACCAAAGATTTTCCTCGTAACTTATACAGATTCTTAGAAGCTAATACGAAACAACTCGTAACAAATACGAAGTGTTTATCACGAAAATATACCAAAATAACGCTTGATAAGATTAAGGAGATAGACAGGTTGTTTAAAAAAAGTAGGTACCTATCAACAACATTAAAAGGTATGCATTTCGTTAGGTAGGTAGGACAATTACATACCAAATACTGCATGTATCGGTACGCTTAAATTCGTAACTCAAATAACCCATTACTCTTATCAGTAAATTTAAAACTAGATTGCTCTATTGCAATAGAGCGGGTCATAGAAGCATTCCTAATTATTATAGAGTCAGTTATGCAGTCTTCAATGACTCTACTTTTAAATTCCCTTTTTTAAAACATCATACTCAACCATGAGTAAAACAAAAAAGAACACAATATACTCGTATGTATATTTTTCTAATTTGAGCCCGAGCTCCAATTAGGTTGATTGTCAAATAAATTTACTTTTCAAAAGTTTTACAATCAATTAATTCTATCGTGTTTTTTTCCTTGCAAACTGAAAATTGTTGTTTGTTTGTAAATACACAAGCCACGTAGATAAGTTAACTATGATATCAATATATTTGCTAAGGCTCGTAATCGCGAATCACGAGTTCACAACAATGCTAAATGCAACGTGGAAATCCACGTGACACGCTTGTGTACAAAATACAATTTACTACGACGGCTTACAAACGACTGACGTTCATAACACACTATATGAAAATTGTATAGCCATGAACATACTACGTTTTGTCCTGCAATACGTGTTTGTGTATCCCTAGCCTTTATACGTCGTCATTGTATCGTTCTATGCTGGGTATTTATAATTAGTCACAGAAGGAAAAACTGCGTTATCATCATTTAGGCGAATATAAGTTGAAATGAAGTTTGATATCTACATTGCTATGATATAATAAGCTATTTTAATATTCAGCTCATCATAATACGTGACTCATCAATTAAGTCAAGAATTTTGGCATCTAATGCAGAATATCAATTTTTAAATGCAGCTTTTACATTCCTACACAGTTTGCAGTTTCTATGTATATTTAAGTACATTTGACCTTTTAAAACAAATTCTAATGTATCTATAAAATTAACTGTCATTGCTTCAAGCGCAGGTAAGTATTCTTTAAAATTTATAGAGTGAAATAAAATGACTGAAAGAGGAGCCTCGAGGTCACACTATATTGCTGTTGTCTCGATTGACCTTTACGCTGTACTTACTTCATTTTAAAAAGCAACGCAAATAAAAAAGCTTTTGAGTTCTGACCTGTATTTGTTACGCTGCAATGATGCCTAAACAACGTCCCGTACCATAGTAGATAGATTTTTGCATGTATTATTTTATGGTTCATTAAAGGACCACCTGGAAGCTTTATATTTAGATCATTTTTATTGAGTTTCTAATTTCATCTGCCATAATCTATTCATAAATTACGTTAAACCGCATCGGCACGTTAATAATAAGGCCAATAAACCCATTACTCACGAATGATGGAAGTTTATTTATTTACTTAGTGTATTTTTATGTCTACGAAACTCAGCAAAAGAAGGAAACCCTACGTGAAATGATTCTGTGTTTGTAATTCTCAGAAATCGTTAGGGAACGAGAACGACCTTGTCGACGGGATTGGCCTATTTATTACAAAATAACTTTGTTTACGTTATGCGACAGACATTTCCCAAGAAAATAAAATGCTAAGAAATGTTTTCTATTATTGTTTCGCTGCTAATTCTTCTAATATTTTCAGTGGAATTCGACGCAACTATTTGGCGTCTGAAAAAATGTAAATAACTGTTGATTGTTGACGAGGTTGGCATCATTTCGTTATTTCTTAATGTTGTCAAATTAATATGTCGATTGTGTCGGGAGGCAGTTCAGAAACAATCAACGAACTTAAACAATGTTTTTAATATCCAGAATA
The DNA here is from genome assembly GCF_003590095.1 of Trichoplusia ni. Classification (NCBI taxonomy): domain Eukaryota; kingdom Metazoa; phylum Arthropoda; class Insecta; order Lepidoptera; family Noctuidae; genus Trichoplusia; species Trichoplusia ni. The sequence continues at coordinate 3,402,534 of NC_039491.1, forward strand.
ATTAGACGTGCATGATGTAATGACCATTGTAGTGTTGTAATCTAATGAAACATGTAACAACGGTAGTTTATTCCTAACTTGACAGGTGGCGTAACCTATTACGGTAACACATTAATATTAGCTCATATCGCTAATCTGCACCTTATGAGCCAAATGGGCCGCGAATTAATCACGATACTGTGATATTCACTGGAACATTGATACAAGGAATGCAACGACGATTTGCGACACATTAAAATCATGTCAACATATAACATCACAATTCTATTGAAACGACAACGTATTCCGCGCACCGTTTAGCGTCATTCGATTTACAATAAAGGAAACATCGTAAGGAAACCCGGACTGAATAATCAGAGTTTGACAACCCGTTTGGAACGAGGATATCAGAACTTGATTCTTTTTTATATATATGTAAAGTTGCCTCGCTTAACAGTATGAAATACAGACATTTAATATGATCCCTGCTTTTTATAAATTAAATTATTAAATCATCTAGGTGTACGTTGGTGTATAGTTAACATTCTCGCGATATACTTTCTAGTCTAGTTCGCTGTTTTTTGTTTAGCGAGCTATAACGCGTGATGTCTGCCTTTAGCTTTCAAACACGTCTACAGGAATGTCAACAGGTTACGTACACACAGTTGGAATGTGTGTAAAACTTGTTTCGTAAATACTATTTTATTTTCAAGATATATAACCTACGATCTACTTTAAAACATATCTTTAATAAATTACATAGCTGTAAAAGTAGAGCAGGAAATCAGGGCCCCGATTCTGCTATTTACAATGGCCGATGAATGAATGGTGTTTAATTTTTGTGTAGAAAAAATGCTTTAGGGAATACGAAAAGCGTTATTTTTAGCCAATTTTCATTGATTCATCGGCCATTGTAAATAACAGAGTTGGGGCAGATCGATATTAAAAATGAATAACGAAAAATAAATAATTCCTACATCTACTTTGAATACCACATTTAATAGCCCTCTTACACGTATGGCAAGATTATATAATGAGAGGACCATTTTGACAGATTATCCCATCGATATATTCTTTATGAAGTTCGCATCATACAAACGCTCTCTACTTAAACAGTGTGAATAGTGCCCATTCGTTATTATTTTAATGTGTATTTTAATTTTAGTAGCTTAGTTATTTTTGTGTAAGTCTCAAATGAGTTTCATGTTTTAATGTCATGCACTCCTGTAATTTGTACAATTGCTTGTGCTTTCAATTGTTTGATTATTGAGGTTTTGTATAACATTGGGTGATTGTATTGTTGGTGTGCTTATTTTTAATAAATAAATAAATAAATAAATAAAACATCTCTACTATAGTATGTATAAAAACTACTCAAATAATATTCTCACTAGCATGTCATCTCTACTACAAAGTTGTAAAAAATTATAACTTATTTATGATTTCTACAATCTCAAGACATGACAACAATGCATCTACATATTTAACACTACTATCTGTTGATAATCTCGCACACTACTCGAGGCAAGGTCACGCGGTCAATTGTATTACACATGTGTGTGTGACATGCGATTTACATTATGCTACTTCCTGTTTAAAGACCTGTCGCACACTTATGTAATATCTGCTATAGTTAAATAAACCACATACTATTTACAACAATGACTGTGTTACTATCCTTTTGTTGCCATAGGCGATAACAATAAACTCTTGACCTCTTTTCTTTGTTTTATTTTAACAGGTTGAGTTTTGTTTATGATTTAAATACGGACTATAGTTTGTTTAACGTGCCGTGGGCCTATTTTTTTTTTTTGATAGATCAGATAAATTTTCATTTAGTTACTAATACTTATTTGGGTAGGACTGGTGTTATCGCCAAGTTGATCACTTTCTGTAACAGACAAATTCATCGCCATTGGTCATTGGTACATCCTAGTCGTCGCCTCGTCGGACAAAATTTCAAACTGTTTCTGTAAACTTTAACCTCATTTGTTTTATAAGTAGGTTTATGGCAGTAACTAAACCGGTATTAAACTGGAATCATGACGGTTATTGCGACCAGCTAGCCAGCTACCGCTCCGTTGACATGAAACCGACTGATTGAGAGCGGTCCATTCATTTACCGCGAAGATACTTACATACATACTTCACATCTCTCTGTATACTTAACACAGTCATTAATTGGTAATAAAACCTCCATACGCGGAGTTACGAAACAAATGAACAGCGACAAACACCCAATGACACCGAAGCTTATTTTTCTTCTTAATATTCAAATTAATTAATAGAATCTGTATTTTAATATTATTAATATTACACTTGAAAACAGAATAATATTATCATGCTTATCTAAAGTTTAAATTAAAGCATCAAGGTAAAGGATGTTAAATCCTTTACACTTCCTATGAACCAAAACATCGCATTATCAATCAGATTGACTAATAAGTCTAAAAATAGAACTAATGACAATTTATAAGCTGTCATTTGCGTGTTTCTGTGTAAGATTGGTATTTCATATTGGATCGGTCTTGTTTTGAATCCGTGCCAGATTCAGTGACAAACAGGGACGTAAAGTTCTTAACGTGTCGATGGCAATCTAAATTGTGTCGGTTCAATTTTGCTGCGGAAACTGCACTGTCACTATCAGTAGCTGAATCATTAAGTATTGTAGGTTTAAGAGCACAAAGGACGGAATGGTAGATGATGCCTGGATTGATCAGTGATACTATATCATTCCCGTGGTTACTTGTTAATGTATCATACCATACACAATGTCTGTGCTGGGAGCAACTTTTCCAAGTTGGGAATACGTGGTCAGTCAATTCCACGCCATATCATAAACTTCTGGATATTTACAATAAAATTCATAGATTTGCACTTTATAAACCACCAACTCTTTGACTCTGTTAACTTAGGCTCTCATTCTATTATGATTTAATGCGGCCTGTAGATGTTATGTTAATGTTTCAAGCAATAACAATAATTCATTAAACAATATTTGGGTTATTGTGCTATAACTACAAGTACGAATAGTTTAAATTACTTTGTATTTTAATTCGGCTTTTTCGTGGCCCGCTCGACCTAGAAAGCAGGTTGTGTATACATGGTATGGCATATAAATGGTCTCAATTAGAGCATTGTTACTGGCACTTGTTAATAAATTTAAATGTTACCTAGTTAAAGTGAGATTGAGATAGTCCGGTTATCTTATTCTTGAAACTGGGCAAAAATTCTGACATCCATTTTCTTCATTCTTGCTTTCAGCATGCTCCAACTTTTTCAAATTTTCCCTTTTAAGCAAAACTTATTACAAAGAGCAATGGAAAAATATTAAGCTTAAGTTCTGAGACAGATGTTTTACTATACGAACGATTCTTAATTACAAAATCTTTTGAATTACCATTTAGGTTTTCGTATCTATTTATTTTATTGCCCTGATAAGATTAAATCCACAAAATAAGTACATTGATTTGACTCTACATTTATCTATCAACTCTATTAGTGTATCTACAGGGGTCGGTTCAAGTGTAGTTATGACGATTACATATTTAGTTGTAGTTACCACGTAGCTAAGTTCGCACATCTCTGTATTGTGTCGTTGTGATGCAACGAGTTGTGAAAGCCGATACCACTGGAATTGGGTTAGCATTGCGCGCGAGTCGCTCGCACCGTCACCGTCGCACCGCGCATGCGTCGCGTCGAGATACACGTTTTTCTTTTATTTTGTTATAATTCTACTACTGTAGTTTTCCTTTAGATGCTTTTATTCTATATACACGTTGATTTTTTTGTCGTCTTACAAAACCAGCCCACTTTATGTATCGCGGGCGCGGGCGGCAGCGTTTTTATCATTTTTAAGAGTATATTTCAGATTTGTCTTGTTTAATTTTTCTTCGAACTTATTATCTTAGTTGATGATAAAAAAAATATAATCGCTCCAACGGGTATTTTACGTCGGATACATGAACTGGGCTACTTATGTAAGACGACTAAAAAATCACCGTGTACGTTAATAATAAAAAATCGATGGAGTCAATCTATAATTATCTGAGATCTCTAGGAATCAGTTTTAATTTTTGTTTTTATTAACACAACTAAAGCTCTTACATAAAGTTCAAATAAATAAAATGCATGTCACACTAACCTCTTTATTACAAGGAAGCAAAAAACCATGTAGGGTGATTTTTTCGTAAAATTGCTCGGATGCGGTCGAGCGTACAAAATATGATAGTGCTTACGTAAATCCTAAAATGTACGAAACGCAGTTAAAAATTTTCGAAATATAAAAAACGGTGTTTGCTAATCACCATTCAGTGTGGAATAGCGGTTATTTGCAATTTTAACGATTTCTAGCAGTATTCCAACGGTTATACAACAACGGTATATGTTCCGGTTAGGATCGAAAGTACAAGGTCGGCCGCCAGTTGCCGACACTCTGCCTCATGTGGCTGTGGTGGGAGAAGGAGGAAAACCGGTAGAAGAACTTCTGTCAACTCCGATTTAAGTATTTTTATCTGACCTTTAACTTTAACAAATATCTTTAACTTTATCGGAAAAAGCTGTTTTTCATTCCCCTACGTAGAAAAACTAAAACTTCCAAGAAGATTTTTCACAGCAAATGCAAAACCTAAGATTCTTATAGGATACGTGACGGAGCTCTCCTTCCCCTTTGAAGAAAATTATGGCTACCTGTTTATGCGACTTCAGTTGCGCTTGGATAAAACATGTGTATGTAATATTTACGTGACCCAACAGAATATTAGTAATCGGTTCGATGAAATTAGTTGTACTGGACGTGACTATCGTCGCCGATACCTTACAACTATCAGAGGTAAGTTCTTGTTTCATGCTAATTTGAAAAGGCAATTCTAGTACTGTCAATTTCGAAGACTTAAGAGGTATAACCAAGTAAGTACTGTACAGTAAATGATTGTGCACCTTGCTTTCAAACTTCATCTAAAAACTGCCAGCTCTCATCAAACTTTTATCACAAAAAAAACACCAAATTATATGTGTATGACAGTTTTATAGTTAAACTGTCTAATTCAGGAAAATATTTTACTCGTAAATTGCTGAAAATAGAGATGGCTAAAATAAGCAATTTCATAAAATACTTTGTTTTATTTAATATTTTAAACTGATTGAAGTCTGAGTGGTGTATCTAATTAAGTACACACCTACATTCGATCAGTCTATAAATCCTTAGTGAATCTGAAATCATCGTACCTCGTAGTCTACCAAAGTTACAAAACGAAAAGTAAACAAACCATCTGGTAGGCACTTGACATCAAAAGATCGGTGCTTAAAACTGATGTTCTTCAGAATAATTTTAAATTGTCGAGAGTTCCGCGATCTCGTCGTCGTCCCACTTATGCCCCACTCGTCGGATCAGACGGATAGATGCAAAGTTTGTCGTTATAAATCGATTCCTCTTGACCCAAATCCGGACGGGTCAAAGCCATGTCGCAGCCTAGCCGGCCGGAATAATAATGAATAGTTGGACTTTGATTTTCAATAAGCTTACAGTTGATTATGGGAACTTTGTTTGTGTTCTATCGAATATTGATACCTCCACGTGTTTAAATAACTTATCATTCTGGTTATTGTTGTACTATGACATAGTTAAGAGGTTTAGTAACCCATAATCGGGTAATGAAAGGAAAAGAAAGAAATACGATTAACCAAATGTTAGACTAGCTCCTTTATAAATTCTACCCAAATACTAGATACTATTAGATGTGGCTCATGTTGTTGTCAATTCAGACAAGAACAAGGTCACCAGTATCCTGTCCGTGGCTTCAGAGAATCAGCTGTGACACGAGCACGACTGCTGTGAATCGTGTCGCATCTGTCAAGTGTTGTATATCGATTGCTGTTACAAACCCTATACGTAATAAGACCAGTCGCATGGAATGATCTTTATGCAATGTTCAATGTCCAATATAAATGACTTCGTCTGAAATCCTGTAATAGGGAGGTAATGAGTTACTGTTTTATATTGGTCCATTGACCCTTCGATTAGTCATCGCTGAAGTATCCACGTGTTTCTGTAAAAAGATACTGTTGTAGATTAATTTTGCTGTCGTGTGAGAACTTCCAACGAACGTCGCACCTTGCACAGATATAACTACGTATGTCCCTATAATTCAACGGTCTCATCTAAAAACAAATGTAGTGAGGATTGGTCCGGTTATATGAAATAGGGTGAACCTAGAAGATGTCGAGTATTAAAATAAGTACATTCAACCTTCGTTTTTTGTTGAATATTTAAACTTATTCACAAAGGGAGCCCCTAAACAGCAGATTGCTTTACCATCACCGGTAAGGTAGTCATCGCCTTAAGACATCATTATTAGCATAACAAAAAATTGACCTTTGGACCTTATTACCCGTGCCCCTAGCGACCGAAAAACCTTGATCGTGTTACTATAAGTACTTCGAACATTTATAGATAGGTACGCTTCCACGTTTTCTTCTTATCACAATATGGTGTTTTTTTTATTATATCTTAGAGTTCAAACACCCCGTAGGCGACTGACGTCGCTCACTAAAGTTTTTCTTCACGTTTTTAGCAAATGATAATGACTTAGAAGAATTTAAACCAACAACTTTATTATTTTAACTTAGCAGTCTATTGGTCTTACCTCTAGACTTACTACAGCTATACCGAATCTTTCTATTAGAGTATAATATCGATGCGACTTACAGACATACACAAAAGCGTAACTAATCCAAAATAGAGTCGTCGCGCTCCTTCTGTGTCCGTTTCAATACATAAAAACGCCAAGGTTTAACATTTTTTTAACGGTTGACATTGTATAAACTCAATCACGTTTAAACATTACAAATAAAATGTCGAAGAAAACAAGACTATTCTTGTGACTGTGATTTATAGCACATTAATTATTTAACAACTAATTTTGTAGCATGTTATCGCTTTCACTATACAATACGGGACTCGCATCAATTGATTCCTAAATATCAACTGCAATTACTCGTAACAATGGAGTCACAGAACGTATTTGACTCTACTCTTGCGCGGCAACTACGCCGTAATAGAAAGCTTTTATGAAAAATAGCGTAAAAAATAAACATATTCCGTAATTTGTAACTCGACAACTCATGTAGATTTATAAGCTGCCCGATCTTTCTCATTTAAGCTTAAATATTGTTACACAAATAAAACATCTCGTCAGAAATCGATTGTCATTCGTCATATTTTTTATTCGTAAGAGACGTTGTTCGTGCTGACTTATTTTAACAACAAGTCCGAGTTCAATGACCTAATTGAGCTGTAATTTGGCAAAAACATTCGTGATGCCGAATTTACAAGTGGTATTTGTACGTGACATGTACTTATGGTTACTAGGTAGCTGTGATACTCGCTCATATATGAGGATAAGGATTTATTCAGAAGATAGTAGATACGTATGGCCTATTCAGTTCTAAAACGGTCTTCCGCGTGCAAGTTGTTTTATAAACGAATATGTAAAAGTAAAACTCCGCGGCCTTCGGTGTAAATCGTGACGTAAGACAAGGCTGTGCGCTGGCGCCCATGCAATTCAGTTTAATTTTCTCGGTCGTGCTCTAGGTCGCCTTCCATACAACATGCAACATAAATACATATTAACGCCCTCAAAAATTTGGTACCAGCTATATTCTCCGTGATAAACGTGTTAAAATGAAGGTCAGACAATAGCAAAAGTTTATAAAAATATGTGAATTCTGAAACAAATCTTAGTTACCATCACATCTGCTAAAATAAGCAAAAATATAAAGGACTCTACTTCAAAGTCAAAACTATCTGTCGTTTGAACCAACATCCAACAGTTAGTTTCGACTCTCTTAAATTTAAGAGTGTTTTTGCAGCCATGTCGTCCTGTCAGCTCGGCAAAGCCTGCCAACCGGTTGCGATATCGAGCCTCAACGATCACATATCGTCCAATAATCGCCATTCATTCCAGCCTGTCTGAAATACCGTTTGATCATTACTTACTCTCCTTTTTGTAATTATGGTTTTACATGTTCGATGCCAGTGGGATTATTAACACAAATAATCCCTAGAAAATAACTGACATACAATTATATCCTTTGAGATATACACTGAAGGAGATGGGCCAACTATAAATAGGTAAGTAGCATTGCCGATAAATGCAATGAAGAAATATAGGGAAACAAATAAGTTGGTACCTAGAATAGTATTCCTTGAAAGAGAAGGTAAACGGTACAATTATTACGCACCCCATGAACGTTATAAAAACAAAGGGTATTGTTTTATTTTAAGCTCAATGCCTGCACAGTGAGGTCGTCACGATACTGCCTGGCTCACTGCATGGCGAGTGATTTACCGAGCCGTCCCACCCACCGCTCGACTACGCTCAATAAAACGATTAACAAACACTGTAATTACAAGCTCATCAGCATTAGTAATCGAAACGGGTTTACGAATTCGGAAAAGTCAGTTATGAATCATCAAATCAATGTTGTCAAACAAAAAGCTGTGATTAAGTAATAGTCTTATTGAGGAGGAGATGGTTCTTGGAAAATCGAATATGCGATACTTTGAAGAACAACAAAAAAAATCGGCAAATGTATGCGCAGCCTTTGGATCGATAAAAGTGAACCAAAATATAACAACCTTGGCACCCCATATATTCACATATTATTAGCCTCGCTGTTGCTCGTATATTTTTCGGCGAGTGACTACATCGCAAAATTATCTTCAAATTAAATTGATTGTAATATTTACCGTAAACAAATGAATGATCTTTTAAGAACCTGTAAAACTGAATGATTTTTCTAAATAAGTATGAAAAATCTGGGTTCAAACTGACAGGAAGTAAAATTTTTATTTTTCATTGTCGTCCTATTTCTGTGAAATATGTCATTAAAAACACATTACTTTTGTATTCTTATATAAAAAAAAATTACAGATAGATAACCCAAACCTATGTTGAAGGGACCACACCATGTCTATAGACATGTGAACGATATCCACTTGTTTATCTATAACAACAACAAACAGTTCCAAGCTCTGTGTAAACACAACACTATCTTATCCCGGTGTGAGCTGAATCGTACCATACGAGCCGACGGGATAGGCTGCGATGGCCAACAACTCTTATCGTATCTAAAAGCTTAACATTTTTAAAGTTGTGCAGGCAATCTGTCTCATTATAGTCTTGTTTAGTGTTGTGACCTTGTCAATTATATTTTAATTTAGTAGTATTCAAATAAGTTACCCAAATATCTATGTATGTTATTTATAAAATAAAACGGGCAAGTACGAATCGGACTCACGCACTGAGCCGAGGCCGCGAGGGCTCCCTACAAATTTGTACATAGTAAGTAAAACTTCGTAAATATTATTAAACACATTTTTATTATAATAATATGATGTAACTAAACTTTAAGGATCTCGGATGTGGCCTTTATATATTATGTGCTATTTAATAAGACGTTACTTCGTACCAATTTTTTTAATACTTCGAATTTGAATTGGAGTTAGAAATTGGACTTCACGGAAAGAGTTGGCAGAAAAATGGCAAAAGCGCTTGTATCTATAATATGTTTTGATTGCGTTGGCTTAGACGTTTGTTTTTCACAGCTTTAAGGGACGGATACCCAGAGTATTTATTTAATTTAAAAAAAACAGCTTGACATAACCACACGTTCCTCAGAAAGACTTTCTTGACTGACAGACGGACGGACAACAAAGAGATCCATTAAAATCATGTCGTATATTCTGTTCATTGTTAGTTAAGCAACATTATTTTATGTATCAAATACCCTAAATTGAGTGGCAGATGATTGATATAAATCTTTAATCAAATCAATTTGATAAATGAACAGTAAATGTTTCGTGTGTCCTCATTCTTCAATAGGCATCGATAGCGCGCCGCGGCCGCGAAGGTTGTAACGATTGTGCCGAGTGTTGAAACGAGATATCGATACGGAGGTTCGTCGGTTTATCTCTGTCGTGTCGTGGCTGCGGGGTGAGCAGTGCCCACACGCTGGAGGAGTTGCGCAAGCGGCAGCACTCGCCGCGCGCTGGTCAGCCGCGCGAGGCCGCCACTTGGCCTCATTCTCGTTAGCTACGCAAATGTCAGGATCAAGGCTGCTGCCTGAACATTCGAGAATTTATTCATTCATCACAATTAGCTATTACTTACCTCTACTGTGAATTGCCTTTATCCAGCATTTAAAGTCTAGGATAAATAAACAGTAAAGGTTATTTCTGGTTTAAGCTTGCGACTTTCTATTGCAACCAACTGATGAAGGATGTATCTCCACATAAGCAGAGCATTTTAATTATTCCTGACGTTGTAAACTAGCATATGAATTATCTCTGTTACTATTTTTTAGTTTGTCCTTAGTGTAAGTTCAAGAAATGAAGAGTTTTAGTTGACACATAATGATAGTCACCAGTCATAAATACCTAAAAAAAAGAATATAGTTCTTTATTTAGCTCTACCAACGGTATTAGGTTTAGTACACCTACGTCTGCCTCCTTTACTTAACTAATAATGAAACGCAAAAAGGGTTACTATAAATAAAAGCTAATCTTCGAATCTGTAGCTTTACACACATATTTCATTAAATAAATTAAAAGCAAAATAAAAAAACATAACTCGTTATACTTTATCGTGATATAAAATACGAACACTATCGCAGTGCACCGCGCAAAGGATTAAAATACCGGGTTGCGACAGGAGAAGCCGCCATGCGTAATAAAGTTACTCATTACACAACAATCTGTAAAGCACTTTGCTCTTAGTGTAGTTTGTAGACCTAATGATTTTCTAAGCTTTCTTTTACTTTTAGCCGTCTAATTATAACTGCCTAACAAGAAGTCGTTACACTCTTGAATAATGTTGTCGAAATACTTAACCAAGTCTAATTTGTAGGTTAGATAAAATGGGCTGTTTCTGTATGTAGATTAGGTATGAGTGACTTTGTTGTTTATGTACTCAGATAAGGTGAATCTGTATCTAAAAGCTGTACAAAAGGACCGAGAAAATATAGAAGAAGCATGAAACATTAAAAAGAATAAATAGCAAAAGATCTAAATTTAAATGTGATTAAATTTAATTGTGATTTTGTTAGGTCAACCGCGGTAAACAAAAACTAGTTATTCGTTACCGATTTCATGAACAAATGTTTTTTTTTGTAAGTTCTATTTTATCTTTACGACATTGTCGTCATCGCCGTCATTGTTTGCATCGGTCTACCTTTCAAATGGGTACCTCTGGGTTTAAATGTTTTTTGTTAGGGAAAAGTAAACAAAGTCATTGTGTCGCAATACTTCTATGTAATGTATTTGATCCAGAACCATACAATTTACACACACGGTACAGCATGTTTCAAACTTGAAAACGTTTGGTATAAGACAGAACTACACATTGTTTCGACCACATAGCTTTTAAAAAATCACAATAACCCATTTCACACGTTGGCATCTAAGCACAATACCAAACTATCTAAAAAATATATAGAAAAACTTAAAAATAGTGACATCATTTAATAATACAACAAAAGGACTGACAAAATAAATTTCGTTTTTCCCACTGCCCCGTTTAAAGTAATATTAAAATTCGGTCAGGGGTCAAGCGGGAATTCACAATTTAATAAAAAGACGCAAAATGATATAATACTCAAATTGTTTTTCAGTGGACAATAATAAAGGGGTCATAAAAGGTTGATAATTTAGCAATTTTTCAATAAAGGTGTGAAACAGGCTTTACAATTACCAACATTGCCAACTGACCCGACTCTGCCGTAATACAAACAATTTCTATTCGAAATAGATGCAACGATCATCGAGCATTATAAAAACAAGGAAAACAAGCATCATTTACATCTATTTGAGCTATTTAATATTTTTACGTTTACTTTAAATGCACATCATGAATATAAAGACAAACGAACGACCTGCCAGTAACAGCGTTCTAGTGGGCAATAAAGTAAAACTAACCTTTAATTAGTTCCAATTACCGCGGGCGTCTTCATGGCCGACGTTATTTATTGTGTAGCGTTTATATTATATTTTAAACAATAATTTAAGCCTCTACAGTTATTCCAGTCTAGTGGATGTACTCGTACACAAAGAGAACAAGTTTTTGTTGCCAACTTCGACTCGCTTGTCTGAATTAATTGAGTCTCGATTTATTTGCAGATTGTGCATGATATCAGAATAAAATAATATGGAACTTAGTGAACTAAAACTAAATTATTATGCATCTATAATGATAGATCATTTTACTTTTTGAAATACTTAATTAATTTCGTTTAATTTACAAGAAAACATTTTAGCATCCTCCAAACCTTTAGACAGAAAAACGTGCAAACGATTTAATTTAAATAAGATTAATAAACAACTCTTGTGCCAATAAATTAGTAATTAAGTTTTAATAAGACAGTAAAATTGCTTTCTTCATGATTTACTTAGTTTCCATGAAAAGAACGGCAAGGCAACACACTCCACCGCATGTGTAGCCTTAATACCAGTAACAATTTAGTTAAAAATGCTTTACAAGCGATGGGGAATACCATAACTATCTTACCAAAAACAAATTATATCCTTCCTTATATGTATTCGTGTAGATTCAACGACTGCGAGTATTTAACAATGCCTATAATACTACTAATACGCCGGACGTTGCCTACTTACTAAAAGGGACCAAAAAAAGAATGGGCTCGGTTTGACTAGGGTTTCAAAAAGTGTTATTTTTTTTTTATCAGCTGGTACTTGGGGATTGGGCTACATTATATCCTAAAAAATAATTATTGAGATTTTTAAGACTACAAAAGTTCATATATTATGAGTAGTTCTCTTGAGTCTATGACCTAACTAGGTACATTAAAACATCCAGGTGTTATAACTGCATGTAAATTTCATTACAAAAAGTATTTACCATCTGTATTTACTCTAAAATACACTACCAAACGATGTGTCATTACTGTGGACACGTCGCTCTTACCTACAATAAAAGTCAGCAGCGGTCATTAACATTAATTTTAATTAAGTACAGTAATTGAACAAAACATTACTCTTTAGTAATGTATGTAAAATTACTACCTATGTTTTAAAAGCTTAAAATAAAGTGCTCATGAATCCTTCTTAAACATTTATAACTAAATAGTTTGTGTTTCTCGAGTCTGGCCGTTTTGTGCGATTCGAAAAGCGAGTCAAATTCGAAGAAAAAAAGTTTTTAATGTAATATTATGGTCGAATGTCGACAAACTTTTTCATAAAAAGAGTAGTTAGACAGGCGTAATTTACCAACTTAAAAAAAGTTTGACTGTCGTGGGCTACTTTGGTAAGTTTGGGCGGAGTGTGGGTTTAACACCTATATAATAGACCGCATTAACAAGTATTAAATGATGTAACGGTTTACTCACGCGTATTTATCGGGGTAGCCCGACTAGTTTCGGACCCAACCGGAGTCCTTAATCATGAGCAGACGCGGCGGGATCGCGAGTCGAACTCAGATAAATCCGATAAATACGCGTGAGTAAACCGTTACATCATTTAATAATGAATCATTCTCACGACAGTTACTATCAAAACGCATTAACAAGTATTCGTCTTCAAATGCCAATGCTATGTTTTAACTACTACGATTGTTCTGCTGCTCAATCACTCATATAACTACCTTTTTATTCACGTTATTTATACGTACATGCCTGTATATGTACATTAATCATTATCCCTAAAGCTCCAAAGTAGAGTGAAATTATAATTGGAACGGAACAAGTAAAGCGACAAAAAAATATTTTCAGATGTTTTCGTATTATTACGCCTAGGCTAAAAAATATCGAAGACAATATATAGTCTACAATTTGGTCGACGGACATGAAAAATCGAATTTGCTTTTATTCGCAAAGATCCTATAAATAAATACCTGTGTCAATTTAAGGTTTCGGGGTAAAAAGGGTAAGCTGGCACTAGCGGGTGAATGCGCGCTTGTAGGGAACATGAGCTAAAATTAAAAATATGGGTCGCATTATGCACACATAAACCTCGAAATTACTTTTACAAAACTGCGCTGTATGTAAGTCGTAGTTCGCTAGCATCAAAATCAATAAAACAAAAACAAAAAATACTTGGAATTACCCCATACTCTATTATAGGATAATAATAATAGTTTTTAAGAATTTGACATTAAGTATATCCTTTTCCTGTATGAAACCGTTTTGAAATAGATAAACAACATCGTACGTCCATAAAATAGCACTCACCTAAACATAAGTATGTATCATGTCTTTGATCTCAACATTCGTAAATTTTCGTTAGAATTGAATCCGATAGTGATGCGTGCGTTTATTATCTTTCGCGGACTCTGCTGAGCGTCGCCTGGCAGCTGCGTAGACCGCGAGCTTGGAGGGCGAGGGCAGGCTGGAGTCGCGGGGCCGGACGAGAGACTCGCGGGACTCCGCCGCCGGGAGCGACGCCGAGGTCGGCACTGACGGCAGCTTCCGCACCGTGTCGTACGGCAGCGGAGAGCTGCGCGATGCGCTCGATGCAATAGACCCTGACCCATCCGAGTCCTGGAATAAAACACGATTCTTAGAAAACAATCATTTCACGCTGTTTTGTTCTATGTAGAAATACAATTTCTGAGTAAATATTCGCATTTCAAATTCTATAAACCTTAACTTAGGTTCTCAGAATACTGTAAATCCCTGAATAATGTATTGATAACTGAAACCTTGAATAACATGATATTGATCGCAGGTATCTTGTTTTAACCTATCCTTGTGACGTAGATGCGAGTCTGTAGAGATGTACCTACACTATGTACTTACCTACATCATTCTGAGCTCACTTTAAAATAAACTTTAGTATCCAATGAGCTTTTTTTTATTAAAACAAAACTAGTGTATACTTAATCTTGTTTAAAATACTGTAATGTGAATAACTAATCAGTAAGCAAATACATACAATCTATGTATTTCAGAAACAACAAGAATATGAAAAATGTACGTGAAGCGGAGCTAAATAATAATTACGATAATACTATAAATGGCCTCGGCTTATCGGTCATTGACACAATGTTATACAGTCCCGTTTTGCATATAAGTGTACAAGTTACTAACACAGATTAACTGGCGATTCTAATGTATGCGAAATATGTATAAATTAACACTTTATAATGTAACATCATCTGTACTTTTTACGCAACATCACGATGTATCATAATTAAAAAAAAAAAACGTTCGCTTGCTGCCCTAGGTAGAAGCGTCAAGCTTATGTTTAATCATGAAACATTTGTGGTGAGAATTGACTTGTTTGTATAAAAAGAGGGCAATTAGAGTGAAGCATTTGTCATTATGTAATTAAGTGGTGGAATTGACCTGTCGTTCATAAGTCGTGCGCGTAAGTACGCTAGTGACACTCTAATCACCCACCTGGAAACCAAGCGCACATATGACTCTACTTTTACAATGTAGAGTGGATATGGATAGGCAATTTTAGAGTTGATATGTATGTACATATGTCTATGTTTTATCAATACTGTATCACTTTTAATTCGACTTCTACCTTATACGTACGAATATTGTAACTATGTTGAAATTAATCAGTCAATATTTGCCTATGGTTACTTTTGTCACATTGAGAAAAAAAACTGCCATAAAAAAGAATAACACTTATACAAGAGTTTAAGCTTTCAGATGGAGGAGAACCAAATCTGTCAGCGCCGAATCGCACTTTCCTATATGTATTAAATAGTATTTCCTGCACAGTTGTGGTTAAAGCCCAGGTAGAGAAAAAGCACCGTCTTTGTAACATACCTTACGAGCATCTCGATGTTCCAGGCGGTCATATCGCGTGTTCCTGGCGGACGGCTTGCGGGGCGGGCGCGGCAGTGCGGAGGGCGGCGGCGGCAGGCTGGACGAGCGCGTCTGCTGCGAGGCGCGGCCCTGCCGCTCCAGCAGCAGCGCCTCCTCGCCGCGACCGTTACCGCCGCGCGCACCCACCGTGCCCAGCCCAGGGAAACAGCATAGCCCACGCTGTGGAATATGTATTTCACATCGTTTAGGATTTACAGATATACATATACAAGAACGACATTTGAAAGAGTTTTTTTTGTCTCTACATTCCACTTGCTCTATCTAGTCTAGTCTAGTCTTTGTCTTCTAAAACAATAACATTACGATCGTGTTTTAATCATGTTACATCATTCTTCCTTATAATCTAAGGTACCTACGTAATAAGTGTACATAAAAAGTATAAGAGACGATCATTAACATTTATAATTAGCTATGATTCGTACGATCCGTCGATTGACGATGATATTACCTAACTTGGTACTTTACCTAAGTATCGGGCAAAATTTTACGAATGCATATTATTATAAGTAAACGCTTATGCTATTTTCTATTATCGGATGACAATTTGCTTGATTAACTAAACCAACTAAAAGAATTGACATTTTAATCTGTTTTTCAACTGAATATTTCCAAATACCCGTGTATCATGTTTTTAATGTAAATATCTTCCCACACCTACATAACTATTGAAATCGCAATCACAAGTTCTGTTCAAACACCACAACATCTGTTGCTTACATCGAAGTTCGACATTCTCTTCCCTAATAGAATGTAAATGAACACGGTAAACTTCGACACTCGAGACTCGAAGCAGATCCCCAGACTCGATAAGCCGGGTCAGAATAAAGTGAAAGTGTAGCGTACTAGGAAGTTGTTGAGATTACTCTGCGTCAAAATACCGGTTCCTGTTACGATCAAAGAGCTATTAAAATAAATGTTATTATATTTATGCAAATCTTGCAGAGGCTTTTTAACCGTTTCCTTTCCAAGTCGAGTTCAAATAATACAGACTAATAAATCTAGTTGCGCTATGTAGGACTATCTATGTTATAAGAAGTAAATGACTTTTTTGGCAATTATCGATCTACAAACTAACAATAGCTCAGTTAGCTAGTCAGCTAGTGGGCTGGTTGGCTATTTCATACTCGTTTGACTAAAGCATTTTTCTAAACCTGACTGAGACCGGTTACAAAAAAAAAATGCCCTTGTTTTTTTAAATAACTTGCCTTTGCGCTTGTATAACGTCATAAAAACTAATTAAAGACCCATTGTCTTGTGCAACTTTTCAGCCGCGAGATCCCTTTCGAAAATTCCAATGAATGACACCTCACAAACAAAATGCCACAGTAGAAAGGTGAACTGCAAACTTATAGCAGTCTGCAAACTAATGTAGGCTTCTTTAGTTTCTCTCAAAAACAATAAGGATCATATAAATCGAAATTACATACACCAAGATACTCTTAAACCATGTCATGAATTTGTAATCGACATTCTTTCACCACATTCCGCAAAATGTTATGCTCAAACTACCTAAAGACTTTGTTTAAAGACCGTTAGGTACGTACTAAATACATACTATATTTGGAGGCTAACCACCGTTTCTCAAAGTAAGACTGCAGATGTATAAGCAGGAAGGCGCACTACGTTGTGTAGAATGACTTCTCTCTCGCACTTCTACTTCTCAATTTTATATGCCAACTAACCAACGATTTTATGACTGTAACAAATATAGTTTTTTGTAGCAGCAGCAGAAACACATCATCAGTGATAATTTCAACTGTCTAGTTATTAGGGTTCATAAGGGAGAGCTTGGATACGGACGTACGGACAAAAAGGCACAACGGACCCTAAAAAAGTACATGGTAATTGCGTGACTTTTCTCCTAAACTCAGTTTCAGCATTTCAGTAATGTTTTTGCATTTACAGGAATCGAACCCACAACTATGTCTGGAGACCTCCGTGAAAAATTGAAACTTAAATATCTTAAATATCATCTTTATAAATCTGAAATATTACAATTAATAGAATCCACTAACATAATAAATCATTAAGAATCCGGTACAGATATAAAACCAGTGTGGTAACATTTGTTATCGAGTTAATGAACTGGCACAATAGAACAATACAAACAAACGCCAATGTAATTAGTGATTCTTACCTCATTACGGAAGCGACGCTGCCCGATGAAAGTTATAACTTGACCACTCTAGTAAGACCACTCCAGTTGGGCTCATTACTTTGTTGCTAAACTTTATTGTATATGCATTTATTTATTCTTTCGTCATTGCAAATTGGAGAGAAATACGGAAACCGAATTGGAACCATTCGGCTCTACCTTTTTTATTTGTGTTTTATATACAACTGATTTATTTATTCCAATAGTGATTGCACACTTAAAACGAGTTATGACAAAAAAACAGAAACAATGTAGGAAAAATATATACAGAGAACATGTAAATGAGACTTCTAAAGTGGTTTATTTAGAGCAGTCTTGTTATAACAGTGTCAGTAGGCTATCACTGCAACACTCCAAACAAAAGCGAATACATTAATGTTAATATTTCGAGGAGGCAAATAGTTAGACAATATTCTTCATTGTTTATTTTCGCCTTGTAATTAGGACAAACTTTGAAAACGTTGCTTAAGCGTGAAAACACTTCACTCAAAGCGTCTACGTGTTAGGAACAGCCATTAAAACCACAACAAACAAAACATTATATTTATTCTAAAACATGCTTTCTATAAAAATATTAGAATTACATTGAATACATCTTATTAAAATATATCTGTATACAATTCCTTAGATAGTACTTAAACAGTAAAGCCTCGGAATAACTTCGTACATAAATACAAACTCGATCATGGTACGTTATAATACACAATGATATAGTAAATTTCCAGAAAATATATTGCGTAACATTTTTGATTGATCTGTGTAAGGCCCCTTAAGTATTCTTAGACGATAATTAAAATTTAATAATTACAGAAAGTTTAAGATCATAAATATTTTTATAGCTGCTCACATAATCAAGATACCCGATAGGACACAATGAAAAATAGTAAGATTAACCTAATCAACGTTTTACAATAATAAAATTATGTTAGGGTAATCTCGTACTAATCACACGGCACGCATCGCCGATATACCTTAGAGGCATCTTGGTACAAAGATGGCCTTTCACGACTATAATTATTGTCAAGGAGCTACATCAAAGTAGTTATTTATCTTATAAAAATCTTAAGTTTACGATTTCTAAGGACAGATTACTATGAACTACAAATGTATTGTAGTCAATCAGTAAACAATTTTAAGGTCTGATGGGAAAATCATGATATTGTCCGAATGTGGTGTTTGTGAAGCAAACAACTACAAGTATGTAGAAAAGTATTCTGCCCTTAGTATAGTAATAAATACAAAAATAAACGGAACCCTTAAATCTAAGCTTATACGAAGTATATTTAGTAAAATAGGCCGAAAAATAATGTTAGACTAACTTTGGCATATTTTTGTGATCAATGCCTCTGTTTTACGTCGATAAAAATCACCATCACGAATCGCATTAAATTATTATTATTAAAATACCTTTCACCTTGTACAATATTTTTTGATTTTGTATTCTATGAGAAAAATCCCACTGCACTTAGTTGCTAAGTGTTAATATTAGATAGTAGAATAAAGGCGCAAAAAAAGGAACGTTTGTAGGATAATTTTGCAACTTCACGCACATTAATTAGCTAATTAGAAACTCGGTACAGTGGTCGTTTAAATTTATAATAGCTTATTACATAATGATACTTTCACCAGTACAATTTACAATAATTACTTTTAAAGACTAGGTTTTCTATGAGTGGAGTGTCAGAGAACAATTTCAAATACATCAAGAGGAGATTCTTACAGCTACACGGACCAACACTCAGGGTTATCAAGACACTGTTAAAGGCATATGAATTATGTTAAGTATTTCAGTATAATGTTACTCTTTAAATCCAAACAAAAGTTAGGGTTTAACTTGAGTATAAAACCACACGAAACACTAAACAAAACGCTTTGGATCGGTTGTGTATTTAAGGAATGTTTGTGTAAAAAGCGGAATCGTTAAGTTTAGGAATGTTGCTATTGGTCGAAACTTAATTATTTTGTCGTTATCGATAATCGAATGGGTATTAGCCATCGAATTAAGAACTAATTCCAATTAATATTTTAATTTCGTAATCTTTAATTGATGCGTCATCAAGTACTTATTTTTTGTATTGGTCGTACTGCGACTGCATAATATTCGAGATTCTTTCAGTTCTCGGAATTTATCAATGAATAATCGATATTTACCGAAAATAAATCTTGCTTGACATATCCCAATGTTAGATTCAATAATATATTTAATTTCATAACATTTTGAAACCTTGAATTTGAAACAAGTAGTCGTTCGTTTAAATCGATTCTTTCATGAATTCAAATTGGTTTTTTATATCTTTTTTATATTGTTGCACCGTATTTTTAATTAAATTATTTTTATTATGAACTGCTGTACAACTTATAAATACGCATGTGACTTCACATTGACTATGCTTTTAATCGGTAATTCATGTTTTCTACGGCATGTAGATTAAAGTTTGCGTTCGCGAGACGACGGTCCCTCAAGTAGTGTGTAGTGTTACCAACATGTTTTAAAGGAATAGCTGTCAGACAATATCGCAATGTTCCATTTAAATCAAAATTTAGAACAAGGATCATATTAAATTAGACATCGAGGATAATTACGTGCCAACGCCAATGCGTGTCACACATAAATATTTGCGATGTTGTGTAAACCAATGAGGAGATTTGGCAGTTCCGGCTTTCTCAAAATGATCGTAAGTTCGGATTGCCATTTAAATGTAACGAAATACACTCAATGAAACAGACGAATTATAAGCAATAACCTGCCCCCACCCCAGATGTTTATGAAGACGAATCCTTAGCGGTGAGTTAAAATGTGCAAAAATGGTTTTATTTTTTCGTATGTAAAATACAAACGAACTTCTTTCTATGCGAATAGTCAGGTTATCGTCCCATAGCCCTCACAATTACTGTCAATTCGAACCATGTATCTGAAGAAATGTGGGTAGGTTAAGTTTCTATAGTGTCTGTGTGTCAGTAGTAGGCAGCATGCGGTCGCGCGTCAGCGGCGGGCAGGTAACTCACGGCGGGCACGGGCGGCCGCTCCAGCCGCGACTCCAGCGCCGCCAGCTGCTCGTCCAGGCGCAGCGACGTGCTGTCGAAGCCGCAGCCTGGACAACAGAAACAGATATACATACATTATACAAGGGCTTCTTAGAAATAAATCTGCATAACTGATTTTTAACTATCTGTCTCTATATAAAAAGAATCGTTACCCGGCTTTAGGACTTACAAGCTACTATCATTAAATATAATTTACTATATTCATAATCAGATTACAGAGTAGTAGTGTTAAAACTTTTTTTACTCTTTGAAAGTAGCTATCATTGCTATAAAAATCACCAATCACGATTATCCTTTTGTACAATTGAAATAGAATTTGCATCTTAATTATAATAATTCATGCGTCAATTCGGTAAGAAATGACGACGCACTACTCGGCGTAGAGCGGCGTTTCTCTAACTACATGTCTACCTCCTGAGTATATAATTACAAGGAACACTGACCACTGGAGTTATCGTTATGTGGGGAGTAGTTTCTGCGCGCGAGGTGCCGGAAGCGTCCCGACACGCTGCCGGTGCCCACGCCCTCCGCGCTGGAGAACGATGCGCCTGACGACAGGCCCACTGGAATATGACGACATATGCTTAACGTTAGGTAATATAATTATGTATTCAAGTCATTGGCCGAAAAGCGATGATAAATATTATTTGTTGTTTCAGTTGTTTTATTTAATTTATTGTACGCCAAACTAGTTTACTTGCACTTGCTGAACATTTATTTTGTTCCACGTACTGTATAAAGAAGTGATAAAAATAATGATGACTTACCGAGTTCCTCGCGACTAGAGTTATTTCGCAAGGAGGCGCCACTGTCGTAAGCAGCACTTGTATGTTTCTGCAGAACTTTGATCATGGCGTCGCGTTCCGCAACTTTAGACTCTAACTCCTTCACTCTAAAAGGAAATACACATTTTTACTGAACTCTTTCTATCCTCATAAGCTTTTCATAATGTATGGATGAAGTAAGTACCTGCTCTCCAAGTCGGCAACTTTTTTCTGAGCGGAGTGCAGCTCGTCCATGTGTCGTATCTTCTCGCTGCGAGCCTCTGCCATAAGACGCTCAGACTCGGCCGACGTCTTCTCCAACGCCGCTATCTTAGCATCCCTGAAAACGGAACTGTTTTAAGTTGAAATGGAACTTCAGATGCTTAATAGTTCTATGGTCACGGTGGCGATAATTCGCTATGTTTGTGTCTCTCCACACTGGCTGCACGTGTGTAGGTGTGTGTAGCGACTGACTTGGGTATGGAGGCAGCGGACACGGCGGCCTGCCTGAGCGCGGCCTCCTCCAGGTACCGCTGCTCCCACTTGGCGCACTCTCCCTCGAGCGCCAGCAGCCGCTCGTCCCGTTCCCGTAGCTGTCGCCGCAGTTCCGCTTCGCCGCCGCCCGCACCGCCCGCGACCACACCGCAGTTGCATTCCCGCTTCCTATTGCACACAGAGGTACCATATCATGAAATATTCTGAAGTATAATAGCAATGCCACGCACCAAAGATATCACGGCCGAGCCCGCACCGACGATGACGCATAAAGTACACAGGCCTTCAGTGGATGGATTTAATGTAGACCAGATAAGAGTAATTTACATAGAAATAAGCAATCTGAATTGAGTTTGTCATGTCTACGTTTTCTTTTACCTAAGAGTTTGTAACTCTTTCTCGAGCTGAGCACGTAGTTTCCTCTCGGTGTGTTCGCGTCGATCTGAAGCTTGTTGCAGTGACGCAAGTGCGCGTTGCAATCCCATCACACGCTCAACGTAGCCACTCGCATGACGACACTGGTAAAAAAAAAAATATTGCTTAGACAGTATAATTTAAAACTGAGAGATGCTGGCTAGTGCAATATCAGTCGCAAAGTTAAGAAAGTTTTTACTGAAAATCGTCCCGATACTTATGAACTTTCTCTCTCGACTGATTGCTGTATTGTTACTTTAAATCAAGTGAGTTACAGTATGAGTTAGTAAGTACCTCCTCTTCGAGCCGCACGACGTTGGCCTGCGCGTTGGTGAGCGCGGTGTCGAGTATGTCGATGTGCGTGCGTTGCTCCTGCAGCGTCGCGCGCTGCGCCGCCATCTCGATCTCTTGACGCTCCTTAGCGCATGCTAACTCCTTATCTGTACATACAAAAGTCAAATGAATAAAATCATACGGGGAATATACTATTTTTGGTAAAGTGGTAAGTGTTGTTGAAAGAAAATTATTATATGGAAATCGAAGAATGAATATCTTACTCTGTGTAATGACTTGAGCGATGAGCATCTCCCTGTTTTGCAATTCTTTCCGCAGCGCTTCAGAGTTGCCCTCGTTTTCTGTCCGGACACCTTGCGAGAGTAGCTCAACCTAAAAAACATCGAGACTTTCATAAACAATTAAGTCACTGGAACAGGACATCAAGATACAGTATAAGCATCTGTTGATACACAAATGCTTGTTCTAGATCGAACCCGCTATACCATTCGGCTATCCACTCAGGCAAATAATATTGTCAGTAAATTATTTTTGTTAATTAATTGTAGCACGAAATGTCTCACTGCTAGACCTTCCCATATCTCTTCCAGTTTTCTTGTTCATATCAACATCATAAGTATGCTGCAGGCTGGCTACCTGTTGTTTGAGCGCCCTGTTGAGGTCGTGCAGCCGGCGGCAGTCCGCCTGCAGCCGCACCCGCGCGGCCCGCTCCAGCCGCTCGCGTCGCTCACACGATCCCACCAGCTCCTCATGGGCCGTGCGAACCTTCTCCACTTCTTCTTCCAGCTACATATTTAATAGTTATATAGATTAAGAGTTTTATTTCATTACATGGAGAAATAATAATTATATTTACATTTAAGGATTAAGGATGGACTATCTTGCCAAAGACCATCTTTTTCCTTAATTTCACATAATTAAAATACATAAAATCGAAGAGACCTTTAATTTATAATTATGCTTCTTTACTGAAATGTCATAAAAGTCTTTTAAAACTTTGTTGGAATAACATGTGTGGTAGTAGGGGGCAGTAATATCAGTTCATTTTTAAGTATAAAAATAATTTACTTGCGATGTGACCTTATTAGTTTTAGCGACCCGCTCGCATGCGTCGGCCAGCTGCCGCTTGAGCTGGTGGTTCTCGGCGGCCAGCGCGTCCAGCACGGCGGTGAAGGCATCGTCGGGCTCCTCCAGCTCGCCCTCGCCGCCGCTGCACCAGCCCGACGACTCCGACCCGCCGGGCACCGCGCGCACGCCCACGCTGACACACAACACAATTTTATCGTTTTGAATTATATTGCCTTTTCGGTCTTTCAATTAAATCCAGCAATTGATTCACAGATGTAAATTAATTTAATTTCCGGATAACATAAAAAAGACATTCGGGTATTGAACCCCGCATTACATCGAACAGTTATAGCTGGTGTGGTGACCTATCCGGCCATCCGATTTTATACAGTTTTATTTAGTTAAGAATACAAAGCTGACTCACCCAGCTTCGTTGAATGAGCAATTCATGTAATTTTATGTACTCGCATCAGATACACGACTACGAAAATAACTTTGACGTAAAATAAAAATATACAACATGCTGACCTTCAAAATTGAAGAGGCAATTGAAAAGATTTATGTTACGCAATTGTGTTTTTTCCTAGTTCTCGACAAAATAATATAAATATTATTTTCAAATTTAGTACTAACCTAGTGAGATCGGGCTGTGACCTGGAGAGGTTAAGCTTTTCTTTGCTGAGTTTCGCTTTGGAGCACTTGCTCTTGGCTTTCCTGGAGTCATCACGGGGCGGCGCGGGCGCTCGCGGTGACGCCGGCGGGGTGGGGCCGCGCGGCGTCGGCGACTGGGCCACCTCCTTAGCCAAATGCTTCAACACTGATGATTGATTGAGGAAATCGTCAGGGATCTCTGTTATTTCCTAGGTATCACAAAAAATAGAATACTTAAAATATAATTCATTTACAAATTTACCTTATACTACCTACTAATACACCTTATACTTCCTGCCTACTAACGAGTAGGAAGGAAAGCTATACAGGAGTTTCATTATAAATCTTAAAAAGGATTTAGAAATGATAGTATTGATTTAGTCACAACTGAATTGCAAAATAAGAAGGAAGGCAAATACTCATCACTCAATTCACTTAAATATGTTATCTACTACACATAATCAAAGCCAGTAAAAATAAAGCATGAATGGCTTTAATATTCAAAAAATCACACACTGAAATGCACTTAAAGACTTAAATGAATAATATATCATACCTGAACTCCATGGTCCGGGGGGCTAGTGTATATCCTCTGGCCACCAATATCAATATAGTTAGCAGTAGTAGTCACATTCTGTTCCTTATGCTTAGGCACTGGAATCCCACTGGGTTTCTTCACACCTTCATTCTTTTTCAGAGTATGGTATGGTGACGACTGTGTGTTGGGGTGCTTTACTTCACTACTGGTCCTTTCATGTTCTCTGTTTATAAAATAATACATACCCATACATAACATTCATTTGTTTCAAATGATGAAGATAGAACGCTAATCCTTGCTGGATTACATTAATGATTAATATATAATTTATTCAGTCCATAATAGTGTAATTAATCAGGATTAGAGAAGTAATGTATTATAGAGCTTGAGGAAAATATTAAAATAAATTAAGTAGTAAATATATTTCCATATCATGCTTTCAGTGATTTTAGTTACTTTACAAGATAATGTTTGTGTACACATTATGTAAATGTGCATATTTTTTTAAATGGTTCTTTCTTACCGAATAGGTGTAGGTCTTGGCGGCCAGGAGTCATCCTGATTGTGTATGATAAGCGTGTTGTAGGATGATGAAGAGACATCCAGAGAGCTTCTATTGCTGTTGCCACCACCCACTGAGTCTTTAAGTGAATTTCGGTTACTGCTAGTTACACTTTCCTGGACACAAAAGAAGTTGTTGATATTGTAATTAGAACCTTTTGGGCAACAGAATAAAGCCATTTTTTTTAGTTTTTCTTTAAACTTTGTTTCTATGATTTAATATCACCAACATTAAATGTATTTGGCATACAAAAAAGGAAGTTTAAGAGATACCTTTAATGAATTCCTGTTGTTATTGTTTGACTGACTCTGGTTTTCCTGACCCTGAGGCTCCACCCTGGCTGTATGGCGCACAACATAGCGCTCTTCTCTGGAAAGATTCTCGTTTGATGTTGAGACGTCAGTCTCACTGCCAGATAGACTTTGAGGGAAACCACTTGGAACTACAAAATCATAAAGAAATGTTATATTAATTTACCTTTGATTTATAAAAGATATACATATAATAATATCTAAATTAATGACAAAATGATAATATATATTATTTTGTCATGTTTAAACAAAACACTTTACTAAATAAAAACAAATTTATTATCTGTGTCCATCAATAATACTGTATGATAAATTTCGACATACTCTGTAATAGCACTAATAGCATTCGCAAAATAAACAAGGGCATCAGCTATGATTCATAACATAGGAATGTGATATAGTTTGTCAATAAATTATTATTGACAAACCATAGAATACAGTTCAAGTCTTACCAGCTTGCTTCTGTGTCCTCTGAATGTTATTAGTGAACGATAGAAATCTTCCCGTCGGTCGCATGGACCCCATATTTGCCAACGTAATGACCTAATAGATTTCAACACGATAACATTTTACAGTAAACACTATTCTAAACTCCCATATATTATGCATGCAGCATCTGAAATTGAGATAAGTTACTCATGTTTAATGTTACTGCTCTCTTGCATAGAAATAGAATACAATAAAAATCACAAGGCAGTAAACATATATCGAGTTTTGATATGTTATTCGCACTATCTGGTAAAAATACTGTAACACGATGTTCAAATAATCAACTTTTATCACCGAAACACTCACAATTTGTAGGGAGATTCTATTATTCATAAAAAATATTCGCACATAAGCTTGAAAGCTTTTGATGGATGGGGTCAGCTGTCAAAATCGAGAATACGATCCGATTTCGGTGTCAAAAAATGAAAATAGTTACATTGCCAGTCGAAGAAATTATTTTATCGCAAAAGGTCTGGCCAGCGAAAGTCGTTCGCAGAAAATAGCGGCAATTTCAAATTTCTGCAGGAGGCAGCCTTGACTGTATAACAAAATACGGGATCGATATTTTATTTAGACTCTCGTCTACTATTTTCGTCAATTAGTTTTAATTCCTCACAATCAACATTTTTTAAATTTTGTTTCAACAAAAAAATAAGAAAAACAATTACTTCACTGTGAAAATTATAGTAGGCTTCTCTTAGAATCATATCGAGGTCATGATGTTTAATAAAACTACAAAATACTAATCCAAACGCGAAGTGGAAACTGTCGTATTTTTTCAGAGAAAAATCACTTTTCATGCCTATGCGTTAATCAATGGGAAAGTAATTATGATGAAAACAACTTCGACATTGAGTTGAATACAAAACGTGAATATGACAATTTATTCTGACAATAATGTGTTGTAATATAAAAAAAAGCAAAAGGACAGCTTTCGCTGGCCAGACTAGTAATTATTTATTATCGAGTTCCTATAAAAAACTTAGTATGTACGACAACAGGAAATAATAATCAACAAACAATCAATTTTATTATTATTTAATATATAATTTTAATTTGTATTAATTTTGTTCATGCTCGCGAACACCATAGAATTTGAAGTTGACATCCCGCACTATCTATTGCTGCCATAGATTGCAGCTGAGTCTGACATTTGCCTGCCCAGCCCGCAACCATTTTAAAACGAGTGTCAGATTATTAATCAATGAAAACCAAAAAAAATATCTGATAAATTGTAAACTAATGTGCCTTCCATAGAATATTAACTGGCAATTGCGTTTTAGTATAACTGTCGTATTTATTTAAGTGTTATGTGCCTGATAATGTTATCGCGGCTTAACATTCGGCGGATTATTCCGTCTTCATTTCAAATAGTTAAATCAGCTGTAACAACAAATATTCGACTATGCTTTAAGCATCACGTAACCCGTAAGTATGAATAAGCCAATGGTGTGGTTTTATTTTCTATATGTATAATTCATATATAATTATGTACTTTGGTTGTTATAAGGTACTACATATGGCCCACCATTTCGCTTTCCCAACGTGGAAATACGGCGGTTGTACACTGTACAGACTGAGAAAGAACCAGAGAAACATTCGGTTGACTATGACTACGTTAAGAGAGCAGCATCTAATGCCAGTACTCTAATCATTGATGTGAGGGAACCTGACGAAGTTAAAGAACATGGCAAAATACCAAACAGTGTTAACATCCCATGTAAGTGGTCTTGCTTCTTATTAGTTCTTATGCTACAACACTTGGGAGGTGATGACTGAAGCAAGTAACATAGTTTAAAAAAATGGATGCATATTTTTCATTTTATTAGTTCAATGTATACCATAAAGATAAAAAACATCTAAGATGGTGAAATCTACAAAACTGGCTAGTATCATCATTTATCTGTAAAAATATACTAAGAACTGACATCTCAGAATTTTCAAATGAATGTGATAAAAGAAAAATTATGCATCCAATATTTTTTAGAATTTATTGGACAGCTAATTAGTTTTTTTTATCAAATATCTAATTGAACTGACAACAACATTTAATGTAACTTTAATTTAAAAATAGTAAGTTCTACAATTATATTATTAATCTTTCAGTGGGTAGTGTATCACCAGCTCTTGGTTTAATGACTGACAAAGAATTTGAAGATGCATACAATGTTCCTAAACCTACAGAAGACAATGAATTAATATTCTATTGCATGATAGGCAAAAGATCTGCGAAGGCACAACAAAATGCTCTGAACTTGGGATACAAAAAGTAAGTACCTTATTTTTGTAAAATAGTTTTAATATCCTTCCGTTATATTTATGATCATTTTTTTTACAGTGCAAAGAACTATAGTGGCAGTTGGAATGACTGGGCAAGCAAAATTCAAAAGTAATAAAAAAACATTGACCCAACTGTATTGTGGACTTCCTTGTTCTGACTGAATTGTTATTGACTTGTAGAAATTTTATTGATGTTTTTTATAACATGTCATGTGCAATATAGTTGATTAATTTTATTATGGACTATTATTGTAAGAAGTATATATTTATACCATTCCAACATCAAATAATGCAGAAATACTACTTTTTCTGTCACATTTGCAGGCTGACAGACCCTGTTTTGTTTATTCCTTGATATATTATATTCTTTAACACATTTACTTTTTACTATAATAACATATTTGAAGTAGGTAAGGCACAACACAATTATCATCCACTTTATATTTCTGATAGTGGGTTATCAGAAGAAATACAAACCAAGCTAGATAACACATTTATCAATTAAAAAGCAAATATAAAATAACAATTTTATTGGGCAAACTCATCACAGGAATTTATTACACCAATGCACAAACACATGGTAACTTACCTATGCTTCTTTGACCATTCAGACCAGCTTCCCAAATAAGTTTTTGATCTGAAATTGAAGTAAATATTCATTAAGTAAATTGATTCACTCACATTCTAATATAATAATAAAAAAATGCTGATGTGTCCATAAATAAAAGATGCATCAGATTGTAATCCTTTATAAGTATCTACCTAATCAAACAGAGTAGTAGGTAGTAACAGATTTTACAGGGCTAACAAATTTACAGCTTTTGTTTACATAAAAGTTGCTCAGTTGTGTGTGTCTGTGACATCATACTAGATTTCAACTAAATTTCTTGTAAAGTATTCTGTTACTAATGTCTTATTTATAACTATGACCTACATACAGTACATACAATTTTGTTTTTCCTTGTAAATGTAGGTAAATTTAATTAAAAGAAGAAGAGTTAACATTTTTTTATGCATACTTTGTGTAGCCCATTTTCAGAGCTTTGTCCAAAGCCTCACTAGACCGCCTGCCAGACTGACAGTAGAATATGAGTTCATCCGTTGATGCTGGCTTCTCGCGCTGGTAATGCTTCCTAAACTCTTCATGCGACATAGTCACCAAGGCGTTATGAACATTATCCACTGCGAAAAAAGAAACATAATATATTTATACATATTATAGGTACCGAATTATGATGGCCGCGTCAATTACGACCGTAGCTACTTTGTGCTAATAATTGTGTACCTACTGGTCTGTGGTCATACTATTATCAACAAAAACCACACAAAAAGTTTAAAAAATTGCAGAAAAAATTGTCATATGATAATTTGATTTATCATGTATCCTGTTTGCTTATCATGGAAAATAAGGCATTGCAGCATTGCTGTTGTATTAAATTGGCTCACTATTTAATAACTTATTCTTGATAGCAAGTACTTATTTTATTCCTTTGACATCTATATTGGCTCTGGATTGAAATTTAAAAGACCTTTTCCCAAAAGTAAGTCAATAGATAGAATAAAAAATGTTACATGGTATATTGATGCTGGATGGAATCTTGCCAGTAGTGTTAACTTCATCTGGGTTGCGAACATCAATGATCACCTTTTGTGGTTGATGGATTACCTTCAGCATATCATCATAGCTCAAAACTCTCTCGGGATCCACCATTTTTATATCAGTTTGCTTATTAAAATTCGGTTTTATAATTGTAATTGTTCTACACGGTAGTATTCGAGTAATTTGAGATTCTGTAATAAATAGTTAAATCATGAACTACACATGTTAGATCTTTTGAATTATATTTCAAAGTTGATACATAAAATGAAATGCTATCCATGATTAATTTATGGGTTAATGAAAATATGAAGTTGATTATAAAATTACATGAATACTTATTAAAGAAGAAAGAAATAACCAAAGAAAAATGAAATTATTATGCAGTATGGTTTTATAGTAGAAACTAAAATATTTGTGAATTCATAATTATTGCATATTAGTTGTGTTATGATAAGTAATAGGTACAGTAGTCATAAAACATACAAAACAATAAATACCTATTAAAATCAATAATAAATAGTAGCAAAGTTGACCACAGGACATAGAACAAAAATATTAATATACAAAAATAACAACAACACAAGTGTTCACTTACATATTCAGATGAATACTAAACTTGTAATGATGTGTTGAGTAATTTTATGGGCAAAATACAATCACATAGTAGTAATAAAATTCAAACATTGAACTAGGTACACTAAATTAAATAAAGATATAGTTATGTCTGATTCTTAATGTTGTTCCAAGTTAAATGAGGCATTGTTCAATACGGCAAGCACGTACGTATGCTATAGTGTAAGCTATGTTCTATCAACTGATAACAAAAGACATTCATAAGCATTATGAGGAGTAAGAATTGTTATTGTCAAGTATGGACAGTAGTCACAATACTGAAATAGATCTTGGCCTTGTCCAAGTACGTACGTAATTTCGCCTTTGTAACTGCATTTCTAGAGGATATTATAACTGTAGGAAATAAAAACATTGTGCAAGATAATATCAATAAAAAGACATCCACCACCAAAAAAAAATAAAAGCCTAATAATGTATTATAAATTTTGTACCAAACCGCAACTAATGTAAAATTGCAAACAGTGAATTATTTATTTATTTTTCCTATATATTCATATGTATTATTTTAGGGCCCCAAATCGATATCTGAGGATTTTCTGTTGTGACAGTATTTTGACAGAATTATATCACGAAATCCATCGAGCCACGTGCCAGAAAAGTAAATAGAGTAAAGAGATGTTGATGTATGCACAGACAAGTATATTTACGCCACGCTGAGGTATATAATCTAAGGCCACGCTACACGGTATGGAAAAGCTGTGGGCCACAGACCTAGTTAATTAACCGTACGCTAAAGGCCCACAAAGTTTGTGAAGGAGAAATCATGATTTAAGAAACATGTCGCGCGCGGCGCTAGTTTAATAAACAGACGACCACTGAAGAAGTGAAGACGTGTTTGTTTTTTTTTTACTTTTGAGCCTTGCTGTGGTAAATTATTTTATTTAATAAACTAGCTGACTCGGCAATCGTCGTTTTTCCTCGGTGAAGAAAAAATTACTTTTATAAAAAAACAGAGGGATATTGTTCAATTCTCAGACCTACCCAGTACCTTTGCACTCAAAACTACATGAGAATCGGTCAAGCCGTTTTTGAATTGTAACAAGGGACAATAAAATAAACGATTTCTGAGGGTTTTAGTGACATTATGGTTTCATGTTCTGTATGCGAATAAGATTTTACAAAAACAAATGATCCTAAACAGATACCTAAACGTTTGAAAGACCCACAACAAAACCGTCCTTTATCTGTAGGTACTTAAATTTGAGGCTTCTGAATCGGTTTTAAAACACCATTGAAAAGTTATCAGTTGATTAGCTCACGCTGTTTTTCTTCACCCTTTTCAGCAATTGGCTACGTTATTACCTACTGCTATTAATGGGAATTCAGACCAATTGGTTCATTTCCTTTTGCAAAAAAGTCGATAGCGTCTTTTGCGTTTTGTAGTTCTTATTTCTCTCCACAGTTGAGAGTACTCACGAAGTCATGAGATCTTGTCTTAATTTTGTCGTTCCAATAGTGCTATTTAGTAGCCTATCATTAAATCACATATAAGAACCATTATTACGCCGGGTACGTTAGTGAAGATATGGGATAACTCAATGAAATGATAGTATAGCGGGTAAAAAAAAAATCGCTGTCGGACATGTATACTTGTTTTTATCATACTTTTATTAGCTTCACCTGTATGTCTGTTTGTAACCGACTCCTTTGGGTACGCCTTGCCCACTTCGAACGGGGCAGCGGTATTGAGGGCCGATGACAATATAATAACTGAATAGTGTAATTCAAGTCTCCTTAATGCAATCATGCAGTACATACAACGATACGTCGAAAGTATTTTTGCGTCCGTGCGTATGATTAGCAGCTAAAGCAGGTATATTTTAGATTAGTGCGAGACCAAAGGGTATAAATAACAAATAACAAAATATTTTAATAAAATTTAATACAAAGTTCTCTTGATTTGTCTTACAAAAATAACATACTTTTCACTTGGAATGCCTACAATATAATGTACATGATGCATTAATAAGTTCAGTCTTGTATTAGTGATGTTAATAAAAATAAAATGTAAAAGACTTATAAAATAAATATGCATAAACTGGTACTATGCAGCATAGCAAGATTACTTAAAAATTATATCAATTTTATTTGCACAGCTGATTATTTTATAAAGTTTTAAATAAAAAATTACAGTATATTTTATGGGTATTTTAAGAGTATTAAGTATTTTATTTATGTTTTGATATAATATATATATACGTATGTGTTATAATTACAATTCTTTATCTTAAACCTGCAGTAAGATGGGTTGGTTTTAAGGACTTGTACTTTTTCATTGTTTTCTCATCAATCAACATAGAAAATATTAATAGCCAGTGCGCTTCACTTTAAGTTTTACTTTACTTTTTATTTTTTGACTAGTAATTTTAATGCAAAGTTGTAGATCCTGTTAGTCAACAATTTTAAATAACTAGCAGTTGTTATGTTTTCAGATTTAAAACAAATATAAAATTTTGTTTTTTTTTGTATGCAGTTGTACTGGATCTTTCTTAAATCTTAATAAGTATGTAACTCTTTATAATGACTTAACATGTAATTGTAATATTTTATCAGACACAAGACTGAAAAAATGTGGAAAATAAACTAAACAATCTACCCAAGTAACATTTTTGTAAGTACTCTTAGCTTGCAAAACTTAAATTAGTTTTTTGCAACTTTTTCAAAATACTTCTTCTTTTCATCAGGGTTTGGAATAATCTGAAAATAACAAAGATAAATATTAGCAGACCTTTTAAGTGTGATTGATATTCAATATCTTAAGTCAAGCAAGTCAAAAGATAAAGGGACATTAATTGTTTGTTATCTACAGTTATCAGTGAGGTTTATACTTACTGTATCTTGACCTGGTTTCCAGCCAGCTGGACACACTTCACCATGCTTATCAGTGTACTGGAATGCCTGCACCAGCCTTAAGGTTTCATCAACTGATCTTCCAACTGGTAAATCATTCATTGTTATCTGTCTAAGTACACCTTTGTCATCAATAATGAATAAACCTCTTAAAGTATGGCCTACATCCTCTAGGTAAACTCCATAGTCCTTTGCAATGGAATGAGTTAAGTCACTCAACAGTGGAATGTTAATCTTGCCAAGACCTCCCTCTCTTCTTGGAGTATTTATCCAGGCTAGATGTGTAAAGTGGGAATCGATAGAGCAAGCCACAACTTCAGTGTTGAGTTTCTTGAATTCTTCAACTCTCTCAGAAAAGGCAAGAATTTCAGTTGGGCAAACAAATGTGCTGAAAAAGAAATATATATTTGAGTTAATAAACTATTTTTTTTACAGTGTGGTAGTTATGGTCTTATCTCCCAGTTAAAATATAGCTTCAGACTGTGTGCTTACTAAAAACATTATGTGTCAGTAAACAAAGATGCAAAAAATGCATTTTTTTAAGTATAAGTCTTAAATACATATGACAGAAAAGCATGATTTTTAATAACGGACAATTAAATAGATCGTTATCACACTTCGATAACAAGTGTCTTACGTGTCTAATAAAATTTCGGTAATACTTACAAATCCAAGGGGTAGAAGAAGAAAACTAAATATTTTCCTTTGAAGCTGGATAAGGAAAGTTGGGTAAATTCTCCATTTACCACTGCCGTTGCCTCCCACTCAGGAGCCGGCTTTGAAACTAAAATAATAGGCAAACAAAATAATTTAAGTTCAACTGTTTTAGAAACTGTAAACAATATTAAAAATAGGTTATATTGCTCAGAGGTTCTTACTCATTGCTTTAGTAAATTGTAATTTGTGATCAATTTTTCGTGCGCTACCGGGGAAAACATTGCCACTGCCAAATGAATAACAGGAGTCACTTTCGAATAGTGAAGATTCACATGAAATGCTTAATGTTATTACGAGTATAATTGAAAGTAAGTGATACTTCATGGTTTTTCTTAATTATTACTGTTACACACTAAATAAAAATACGATATAAACAACCCGCTACTGTGCTAATAAAGTAAACTGACACGTTTCATTGCTTTCCCACTGTTCCACTCCGACCAATGAAATAGGAGATTTGCAAAACTAGCGGGTATTACCAGTTTCGTTCGCACAGACTATAACAGTTTATTAAAACACCAACAAAAAAATAATGTTTGGTTTAATTACTCCATAAATATTCAAAGGACACGAATATTGTGATTCGTGTGTTCGTGATAATTAAAAGTATTTCAATTTAAATAAACTAATGAATATTAAAGGCCTCTCAGTCTTAAACATTTTTCAACCAAAGTTTGATAGTCGATTATATATTAGTTGATACCATCGAGGTGTGGCGCATCACTAACGTGCGCTTCGTTTCGTTCGCGTTTCAGCGTACAATTTTTCTGTTTTTGTGTTTTCAATGTAATTCCAAATAATTAAAATGATTTTATTACCAGTGATAAGTTTTATTTTCTAAATTTGACAAGTTTTTAGTCCATCGCATCGTTTTGCGGTAAGTTATAAAGTTTACTTTGGAATACACTTGTCGTTCATTATGGCGGTCTCGTTACTTCGATCACTCTACGCGAGTTGTTAATAATTTCGTCATAACCACAAACAAAATGGTAGTACGGTGTATTGTGCTGTATACTTAGTATTTCAACATTATAGATGGACGTACAGGACGAGAGTGTCTTGGACGTTGATTTGCTAGCTGACGATGGATCTGAAGAAGAAGGCGAAGCCCCGCCGTCGTCAGGTAAGAACTAAATGAATTATAATGAGTTGATAAACAAGGCACAAGTCATATAAAGAGTCACATACACTTTTTTTTAGCTCCTGACTAGTAATTACTAAATATCAACATATTATCATGTTGGACCTAGGTTTGGGTCTGTTTTCAATTTATATTAGTATAGCGATATTACATTGTTGTTCTTATTGTACAATACTTAACTTGGTAATAATCATTCTGTTGTCTGCTTTTTTTTTACTTTCAATAGTTTAACATGCTTTTACATAAATCTGCCAATGGTTGAAATGTGCTAATGCAATGCCTGTATTGTAATCATCATGTGGCTGAACATAGTTGAATTTAGATAACATAAAAAGAAATTGTATTTAAAGCATTTGAAAATAAATATAGCACTCAAAAACAGCTGTACTTATTAGTATAGTTTTCTTTTCAAATCCCTATTCTGTTTAATGAAAACACTAAACTAAAAACATCATATCAAGGTATAGTACAAGTTTAAAAAAACAAAGGTTTTTTATTTTTGGTTTCATGTAATAAAAAAAAGATTATTTTTAGAATTTTATACAGGGCCTGGGTCAACACCAACTTCTTGTGCGTCCTCACCTCGGGGTGAAGAGCCTGCTTCTCCCCATGG
Organism: Trichoplusia ni; assembly: GCF_003590095.1. Lineage (NCBI taxonomy): Eukaryota > Metazoa > Arthropoda > Insecta > Lepidoptera > Noctuidae > Trichoplusia > Trichoplusia ni. Next base: position 3,438,988 of record NC_039491.1, read on the forward strand.
AGGTATATCGCAGCCCGCATTCTTCCATCATCAGACCTATACCCGACCATTCTTCACATCAGGTCGGAGGGGGCCAGGCCGACCTAGAAAAGAAGGACCTAAATTGGTTAGAGAAGGAAAGATTGTTAGAAGGTAAATAATTTTTTATTTTAGTTGATTGATGTGAAACTTATGACAGAAAGCAAATATTTGATTGACTATTTTTAGATTATATTGAATCTAAGACCCTTCTGGGCTGCCAGAGACCAAGTTATTTGATCTTCAACTTTTTTCACATAAAACCTTTGTTTAGGTATAGAGGGGGCAATGCAGGTTCTCTCAGAGGGGCTAAGAGACACCGTGGTAGTAGAGATGATTCACTTGAAGATATGATGGATGATGATGATTTCTCTATCCCACCCTTACCTGAAGAACCACCATATATGCCAGAAAAATGGTATGTAATAGTTTTATTTCAATTTTATACAATTTGTGTGGTTTATCTCTCAGTAAAATTATGATTAATAATTGTATCATTAGGCCAGGGAAAGTATGCGCACTGTGCAACTTAAGCGAGCGCAGTCAGCTTGGGCAGGGCGAGATGAAGCAAGTGATGTGTAAGCTAGGTGATGGCGATGGCAGCAGCACACCAGCGGTTACCAACTCCGGCGGCGCGACGCCCACTAACGCGGCGACGCCGACGAGCACGCCAAGCACGCCGGTCACGCCGGGACTGGTGTCTCCACCGCCAGAACTTGTTGACCCTAATCAACACCCACTTGCATTACCACTGAGTAGACGGCAGAAAGCATTCAATAAATGCAAGTAAGTATTAGACTACTTTTTTCTAGTAAGTAAATAAGTTTTGTATTACCTTGATTGTATTAATCTATTAATTTGTAAACTGCATTAGTTTACCGTGTAATTGCAATATAATATATGTACTATGAAAGTTAACATCTAGGCTTGAAGTTTTGTTACTGTATGGAACAATATTTTGCTAACAATTTATTAAACATAGTTTTATTAAATGTTATGATTAAAAATACTAAGTAATGAAAAAACTTCTAATATTAATATATGTAATGTTACTCTTAGGACTCCCCTGTACAACATGGAACACACAGATGAATTATCTATAATTGGGTACACGGATGTGATGGAATTGTCTGCAGTAGTGTCATCTGGAGCTCTGTATGTTCACCGGTGTTGCCTTGATTTCACTCCCCCATTCCAAGAGCAAGTAGCTGCTGCTTCAAATTCAGAAGAAGAGAAGGAACAGTTAGAGGACGCAAGAGTTAAAGGGATAGTGTCGACGGCTTTATCGCGAAAATGTGCCTTTTGTACTAGACATGGTGCCAGCATACCCTGCAAAGTAAGTGAAAATTGACAAGAAGTTATGGCATAATTACAAAAAACAATCCTATACAAATCTAAGAATTTAAATAAAATTCGTTCACTGAACATACAAGGTTGGTAAAAAACATTTTTGTTACAGATGAGTTGCAGCAAATACTTTCATTTGCCCTGTGTACTTGCCTCTGGGGGCTTCATTGATTTTCAAACCAAGTCTTCCTTTTGCAAGGACCATCTATATCAAGTGCCTCTTATTTGTGAGTATTTTGCTTTCATAATTTCAATGTCCATGAGTGTAAATGTATTAAAACTTTTTCAAGCAATACTTAAATTATTAAATTTCTTACTTATTCATTCAGGTACTGCTGACATAGACTGTAGGACGTGTCGAACTATCGGCGATATAGCAAACTTAATGACTTGTGTGACTTGTGGCGCACATTACCACGGGACGTGCGTTGGCCTGGCGCAGCTACCAGGTAAACCTCCATTTTGTGCTCGGCTTGAATAGTATTGGTTGCATATGCAATAGGCATATTTCGCTGAGGGTGCAGGATCTGGAGTCGAACCGCAACGTCAACTTCAAGGCGTTTGTGGTGCGAGTACCGAATTGCTTCCTGCATCTCGTCTTAAATGAAGAATTCTGGTCTCAGAACGTGGTGTTCTGTCGCTTCCGCGGTCAAGTTCCACCAGAACGCACTAAGACGTAGTATAAGGAAGTTTACTAACGTAATTTTAAGCTATATATACTAACAACTATTGTATATATATCTATGTCAGACTTTAAGGTATATGTCTATGGGCCTTAGTAGCCTGATAATAAAATGATTTATTATTATTATTATATTATTTATAATAATTTTCGTGATTCGAGTTATAATTATTCGAAAAACTCTGCTGGTGCGAGTCAGATTTGCGCCTCCGGAGGTTTCGTACAAATAAGCTAAATACGAACAAAATGGATTCCCCGAAATCGCAGAAAACCCCACAAATTTACTTGTCCCATCCAAATTATTATTGATGCTGTTGTTTCAGTTCTAACATTTTTAGTATTTGTTTGTTTCACGTTGTTGTATCACGGTCCCTCACATACGGTCTGGTTACACATGGACTGATAGATAGCGTTGCCCAAAATGTTCCAGTAATAGTCCAACATAATAGAATTGTAGTATAATTCTATATAATAATATTTTATTAACATTTAATATGATTGTAGGCGTGCGGTCGGGCTGGTCGTGTCGCTCGTGCCGCGTGTGCCAGGTGTGTCGCGGCGAGGCGGGCGCGGCGGCCGCCGGCAACGAGGCGCGCGCCGTCACCTGCGAGCACTGCGACAAGGTCTACCACGCCACCTGCCTCCGGCCCGTCATGGCCACCGTGCCCAAATACGGATGGAAATGTAAAGTAAGTCAATATGCACTGATCAGACATGAATCCACACTTCTTTTTACGACTTTTAATTCCTCCTCTAACATAGAGATATCTTTAAAACGGTTTACTGAACCTTACTCTCAGTTATTCTTAAATCTAATTACATTTGTTGCAAAAAGTTGCAATTTAGCACCGTATGTTAAGTATTTATTACGTTAAGTATATTGGAGGTAGAGGTTAAGCCCGAGATGAGATGTAATCCAGTGTTCCCTTGTCAGTGTTGCCGCGTGTGCTCGGACTGCGGCTCGCGGTCGCCGGGCGCGGGCCCGTCGTCCCGCTGGCACGCGCACTACACGGTGTGCGACTCGTGCTACCAGCAGCGCAACAAGGGCTCGTGCTGCCCGCTCTGCCGCCGCGCCTACCGCGCCGCCGCCTACCGCGACATGATACGCTGCACGCTCTGCAAGAGGTAACCTTCTAATTATCCTGTTGTAAATTCTGACAAAAAATTATCGAATTTTCGAAAATTCGCTAATACATTTTTTTTTCATAACAATGTTTGGTCGTGGTTACATCATTTTAAACTTTTTCATGTAAAAATACTTTATCTCAATATTTGTTCCTGTTTAGATACGTACACGGAATGTGCGATCCCGATGCAGAACCTCAGCAATATAGACAGAAGAAAGACCAAAATCCTTCATATGAATACAACTGTCCAATATGTAAAGCTCAGATGCAAATGACCGGCTCCAAAAGTGGATGTAAGTATAAATTTGTACATAGTCCTAAAAATATTTATATTAACCTATCAACTAATATTGTGTTATTTTTAATAGCATTTGATGACGATAATGTTGCGTCGACATCTCAAGACTCGTCATTCGGTGATGAAAATTCACAGCAAGAGCAGGATCCTCTCGCAATTGAACCAAAGGTAAATATAAACTCACTTGCTTAAAAAATACATAGATTACAAAAAAATTACAATGTATATTATTATCTCTTTTTTATTCTTGCAGCTGGATGTTGGTCTTGGCAAAGGAAAACCTTATACTGTAACATCAAAAGTAGCTAAAAAGAAAATAGGTGGTTACAAGCTGAAGGGCGGGTTCCCTCCAGCAGGAAAACTTGGTTTCCAGAAGCGCCAAAGATCTGTCTTAGATTTTGGACGAAAAAGGGGTACTAAACCAAAGATGAGAGGAGTGTTTGGTGTTCCAGGATTAGGTCTGCAAAGACCACAAGCTCCTGATAATAAGACCCCTGAAGATGATCCAGGTATTAATTATTATAATATTTCTAAAGATGTCTTAATAAAAGTGGCAGTAGGACATGCATTATTGGCCAGATTAACGTGATCAGTAAATAGTATTTGCTGCCTTTTTACGAAATTAAATGTTTCTGTTGTTTTCAGGGGTTGAAAACAAGTTGGTGTTATGCTCAAGTAAAGACAAGTTTGTGTTAACACAAGATCTTTGCGTAATGTGCGGGGCAGTAGGAACAGACTCTGAAGGGTGCCTTATTGCTTGTGCGCAGTGCGGACAAACTTACCATCCTTATTGTGTTAATGTTAAGGTACTGTTGTTTTCTTTATTTTTATTCTTGTGTTTTTTCATGTACCTGTTTTAACAGTCCTGGATAAAATTTAGGGTTAACTTGATTATTTGATTTACTAGTAATTTGGTATGTGGTAGTATAATGAGACACTATCGGCAGGTATCTCAAGTGATAGTAACAATGGGCTGGCGCTGCCTGGACTGCACGGTGTGCGAGGGCTGCGGCTCGCGCGGCGACGAGACGCTGCTGCTGCTGTGCGACGACTGCGACACCACGTGGCACACGTACTGCGCGCGCCCGCAGCTCAGCGACGTGCCGCGCGGCGCCTGGCGCTGCGAGCGCTGTCGCCGCTGTCTCGTGTGCGGCACGCGCCACACGCTGGCCTGGTGCGACAACTACACAGGTAACACTCCGCGACACGCCGGGAAGGAAGGTGCTACTCAGCATCAAAAGCAGGGATTAATGATTAACTAATGTTAGTCCGATCATAGAGGATTAGTATTATCTCCATCTAAAACCCATTTATTTTTTTATAATAACTATCGTGAGACTGATTCATTATTAAATGATATAACGGTTTACTCACGCGTATTTATCGAGGTAGCCCGACTAGTTTCGGACCCAACCGGAGTCCTTAATCATGAGCAGACGCGGCGGGATCTCGCGATCCCGCCGCGTCTGCTCACGGTTGGATCCGAAACTAGTCGGGCTACAACGATAAATACGCGTGAGTAAACCATTTATTTTTGTTTATAGAATGTGCTCCTTGCGCTTCTCTGGTGATGTGTTGCGTCTGCTCGGAGCCTTATTCTGACGGCGAGCTTATAATACAGTGTGAAGGTTGCCGGCGCTGGTTACATGCGTCCTGTGATTCAATACGCAGTGAAAATGATGCCGAAGTGTGCTGTCGCGCTGGGTAAGTTTTTGATTCTACAACCAGATTTTCATGATACTTTCAAATTTTGGTTTTAGAACCGACTTTTTGCTCTGGTATATCGAAGCAAAAGATAACTAATAACAGACAATTAGGAATACTAGATAAATAATAACTTTTGAAAATTTCAACAGTTGTGTCCTTATGTTAGGCTGGGGGAATGGACACTTCTAATAGTATTTGACCAGGTTGGTTTGTACCAGCAGCTGAGTGTGATTGATAATGTGCAGATACAAGTGCGTGCTGTGCCGCGGCCGCGAGCTGCCGCCGCCGCACCAGGCGCGCGAGGCGGCGGCGGGCGCGGCGCCCGCCCCCGCGGCCCGGCCCGCGCCGCGCCCCACGCCCGCCTCGCTGGGGCTGGCGGGCGAGTACTACGTGGACGACGTGTGTCTGTCGCAGCGCGGCGCGCACCACATGAAGCAGCTCGAGGCCGAGATGGGCATCACGCACACGCGCCGCAAGCGACGCTTCAAGAACGACAACACTGAGAAAGACGCAGGTGAATACTCACCGCACGACCACACGCTATCATTCTTGTGTCCGCTTTGCATGATTGTATTCTTCTACTAACATATATTTCGATCTATACATTTCCTATGCTTATTATATGTATTTTATTCCATAATTGTCTATTACGTCATACATCAATTTATTATTGTGGGTGTACTTGAATCTTCTCGTTACCAAATATTAGTTCCAGTCATGACCATCCTTTATTCCTAACCTACCTTCTATTTAACTGGCTATAGTGTTATACCTTACCATTGCTATAATATGTATATTTTCCCAAAAATATATTATTTAGTATGTAATTAGTATGTGTATCTAACTTGAGTTTTTGTATGTTCGACGCTGGCATTGTGGATTAGAAATAATGGCATCTATTGAAACAGTGGTTCAGAATGCAGACGTCGAGATGGGAGACGACTCCAAGCCAGACAGCACAGCTGAAGTTAAAGATGAACCTGGTGAGTTGCGATTCCTGTTGAAGCAACAAACAATGGAAAAACATTTACGACTGATTTGTATCAACTTTTGATATATAATGTAAAATCATTTTGACAAAAAGACTGGTCATATTGTTCAAGCATATATGATAGGGTCATATATGTTCGAATGATAGATGCATTATTATTAAAACATTTGATCATACAGGTGCGAGCAACACGAATTTCAAGGAAGGTATACTGTGGAATGTAGCCAACGATGGTCCACCTCCCGAAGGTTTTACGATATACACGACCGATTCAGGTCTTACGGTACTGCGCCGGAAAAGGCAAAGGAATTTAAACAAGCTCGGGATTGGAGGGTTCGTTGTTAGACAACGACAGACCACAGCTAAGGCGCAGGCTGATGATGACAAAGACGGCGATGGCACACAGGCCTCTGGTGGTAAGTTCATCCAGTTTTTTCTTATATAGGACTTGATCTTTAGAAAGTGTATGTCTAAGGAAACATATATTTAATTCCGAATGCTATTCCTTGTACTTCAAATGTAACAGATTTTTTACAGCACCCTTTCGTTGCCAGACATTACATGTGATTTTTTCTATAGAATCGCCGAGCAATAAGCGTAAACCACGTCGGAAACCGCGTTCTAAGCTGATGGAGCAGTTCCCTTCATATATGCAAGAAGCATTCTTCGGTAAAGACTTACTGGAGCCTACTAAGGCAGCTGTCAGTTCTACTGGTAAGTAAAGTAATCATAACTATCTATATATCTATCTAAATATCTATTAAAGCTATGTTATAAAAACAAGGACAAATTATCTGTATAATATGTGTTATGTTGTTAAAACCTTTGTGCACTTCTGTGTTTGCTGCTCCCGGATCGTGATCGATGTCGATCTTCTACCCGAAGTTAGATGCCGGTGCGTAGTCTTTCGCATATAACAGCATAATTTGTATTATAGCGAACCCTGGCGAGAGTCCGGGCGGCACACTGCGGGCCACGACGCCGGAGGGCTACCGCGAGCTGCGCGACTCCAAGTGGGACCTCGACAACTCCGACAGCGACGGCGACGACATGCTCGCCGCGCTCACCACCTTCAACGACCACGATACTACCATCCTCATCACACTTAATACCGTGAGGCACTATTGTACTGTTACAGAAAACTGCATTTATTCGTCGTATCCAAAAACTACAGTTTAAAGTCGAATTATACTGTCAGCTACAATAAAAGATTTCTGAACGTCACTTAGTATCATTTTCGATTGCGCCTCTTGAAACTCCTTGTTTGTTTGCACTCATAAAAAAAGCCTTTTAGCTTGAGTCTTAAATTTAGTCAAAATGTAACATTGTTTATTGATATTATAGGAAATAAAACAAGATCTTTCTTTTTCACAAACAGGAGGAAATAGAAATTATGAATTCACTTAAACCGAAGGAGGAGAAGGACGAATCATCGAATACAACAAACTCGGATGGTACAGTAAAAGTGAAGACTGAGTTAGATGACGGACAACTGAAGCATACGGAAGACTCCACGGCTCTAAAGAACGCGATACTTGGGCCGCAGTCAGCTGAACCTGAGCCACCGCCGACCGTCGCTACGGAGAGCATTCCTACCGTACATAGTACCAAGACTGAGGCTATTAATAGTGGTAAGTAAAATAAATACTTACCTTATTCGAAGAGAATAAATGTAATACCTTATTATACCCACAATTCTAAAATGTTCTCTTACAGAAACTGGTGGATCATCACAAGCATCAACTATATCGTCGAAAGATGATTTATCGCTTTTGGGCGTAAACTTAGATGCGATGGTGCGAGACGGACTACGTGACGGTTTACCCGACATGGACAGTAACGATGTCGACGAAATATTCAAAGGAGTTCTTACTGATGATTCACAGGTTCATATAAAGATTATATGATTTGTATCTTTGCTTGAATAATGAAATGTAAATATAATATGTTAATATCCAAATGTTATGTAGGAGTCGCAAGAATCGTCCGTGTCGTACGTGAACTCGATGGCGGGTACGCCTTATTCACAGCAACGGCAACAGTTACAGAGCCCCATGGAATACACATCTCCATACCCGGAGTTTGGTGGTAGTAGGTTAGTTGGTTTTATTTTCATCAAGAGTCTTACTATTTGATACACATATTTAACCGCTACATATATTATATCGCGAAGGTACGCGTGTGCACACGTTGTGTTTAAGTAATATATAATTCTGGCGTGTGTTGCAGCAGTAACAGCGCGATGAGCCCGCTGTTCTCGGAGAGCGGCAGCGGCGGCGCGGCGGGCTGGCCCGACAGCGCGCAGGCGCCGCCGCCCTCCTACAACCAGCGCAGCGCCGACAAGATGCGCGCCGACGAGAGTCAGTATACACTACACATTCTCTTGGAAAACATCATACACACTTATAAATCATAATCTGGTATGATGGAATTTTGAATGTTTCCAAAATATTAATAAAATATTTACCATGTTCCATAGGTTTAGGATCAGCAGCCACGATTTCAGCCGTCTTATACGCTAACACCAACCACCCAGAATGGAAGACGGAATTCCCGAACTGGGTGGACCGTTGTAAGCAAATACTAAAGAAATGGCGCGCCTTGCCATCCGATCAAAAAGCACCTTATTTGCAACGTGCCAGAGACAACAGAAGCGCCATCCGTATGAAAAAGGCACAACAGGTATGTACTTATGTGTTCACTAGATGTGGTGTGTGCTAACCCAACTCACTGACCACCGTGTTTATTGTGTGGCATTCACACTAGGGTCACAAACAAACTGGTCATATTAAACGAACCTACTCTGCTCGTTTAGTATGGTCTGCTTGGATCCTTGACTGTCTCACTGCGTTTTAAACGCATTATTATTATTAGTTACAAGGGTTATAAACTCATCTACTATGGTTTGTCTCGCTCACATTTATTATAGGATATGTGTTATTCTGTCTGTATACTACGATTGCTGTAGATTCTATCGCCTGTGTCAATGCTAGCACAAATGTATATAATGTGGCTGTAGGATACACGTAGTACACCATTTATGTTTTGTATATGTTTAAATATTTGTGACTACTATAGCAGCAGAATTATGAAGTGAGAGGATCTACAGTACGTGGTTAAGCCGCAATATCTTCATCATAATTTATTAACGTTGTTGGGGTAGTTGCTATCATGGGCTCAATACTTCTCAATCGCGATTTGAATCTAAGGGATACATTTTAAATCGTAGCATATAAAATCATGAGCACAGTTTTTATACACATTTTTGAATGTGTTCGTTCACTGTTTTTTGATAGGGGATTGTAATTTTCTTGCGTCACGAAGTTCATTCTTACCGTTGCTAGTACACCATTCGATATCATTATCATTACACGCACGAGGGGAAAGGGTCACGCACGCACTGCGTAGACGGAGGAAAGCCAACGTTATCAATAATTTGAACGGCGACCCCATCGATCTATTGGAGCGCTAATGTTTATTATGAAGCGTCTACGGACGACGCCCGGGAGCGACTCGTCGGAAGCGTGCGACCTCGAGATCCCGCCCGGGACGGTAGAACTGTTACTAAGAAGTGGTTGCGGCGGAACAGAGCTCGAGCAGCGGGACGAGCGAGGCGGAGGGAGGCGGCGCGGCCGGCGGCGCCCCCAGTCCTGCGCCCAGCGCGCCCCCGCCCAGCGCCGGCCCCGCGCCCGCGCCCGCGCCCGGCCCGGCGCCGCCCGGGGTGCGCGCGCCCAACGTGACGGTGACGGCGGGCGGGCTCCTGGAGGCCGACGCGCACATCCGCGTGCTCACCCCCTCCGAGATCATGCGCACGCTGCCGCGCCTGGCGCACCCGCGACACACGGTACCGCGACCCGCGACACGCTCGCATATGCACGCCGCGCAACACCACACACCCCACACTACACACCGAATTACACACTTACTACCAGCAGAAATTCTTTAACCTTTACAATTTTATTACAAAGACAACAGCGAACATTTTACATTACACACTAAAAAATATCATACATTTACTTACGCTTTCTAACTGCGTGTATGTATATGCGAGACTCGTTTCGATTTGTTGGGTGATCGCGCGACTTCACACTACGCGATCCTGAGCACATCCTTCGAGTTTAAATCTAAATTTCTAAGTTATCACCCAACAATATTTTGGCTGTTCAATGGCGTTGTACGCTGTGTGATTATTATTTTTTAATTTTCTTTTAGCTTTTTTTTTATTCGAGACCGTTACCTTTCCACCGATTCCCAAAACGCCTCCCGGACTCGTGTCCCCTGTTTCCGTAATGTTGATTTTATTATTTTTGCTTTGCCTTGGTAGTGTTGGCATTAACATTGGACGCTGTTGGTGGCTGGTTATGGTGTGCTAACAATTCTAACACAGTTCGATGTAGTTCACAGTTTATTTGCGTCATTTCGCTCTTGTAAAAAGCTTTGTGATGTAGTTGTAAGTTCACAGGTATACAAACTTAATATTATAACTATTTACTAAGAAACACTGTATATGAGGACTTGGTTTTACCTATAGTAATGTAGTAAAATCTATCTGTAGGATTTGTAGGATATATTTAATTTGTATTCTGTCAAGTTAAAAGATTAACATGAGGCAAATAAGACATGAGATCATATGTTACTGTACATTAAGTTTTTGACTTAAATGGTTCAATTGCTATCTAAATATCAACATTTTAACTAAAACTTAATGAATATTAACTATGCATCTCATAGTTATATTTATTAACATAAGCATGGAATTATTGAATTAATTAAAGCTACATACTAATGTTAACTTACATAAATTTATAGTTTATTCCAACTTTTAAGGAATTTCATGTAATAAATTATGTAAATAGAATTCAAATTTTAAGACTTGTGAAAGTTATTTATTTGTGACCTGAAGTTATACCAGATGTGCAGATATTTTCAGGTTTAGAAATTACAAAGTTTTTATTACTGTCTCTACCAATCACTACTTCTTGGTCACTGTTTACTATAAAATGACTTAACAAGTAATGTCGTCAATAAAGATTTTTCTATATTTCTGTTTAAAATATGAACAATTTTATGTGTGTTGCCCTAAAGGGTCACAAACCTCCCAGAAAAGTAATTATACACATCGTTTATGCTCTGGGACGCAATATATTAGATTTGAGTTTTTTTTATAGTTACTGTAAAAATAGATATCAAATAGGTAATTGTAAATAGTTCCTAGGACTTACTATGGTTTTTTTATTAAGTCTGTATAGATGTATTTTTTGTAGGATAAAATTATAATACATTGCCTGCGTAGTTAAAGCATGACTGTTATATTAATTGACATCAAGTACATGGAACTGATTGTCATTGTATAGGGCGAATTGCAATCTAATATTAGTTTTATGGTGATAAATTAATATTAAGTGTTATCTCTTAGGAGCTTCACACACCGAGCGCAGTTTGGCGCGATGGTGCCATGCAGAAGGAATTGGATGATGCGTTTCATATGGAATTGGACTGCGTGCGTTAATTTCAGATATATAATAAACTTATCGCACTGAATGGCGCTCAATTTGTACACATCTCATAAAACTATTCTAAGATAGTATTTTAAAAAGACATACGCCTGTTAAAATATTAATTTATATCGTGTAGAATTAATGTTGAAGATATTTTGTCCTTATACAATGACAAAGTCTAGTGAAGTGTATTGACGTTTGCATTGCGTAATACTAACGTTGTAGTGTGTGACGTAGGAACAAGAGCGAGCGTGCAACCAGCAGCGAAGTGCGCGCGAGGCCGAGCAAGAGAGGCAGTGGAAGCATCTGCAACAACAGCGTCAGCAGCAGACGCAGCAGCAACAACAGATCATACACGATCAAAGGATGCAAGGTACCTTCATGATAGCGAAGTGAAAACTTGTCTTATTGCGTCTATAAAAAAACACGTGTTTATGACACAGTTTTGCGATCTACATTCTCTTTCATGAGATAAGGTTTTTGCCCATCAGTAGACCACGAGGGCCTGAGTTGTTTATACGTTCATTTATCAAGTACGTGCATGTTCTTATTATAAACACGCAATAACCGCCACACGCTTGTGACCCGAAAGCAGCCATGCAGCGTCTCCGCGCGCCGGACGGCAGCTCGCCGCCGGGCGCGGGCGTGGCGCCGGGCGCGGGCCCCGGGGCCCCCGGGGGCGCGGGGCTGGGGGGCCCGCCCGCGGCCGCGCCCCCCGCCGAGGCGCCCCGGAGCGCCTTCCCCGCACAGCGCTTCCCGCTGCACTACGGCAACAACGAAGACATCAACCGCCAGCTGCGGGACTTGCTGCAGCGCCACCCCGAAAAGATGTGGCCACCACGTGAGTCATATACTACTCATTTTTTTCTGATTTTCTCTGTTAAGTCTAGTCTTACTGTTAATATCGTGGAATACGTTTCTGCCTTGATATTGTTATCAGATGATTAATTTTTAGTTTAAAAAAATAACATGTTTGTCTTAAAAGAAGATGGATCACAAGTGGCCAGTGGTGCTGTTGAAGGCCAGCCTTTCCGCCAGCCGCTGCCTGTGACGCTGCGAGCGCGCGCACCACTTATGCACACTAACCGCCCTGAACACCATTGTAAGTTAACCTAAAATAAATTTGTTCTATGTTAATAATTGTGCAAATTGCTTAAGAATATCTCGGAAGTAATGTAATGCATATGTTTTATTACAGTAATTATGCAACAGCGCATCGTAACACCAGATAATAGTCAACTACAGCAGAATATCAACAACCCTGCTGCCCAACAAATGGTAGACCAGAAACAAAACATTGCCCAGAACAATGGTAAATATATCCTTGATTCCATTATTACCACAAAATATTTATCTCCATTTCCGTTCTATAAGTTGACTGAAGACATTATCACCTTATTTTTAAGATGGAGTACATTATTGGATATTTGTGGTGAATTAAATCGATGCGTCACTTCTAGCATCGATTTATGAACACTGTGTCCGACATTTACCTTCCTCAAGCGTAATAAGAACTTTTTATTAATTGTTCAGACATTGATTGCTGTTCCTTATTTTAGCTTCAAACAATGATAACAAGCATGATGCCAGTCATGATCAAGGCACGGATGAAATGGATATGGGAGATATGGACAAGCTTGAACAAGATGGCGGGAATATTGGAGAGGTAACCAACAATATGCTGTATTGTTTTCTTGTCTTAAAAATTTTTGCATTCTGATTAGTATTTTATTAATAGTGGGTACATTAATAACCCTAAACATCCTATTTTGATAATCTTAATTTTTAACCAATTGTAAACAATGGTTTGATTTAATTAATTTAATTTATTCATTTGGAATCTTTGAATGCACAAAACCTTTTCCTTTACTAGGTGGGCGACATTCTAACTGGTCTTGGCGGAGAGGATGATGAGGAATTGTTCGAGACGCTGACGGCGGAGATAGGCGAACAGTTTAACATTCTAGAGTACGCCGACCCTGAGCTCGCGACTTTGAACGACGCCGAGCATATTCTAGATGGGTTGGAACTTGCTGATGATGGCATGCCCGAGAGACATGCGAAAAGAGAACCTGAGTAAGATATTGCTTTATGTATCAGCTTATTTATAGGTTTTGTAGTTTAATACATTTGTATTTTCATGGTTAACATAAAACTACAACCAGAACATGTGAATATATGCAAACTTTAACATGCTTTAACTTCACTTTAACATCTATTCATGCTGGAAAAAATCATATCAAACATTTATATTAACTTTTCTGTTACTTTATAAACAATTTTTATTAGGGATGAAGCTGATCACGCACAGGATAACAAAATGTACAATGACCTACAAAAGTCTGTGAAGAACATAGAATCCAATAAACCCGAAGTAAAATCCGAGTTGGAGGATGTCAAGCCGGATGTTAAAATAGAGGCGCCGTCCACGCCCGCTCCGCAGCAAATGTTCAACGACATGCAGAGGGGCATTACACCAACACAGCAAATGGCGTTGCAAGTCAGTATTCAACGTTAAAAAAAATGGGTTCTCTCTGGGTTCCTATCTCTTTGGTATTTTACTGAGTCTTATTAATATATTGCTGTTTTTTATAGACTGCAATGCAAGCGATAAAGTCGGAGGTTAAGCTGGAAGCCGAAGATAAACCTCAGAGACCGGTGTTCACGCAAATGTTCACTAACATGCCTCAAAGGCTGCAAATACCGCATCAGGTACATATTATACAACAAAAGTTGCTAACTCTCTTGATACGTTTTGTTTAGTTGTATTAGTTACTTTACTCAATAAAATAGATTTAAAACAATTTATTATGAAACCATTTTAGCAACAACGTCCTCAGCAGTTTGGTCAACCTGGCCAACCTCAAGTGATGAGCCAGCAGATTGTACAGCGACCACAAGTACAGTTTGCATCAACACAACACATGCATTTTGCTCAGGTACCCAACATTCTGAATATATCTAGGACAAAATTAAATTAAATATTATTTCAAAAACGAAGTCTAATTTACTGTTAAAAGGCAAAGGATCATGAATGATGACGCGTTGTATACGTATAGGGAGGAGCGGGCCAGCAGAGCCCGGCGAGCCCGGCGGGCGGCATCCCGGCCAGCGCGGCCAGCATCGTGAGCGCCATGACGGCGCAGGTCAACGCGGCGCTGGCGGCCGGCCGCGCCATCGCCGCCGGCACGCGCTTCGTGGCCGCCGACGGGACCGTGGGCGTCGTGCGGGCGGACCGCACCGTCGCGCTCGCGCATCTGCCCTATGCTGGTGAGTCAGACTTACTCCCTTACCTTGCAGCGTGATGGAGTCGATGACGGCTAACCGATTGGGCTTTTTTAGTCTTTAAATATTCGTAGCAGTCCAGGGAAGGTCTAAACGGTGATAGAATATGGAAATATTACCAAAACAAAGAACAAATTTTGTCTGCATTGTTATCATCGACTATTAGGTTGTACGTACTTCGCCCGGGCAGCTAGTATGTTAATAAAAAACTGTTAACCATCTTGTTCGGGATTTCTTTGAACAATCCTTAGTTGCATACCATTCATGTTTGATCCATAAGCATTAAGCAGTAAAAAACTTAATGTCATCTCTCATTACGCCTTTTTAGAAAACTAGTATTTTCATAAAAATATAAAATCTGCAATGAAATAAAAATAAAATCTACTTCAATACAAGGGGTATTCTACAAAGCGTCCACATCTATATTCTACGCAGAGACACCATTGGCACTTGTTTCATGTTGTCAAAAAATTATGACTTATAAATGCGTCCCAAGTGCATAATAAACAAGTAGCAATGTAGTAAGAGCTTGGTTTCCTATAGCAACAGGTGCCGGCGTGGCCAACGCGACCGGCGGGGCCCGCGCGCCGCCGCCGCCGCCGTACCCGGGCACGCTGCGCCAGCCGCAGCCGCCACCGCCGCCCTACCCGCAGGTATGTCTCTACCCCGGGAACACGCCCCGGCTACACATCTTGTCATGGAACTTTTGACGTCACATTACAGAAAGTTACACGTAATCTCATCCCATTAAAAAAAATAAGATCCCTGTTTTGAAGTCTACGTAATCACTCAAAATTTGAATAGCGTGTTTGTATCCTAAAATGTAAAATATAATCATTTCTATTGTTATTTCGAAAAAGGTAAAAAGGTGTTTACTTATTCATAAACTTGAATGCTAAACTGTCACGTCAAAAGTTACCTTTCAGCAATACAATTTACATCTGCTAAAATACGAGTAATATATCACAAAATTGAATGAAAACTTACGAATAAGTAATTTTACTAATATTTAAGTAATTTTGATAGTCTTGGAGGATTTTTGGATACATTGTCGTGCATGCAGTAATATTTTTTATCTACGTGTTTTTATTTGTATGAGTTTGTTTCGACACGAGTATCGTGTCGAAAGGAACTTGTCAGCTTTAAATGTATGCAGTAAGCTTGGGTTCACATTTTTGAGTCACCGTCGATTTGTCACTGGATAGTCTCACAATAACCGCAATCTTAATGTGAACCATTTACAGCGTTCATCATCCGCTTCGGTACCAGATAACATTGCAGACAATGTGAAGCATAATAATATCCATGGCAATATTATTTTGTCTAGGTGGTGGTATCAATCGACTGTAAATAGACATAAACATATGAACTTCATTTGTCATTCGTTGGAAGCTTAGATAACTAATATTGCATGGGTATATTTATAATCGCTTTCAATTCATACGACTTGTGAATCGTTAGGAAATAAGTTCAACGCCTGAGTTATAAATGGTTTTGGTAATGGAAAATTGGTATTGCTGCTGTTGTTGCGATGAACTTATGTAGACTGTATAGATGGTTAGGCAGGGCTTAAGGCAGCTCATAGAAGGGGTTAAAGTAAGCGGCATGGAGTGGTATAATGGTAAGCGCTCAGGTCGTATGAGTTGTGCGATGGCGTGTCGCGTAGGTTGAATGTGGACGGCAGAGTACAGGCGGTGTTGTTTGCATGTCGGTGGTTGATGGTTGTTGGCGCGGGCAGGCGCCCTATGAGGCGGCGGACTGGGGCGACTGGCTGCACCGTCGCCCGCTGCTGCTGCAGGTCAGACCCCTCCCCCCACCGCACGTAGTTCTGCACTATCCTACCCTACCCTACTGTTACTTTTCGAACCGGAACATCCTTGAATCACCTCTCCCTGATACTTCATTATTTGTACTCTATTCGTTGTATCAAAACGAATATGAAATCTGGTGATATTATTTAAAATTAAATCGGGGTTTTAATTATCTCCTCTGCTCTGGTAGATGCTCACTTTTAGCTACAAGTCAAACAATATTATTGATGAGTGTATTCAACTCGTCTTGATTTGTTGGTAGACATTTATACATTCACAGAACCCTGGTTCTGCATTGTTCAGAAAAAAGGAGATTTATAAAAGTGAATAGTAGTTAAAACTACCTTTCCTATGTTTCAATCTTAACTGTTGTAATTAACATCCTACGTCTATCCTTTATGTCCTGTCTTCAGTTTCCTTTCCTAGTCTGTAGCTGTCCCACAACTCGGACGATAGAGGGAGGGAGAGAATGTCATCGCTAACCACCTTGTTCGTGTCTGTTTTAACGCTTTTTACTTTGCTTGCTCGTCGCACGCATGCGTACTGACTACTAACCTTTGTACCTTTCAGCATTCTTCTTAACACAGAAACACTAACGTTTAAACAATAAGCACTTGAAACTTTCGAATACATCAATTGTTGTAATAAAAATTAGAATCAAGATAAATGGAAAGGATCCGATTATCTGTCTCATCTTGTACCATTTAAGGTGGTGGAGAATTTGTTGTGGTGTGGGCTCTTAATATTTAGGTAGCCTGTTAAGCATGAATATGTAAGATTATATTCATCTTTATAATACAAAATATCCAGATGTGAGTTCCTGATTCTTAGATCTCGTCTAATTGTAAGATGTATCCACTTTATTACTAAATAAAGTGCACTTTCACTCAATTTCAAAGCCACTAATATATAATCAGCCAGTATCAGATAATATACTTGAAATGTGATCATAATTTTGCATTCCAAATTGGTAAACAGTATGGAGCAAATCAATTACATAATGATCATAATTACGTAGGAAACTTATATGTAACACACACAAAATTTCATGTAGACAATTCGTAGTTTTAACAGTATACTACTATTTCTTAGATTGTTATTATGTTGCTATTCAAGGTACAGTTTATATATGTACTTAGATAATATAGCACTGCATTATAATCTCACCATATTTTTTATAAAAAGACTTAATAGTAAGTGCACTGAACTATTAGCTGATCTTAAATCATCACTACTAGTTAATATCTACCATTTCTCAATAAACAAAATGTTATTTTTCTAAATTAAAATCAGTAGCAAGATATTATTAAGTTTAAATAACGTGAAGTACCTGTCGAGTCGATAGAAAATTACGATAATTTTAATTTATTAATACATTAATCATTTAGAATTATGGTAGTATGTTTGACATAGACAACAATAAATTTCAATCGGCTCAACATTCCAAGATGAGACGGGTAAAACGGGGACCTTAATACCATTACTCTTTTATAAATGTATTGCATTAAACCAATTGTATACATATTGTGTCGCATCGCAATCACCGGGCTCGAGTCACTAAACGTGGAGCTAGAGGTCAAAACTCGGTACACTAGATACTAGCATCGCGACCGTGACGAGGCTATCGGTGGCGGATGACGACGCAAGCAGGGCGTCGTCAACAGGCTAACTTTAACCGTCAGAACGTAAACCAGGAGCAACCGTTGCTTCTCGAGGAGCTTCTGGAGCAGGAGAAGCGCGAACAGGAGAGAGAGGGAGGCGAGTGGGTGGGTCAGAGCGCGCCCCCACCCGCGCCGCCCGCCCCCGCGCCCGCGCCCTCCATCCCGCTGTACAGCGGTGTGGCGCCGCCGCAGCCTCCCGCGCCGCCCGACCGCGCCAACAGCGACGCCGACCACCACGCGCGCCTGCTGTACGAGCAGTGGCTCAAGCAGTACAACGCCTTCGCCGCAGACCAGCAGCGCTACTACGAAGTCGAGGTTCAGAAGCTTCGGAAGATCCGCAAGGTGAGCTGCAGTAGTGCGCTTTTGTGTTCGTGAGCTTAGTAGTGGCGCGCGCCGTCCTCCCGGCCGCCTCGTAGATAACTTTCAGGTGACATCGACGGCAGTCACGCTGTCCGTGTCGTGGTAACCGAATGAACCTGTGACTAACTCGGGGGACCTCACACTCGGCCAATGTTGTGCCGATTTTACACTTTGGGCTTTTTAAATCCACAGTCGCTGAACAGTAAGCAGCGCCAGCTACGGAAATCGGGCAACGAGCTACTACCAAATGATGCGGCTGAGTTGCAGAGAGTTGCCACAGAACAGCAAGCATTGCAGAAACATCTTGAAGCAGCCCGAAAACAGGCTCGTCAGCACAGCATGCTTATTCAGGTACGTCTAAGAGGAATTCATGATTCATAGAAAGTTATTAAACATGACTAATTTTTTTTTATAATCTTAGGAATACGAGACTAAACAGCGACAGCAAAATCCTCAGCTGGCCCAACAGACTGTTATAAACCAACAACAGATCTCAACAAATCAAACAGTGTTTGCTCAAAATCAAAACATTACCCAGAACCAGCAAGTACAACAACAGGCAACGATCAATCGCCCGATGCAACTGGGTTTACAGGGTGCCACAATACAACAACAACAAACGTTAATACGTACCCAACAGACGGTTATAGGTGCTGACGGCCAACCAATATCTCAACAAAGAATTGGTTTGGTGACGTCACCCTTGAATGCTCAGGGACGACTTCTGCAGGGAGGTAGAACGCTCGTAATTGAACAGGCGGGAGCGCCACAACAACAGCTAGTAAGACAACTGTCCGGTGTACAAGAAAGACCGCAGTCAGTTGGCGGCATGGTGCAATTTGGACAGCAGCAGTTAGGTGGAGTAAGAAACTCGATGCAACCAGGATCTCAAACACCACGTCCTACGGGAGCGCGGCCAGCAATGTCGCCTTTACACGTGCAGTCGCCACATTCGCAGTCTCCGCTGCATTCGCTCGCTCCGCAGTCACCATTGCACCACCTGACTTCTCCAATGCAGTCGCCATTGCATTCGCAACAATCTCCGCTGCATCATACGTCGCAGTCGCCTCTGCATCCATCGACTCAGTCTCCTCACCACACACAGCAATCGCCACTGCATTCACAGCAATCGCCCATGCATGTGCAACAGAATAATCTATCTCAGCAATCGCCGATGCATCCTCAGCAATCACCAATGCATCAACAACAGTCTCCGATGCATCCCCAGCAATCGCCGATGCATCCACAACAATCTCCGATGCATCCGCAGCAGTCACCGATGCATCAGCAGTCGCCGATGCACCAACAATCACCTCTGCATCAGCAAAATCAAATGTCGCAGCATTCATCAATGCCACAGCAGTCGCCTATGCATTCACAACAGTCGCCGATGCATCTGCAGCAATCGCCGATGCACACGCAGCAATCCACCATGCAAACTTCGATGTCGCCACAACATTTCCTGCAACAATTACAAGCTCAGCGGACAAGTCCTCAACTACCGACACCTAGCCGTAGTCCTCAGGTACATAATACATCTATAACAGCATGAGATACATAACGTGAACTTGTTAATTATAAAAAAAAAATTACAGATCTATCAACAATCTCAAATTCAAAGTCCTGTGGCGTCCCATTCTCCGCAATTACAAAATGTAAGAAAGTTTTGTATTCTATTACCATTATGTTAAATTTAGAGTCTGCATTTTATTTAATTTAATCAAATGTTTTAGGACTATGCAACAGGCAGATTTTCTCGACCCGCGCCTGGTTGCTCTCCATTGCCGACAAGATTTGCTAGACCGCCGCACCATCAACAAGGTTAAGAGATAAATAATATTATGTAGTTTGAATATAACTATCTCATTATTTGTTGTATAACTGTAATAATTTTATTTCCACTAGGAATAAGAGTGGGAGGACCTTTTGGAGGGCGCCAACAAACATCACCGCTTGGCAGTCCACAGCCACTGCCATCGCCTGGAAATCCAGCTAACGAGATGGCTGTAAGTACTTTTAGCAATGTCAATAACGTAAGCCGTATTAGGTTTGAATTTGACTTTTAGTGTTTTTCCCAGCGCCAGCAGATGCTGCAGCGGCAGCAGTACAGCCCGATGGGCGGCGCGCCGGCGTCGCCGTCGGTGGCGCGGTCCCCGCACGTGGCGCGCACGCCCACGCCGTCCGCGTCGCCCGCCGCGTCGCCCGCGCCCGGCGGCCTGCACGAGCACGGCGGCGGCCTGCACGGCCCGCACGCGCCCGCGCCGCTGCCGCCCGGCTACCGCTACTACAAGCCCGGCCTGCTCGGCGGGGCGCCCGGCTGGCCGCCGCGCGACGACGACCGCCGCCGCCCCGCGCATCTCACTAAAGTCTCTATACTCAAGCGGCGAACACCGCCCCGACCGCGCATGCTCGGTGGTAATGCTCAGCCCACGCACGAGCAGCGAGATGATGCCATGGATACTGCTGCGGCATCCATATCCACTGAACAACGCGGTTACGTTGTGTACGCACCCGATACTATAGACTATGGGGCGCGCGCGTCGCGGTCCGATGATCCCCGTGCAATGGTGCGCTCTGACGACGATGATGATGACGTCGAAGAGTTAGTAGAACACTTAGATGACGACGACATTGTGTTGGTCGAGCCCGATGTGATCTCACCTGAGGAGCGCATAGCCACGGAAGAAGACTTTGAGGAACTCATAGATAGCGGCAAGCCTGAAGATGAACCCGAAGAAGACACACAACCCGAGCGGGTGCCTACACGTACCGAAACCACAACTAAAACAGTGGCTGTTATTAGTCTTTCCACCGGCAAGCAACCCTCCAATGTGCAGCAGTACAAGATTGTTAACCCTGGTGCTGGTGGCCCGTTAGGTCGACTACCAGTACTAAGTGCCACCATGTTGTCACCTCACACGAATCCCAAAATTCTAGACGAGGTGTCCCAGGCGACAGTAGCCTCAGTATCAATAGCTAACCAAACTATATCAGTACCTGTACTTAAAAACCTGTCAGTGCCGATCGCCAGCGTTGCTAATCACGTGGCAGGGGTAGCGAAATCTCAGATAAAGAAAATGCCGTTGAACCTAGCAAATCCGCCTCTGACAATAAACATGTCCACAACCGCACTCTCTAAGCCAATCAGCTCTGTCATCAGTGTAATATCCTCAAATGTTCCAAAAGTGACAAACATAAACCCTCCCCGAGTGCCCGTCTCTATTTTGACTCAGCATCAAGTCAAGCAGAAGATTGTGAAAACTATTGAGAAGCCGATGATGCTGGCCCTATCTAACTCGAAGCTGTCCAGCTTGTCTGTGACTCATGATGCAACACTGCCGGCGAAGATATTCCAAGACGACGCCGCGTCACCTGACAGCACGGTTGCATCCGATCACAGTTCTGATAAAGACCAAAACCTGATGAGTTCCACTCAACATTTGTCAGCGATGACTTCTCAAGGATCATCAAAAATGGATCAGAGACCAGGATCTATGTTTAAGGAACCAAGTAAAGATATCGATATTGAAAACGAAATAAGTCAGCAAACGGAACTTCCGCACACGTTATGTCTTTCGGATCGTACACCTTTACTGTTAGGAAAAGCTGATATCAAAAGTCCGGATCCCATCCCGGAGAAAATACCCGATAATATCATGGAAGGTGACGACGAGGACAAACCCGAAGATAACATTCAGAGCAACTTACTATTGTCTTATAATAAAAGCATTGTAGAACCGCCTCCTCCAAATCCTCCACTATCACAAGAAAACAAATCCGAAGAAAATGTTATGAAAACTATTAAAGCCATCGCTAATCAAACAAAAGAGATGGTGATAGATTCAAACATGCAGATCACCTCTGATATGGCGCAAGAATCAGTTCAAATATCAATACCGTCGCCAACGCCTTCGCAGGAGCGGTACCTTAACGACATTACCATGCAAGAGCATCATGAGGCTACAGAAAACACTAAGCATGTGGAAAGTTTCGAAGATATGCTGTGCATACTCGAAAATATAGGAGACGATAACAAACCGTTTGGTGTGAACAAACCAAATCAAAAACCACCAAGCCAAGCTCCGAATCAAAATGTAAATATTCAAAAAACGGAAACAGAGCGAAAAGAAAGCCAAGAGCAGTCTAGTTTTGCTAAACGTGAACCTGAGAGGCTTGCATTACAGTCGGCTACGGTCCCGCAGCTATCACCTCTGTCGCAACCCGCCGAACTAACATCTAATATGGCAAATGTTTCGCAACAATTACGCACCATTATGTCGTCGCTAAACCCCAACACGTCAAAAGTAGATACTCAAACTGTGATGAGGAAAAATAGTGATGCAACCACACCTACGCAAGTGAATTTCGAAAATTTATTGCCATCCTCAAAAGTGGAGGTCGCTGCGTCAAGACCGTCACCTATACAAAGAATTGATAAACCTATCTCGTCTATGCCGTCCTCGGAGAGCATGCCTATGAGTGCGGCCCAGGCTATAGGATCCCGGGTTAATACCTTACAGACAATGGGACAAATGCGAAAGTCACCCAATGTCTCTCCTATTAATTCACCTGTGAGTTTACAAAACTCTTTGATGAAATCACCCGCGCCTCTTATTTCTAATCAATCTCAATTTTCATCAATGGATGAAAATGGATCATCATCGTCTCAAATTATTCAAATGCCAGCTCTTTCAAAAATTCATAACTCAACTGCAACTTCTATGATGCATACAAGTAATACGATGACTACAAGTATGACAGGTTTTCAGAAAAATCAGGCGTTACCTACTAGTATTCTAGGACATACGCTGCTACAACCTTCAAGACAGATAAATACTAGTAACTTACAATTTAACCAGCAGAGTATAAGTTCCAGTCAACCGCCAGCTCTAGTCATGACCTCTAGACCACTAATGGGTAACAAGGAAACACCACCAAACGTAACTGTACGTACACACAGCATAGTCAGTTCAGGCATAAACCAAATGCAACAGAAACCAGCACCTGGCTCTATAAATTTCATCACGTCATCAAAACTTTTACACACTCAACTAACTTCGCCATTAAAAAGATCTAAATCCACTGATGAACCAAAAAGCGAAGTTATCGTCGGACATATACAACCTACGAAGCGTCATAGCGTGGAAGCAGTAGTAGTGAAATCAGAACCTATGGAAACTGATGAACCTATCACTTCCATAACTACGACAGAATCATCAGGAAAACAACAAATGCAGCAGACAACGGCGAACCAAAAAAATGATGAATCTCAAAACGTGTTGTTGAAGCAGTTATTACAAACTACGACGACGGCCGCTACCGTAGTTCCTCAACGCACTATGACCATTCAAAGAACTGCACCGGCCTTAGGTTCTATACCATCCTTGGAAGCTCAACTAGCACGACCATCAATACCACCACCCACATTGTCCTTGAGCCAAGAAGTAGAGCTGCCGAAGAATTCGCCTCGTCATATAGCTTGTAGTGTGGTGAATTCTCCGTTTACGTCCCGACCAGTTCAAACGTCTATACCGACATCTACAATATCAGCCTTAACGCATGCTTCGACGCAGTCTTTGATGGATGTTCGCAAGCCGCCAGTCAAAATGTTAACCAAGGAAGAAACAACTCCTATTCCTGAAAGTTCTCCTACTATAAAATCTATGCAGATGTACCCAATGAATATAGAGAACCAACAGTTGCATCAGGCTATAAAGAAAGAAATTGCTCCACCACAGCAAAGTCCTGTACCAAGACCATTTACACCAATGGATGTGAAGAAAGAATTATTGGATGAGAGCTCACAACAGTCGGCTACATCAGGAGTATCAACTGCTTCTGACCAAGGCAAACTTGATCAGCCCATGAAAGAAGAATTCCCTGAAAGTGTTAGCATGGACCATTCATCAGAAGCTAATGCACCTGAAACACCATCTGAGGCAAAGAAACGGAAACGGCGAGAGTATCAGCAAAAGAAACGTAAACAGTTACAGATGAATATGAAAGCAGCTGCAGAAAACAACTTGAATGCTACTAACGCTAAAAAGCGTCCACGTAAGGGCTCTAGATATGAGGAAGATTACGACACCTTTATCGATAACTTGATGGCACAGTTACGATTACTTCCAGCGATGCAAATTCAAGAACCAGCTCTAACTACAAACTTTGCTGTTTGTCCTCTGTTTGGTTCAGGAGATTTGACCAAATTAAAGAACAAAGATTATGACATATTAAAAGGAGATTTGGTTGGTGAATTCGGAAACGCTAAAATTCCTAATGTCGGCGATTACTACAATACCAAACCGTTCGGAGATGAAGAACCTTTGCCAGAGAAACCACAAACGTCGACACAGAGAGGATTCTACGACCAAGAGTTTCAACCGATTGTATTTGATGATGACCCAGAAGATAAAAAGCTTGACTTCATTTGTAAAGAGCGAGACACCGACACACCTGATAGCATTGTTAGCTGCTCAAGTCCTGAATGTCTCGAAACTGAACCTCCGAACAGATTCCCAGGACTCAAACTTATTGATGACGAAGAGGAAGATGAAGACAGTGACTCTGCGTCTGGTCGAATATCACCAATTATTCCTATAATTGCGCCAGTTCCTATAAGAGTAAAGCCTGTATCGTTATACCAACTGAAGGATGAGGACGAGAATAAGAAAGCGCTTAATTCGCTGGACACAGACGCTGCTAAAGCTAAAGGTGTTGACTCGCCTGGTAACACTGAAACGAATGAAAATGTCACCGTTACCCTCACTCTAACATCTGGTGCGGCTGAAGATATTCTAGGAGTACTTAAAGAGCTTGCTGGAATTTTACATATACCACCACCGACATCGTATCAAATTATAGAAAGAACTGCAACTCCTCCTTCGCATAAGCTCGGACTATATAGGTCAAAAGGTAAGGATGGTAAAGAAGGAACACCTATTGATATTCAGAGTATATTGAACGGCGCTGCGAAGTTCTGCCGTCATTGCGATGTCGTGATATTAGATTCAGTAGTCAGAGCGAAGGCGTCCGAGTTTCCTTTGTTATCAGCCAATAAGGGAAATGCTGGAGAGATTCTTTGTGACAGCGATTCAGAGCTATACTTTTGTAGTACCCAATGTTATGAGAGTTTTGCTTGGCGCCCAACTAATATTATTTTGGATGGAAAATCTAAGGCTGCTGTTAAGGAAGACAGTAAACCTGATGTTGAAACAAACTCGTCAAAAGACCGCGATGATTTTGATACAGCATCCACAGAAAGTATGGAAACAGATGATTTGGATATCAAACCTGATATTAAAGACGAAAAAATGGATTTGTCGTTTATGGATTCGCTAGATAATGACGAACTAATGAAAGAGGTTGGTGACGACGTAAGTGCTTTGGATGAAGACTTGAAGAGTGAACAAGACGAAAAGAGCAATCAAAGCTCGGAGAGGGAAAAGTTCAGGGGCATTCGCTACAAAGCGTGGTCACCAGGATGTATCGGGCCACCTGTGAAATATAAACGACCAACAGACCGAGAGCTTACTGAACTAGTATTCCGCACTGGTGTTGCTATAATGCCTGTAACTAATGAAGACTCGAGGCGATGCGAACTGTGCGGCATTCAAGGCGATGGTGTCGCAGACGGAGTGTCACGGCTCTTGAATTGTGATGTGAACCGTTGGGTGCATTTGAACTGTGCTCTGTGGTCCGAAGGGGTCTACGAGACAGTTAGCGGAGCCCTAATGAATGTAGAAACAGCTCTAGCCGCTGGGTCTAACGCGACTTGCGCTGTGTGCAGGCGGCTGGGAGCTACTGTGAGGTGCTTCAAGGTTCGTTGTGGCAGTGTGTACCATCTGGGGTGTGCAGTAAAAGATAACTGCGTATTCTATAAGAACAAGACTGCCTTCTGCGCTTCACATGCTCCCAAAGTAAGTATAAAGGTCATGGAACGAATAAGTATATGTTTTGTGGATCAACAAATCTAACCAAGTGTATTCTTTCATTAGAATGAAAAGGACAACGAGCTTACAACACTTAGCGTGCAGCGTCGCGTCTATATATCCCGCGACGAGCAGCGTCAGGTGGCGTCGGTTATGTTGCATTCGGACACCAACCACCTCATCAGGGTTGGCGGACTTATATTCCTCAGTCCGGGCCATCTGCTACCTCATCAACTGGCCGCTTTCCATACGCCGAATTACATCTACCCTATAGGCTACAAAATTGTAAGTATTTATGTATTTTGAGTAACATTTTCGGATCTTAGAGTATATTCTACTCTAATCGTTTGTGTTATAATAGGTTCGATTCTACTGGTCAATGACGCGAGCGAACTGTCGATGTCGTTACCTGTGTTGGATCACGGAGGAAGCGGGGCGGCCGCGGTTTCATGTGCGGGCGCAGGACGAGCCGCGCGATGAACTCGCCGCGCCTACCCCGCGAGCCGCTTGGGCTAATGTAAGTAAAATGGAAATATCTATTTTTTAGATAGATTCTTAAAAAAAGTAAATACGAGATTTTGATGACTTATCAGTATTAGAATTGACTTGGTAAACTTTATTTTTGCTTAACATTGGTTTTTAGTCGAGTTTTATGTAGGAACTAAATATTTCTTAAGTACTCAAACAAAATTTTTAAATACAGGTATTTTATAATAATAGTCCGGTTTCATAACTTCTTTGTTGATTTTCATCAGGTTTTGGACGCTGTAGCGGCATTGCGTGAGGGCCGTGGCGAAGACGGAGTGCTCAAATTGTGGCCAAACTATGTCACAGGAGAAGATTTATTCGGTTTGACGGAACCTGCTGTTGTCAGGGTATTGGAGAGCTTACCTGGTAAGTACTTTGTTTATGTAACAACATACAAATCTGCATGAATAGTGCAGTACATTAACGGATATGTCGTGCAGGTATAGAGACGCTGACGGACTACCGCTTCAAGTTCGGTCGCTCGGCGCTGCTGGAGGGCGGGCTGGCCGTGAACCCGTCGGGCTGCGCGCGCAGCGAGCCCCGCGCGCGCAGCAGCTGGCGCCGCGCCACGCGCTCGCTGCTGCCCGCCGCGCCCGCGCCGCCGCCCGCCGCCGACCACCCCGCCTGCCCCTACTCCAAGCAGTTCGTGCACACCAAGAGCTCGCAGTACAAGAAGATGAAGAGCGAGTGGCGCAACAATGTCTACCTCGCCAGGTCACTACTAACCATACTGAGAATTACATATATTCATGTTGATTGACATTGTAAAGTAGCTTTAAGCAGTTTCCAATGATTACAGAGGTCATTTTCAGTGCAGTATCAAATAGCTATAATAATAATTCTATTTACAGGTCAAAAATACAGGGATTGGGTCTATACGCGGCGCGGGATTTGGAAAAACACACCATGGTTATAGAGTATATCGGAGAAATTATTCGTTCAGAATTATCAGAGATAAGAGAAAAGCAGTACGAAGCCAAGGTAAAAATAAATCAAAGATGTTAAGGTTTATTATTTATTTCTGAGTATTTTCCATATTATGCTATTTTCAAATTTTCACAGCTTATGTGTTGAATTAAAACTGATAAATACATAAAATCGTGTGTCATTTAACTCTGTACCACGATAAGCATTACCATGTTGATGTTGTAATAATAAAGTACTAATCTCCAGAACCGCGGCATCTACATGTTCCGGCTGGACGAGCGTCGCGTGGTAGACGCCACGCTGTCGGGCGGGCTGGCGCGCTACATCAACCACTCGTGCCAGCCCAACTGCGTGGCCGAGACCGTCGAGGTCGACCGCCATCTGCGCATTATCATATTTGCTAAACGACGCATCGCTCGCGGTGAAGAGGTACAACGCGTAAATTAATCTTATGTTACATATTTGGTATTTTTACTTACTATTTGTAATCGTTTCTTAACAGTATTTCATCTGTTTTCAACCTTCTTTTCTCCATTACCTTTTGGATAATCGAATTATTGATGTTATACCTAGTTAGAAGCTGATGTTAATGCAAGGCAAAGCTAGGTAAATACATTCCAAAAAGTCATTTATACTTTCGTTTTATAGTTGGCGTATGACTACAAGTTCGACATAGAGGATGATGCCCATAAAATAATGTGTATGTGTGGCGCGCTGAACTGTCGGAAATGGATGAATTAAATCGTCAGATATCGCCTCATACGATGGAAGCCTGGATGACGTGGATCACGTTGTTGGACGATAAAGAAAAAATATTATAGTGTGACGTGAGTAACGTCAGCACTCTCAACTACGTGTTTATTGATATCTATACTTAATAACTTCATCATTTATTTATAGATATCAATAAACACTATTTTGAAGTTAGCTTAGGAAAGGCTATGATACCTAGTTTTATGTACCAAAGTGATTGTTCTATATTTAAGTAATCAAATCATGCTAGAGTTATTTAAATGTTTTCACAGCCAGCTGACATGTGATTATCTAAAAATGAGACAATATCGACAGAGTTTTACTGATAATCTTCAGGTTTATATCCTATATTTAGCTCCCGCGAAAATCAATCATTTTTTTGTAAATAGTATTAAATCAATATAGAAGTTGTTATTGAATTTAAATGTTTTAGACGTGAACGTTTTACGATAGTAGTATGTAGGGTAATATTATACTTTTATTAATTTTACGTATTTTATGAATGTTTTGCGTCGCTGTTTTAAAAGACTTATTCTGTAACATAAATATTCTAGGACCCTCACATCTTAAGTTATTACAGTCAATCAATATTTTCGTATACAAAGAGTATACTTAAAAATCTCAGCAATGACTAAAACATAGGTTAAGTTACCAAATAGACGAGTCTGCATTTAGTATGCATAGAGCACAATTTATTAAGCTATTTTAATATCCGTTTTATTAGAAATTACGATACGTGTTCTAAGGAAGACAGGTGTATTGTAATTTGTAATGGAGCGACCCTAGACGCCACGATGTGCCTGACCCGTTGTTGTTTATCATCGTAGGTTAGATCTACATAATACCACATCGCGCCTTCTGACGGTGGACAGACTTGACTGTACACTTGTTTGTATGTATGTATGTATGAGTGTTGACGTACTTTTATTCACACCATTTTAAAATAATTTGTTTTTATAGAAGAATAATAATAATTAGGATACATAAAATATTTGATATATATTTTTAATGGAACCGTGACATGTTGTGATAAAATTATTTTTATGAATATTTACTCAGAGTCGTATGACATACTGTTCCACAGTCTCAAATGAATGGTGTGAATAAAACAACGTGCATATAAAGTAGTTAGTGTAATTATTTATATGATAAGTAAAATAGTCCCAATGTGATATTACCTCACATAATTTTGCGTAAACTTCATAACGTAGTGGCCATTGTAATCTAATCGGTTAGCGTGTTGGAGTATTGCTACGCGTTGTACGGCATTGACAAAATGCAAGAAAGCTTGTAAGATCTGGTTATAGAGATATATTATATAAATGTATGTATGTATGTATGTAGCACAAGGAATTATAGGATCGCAGGTTGCCGTCTACCAATGTTATGAATTCTTGCAATGTAATTTTAAGTGTTAAATGTGCAATATCATATCTTGAGTACAGATTGTAAATATGTGACTGTAGCGCAGAGATGAACATTTTTAGTATTTAATCATGGATTAGGCATTATTTGTAATTTAATCAGTTATACACCTTTCACAATTGAAAATTTCCATCGATTTTATTTAAAGCATTCCCATACATTTTGCATTAAACACAAATTATTATTTTCATGAGAGAACATATTAAAAGTTGTAAAATTATGGACTTAGTAATATACTATACATTAGTATTTTTATTGCATTATTTTCCTATAATTAAATTTTTAATTAGTATACAACTGATTTTTATTCATTTAATAAAAAAAACCTACCTCCTTTCTGAAAAATATTCAACATTCAGGATTGCAACACTAAGAAATGGTGTTCCAACGATGTTGTCGGTTCAAACCTAGGTAAGTCTCAGTGCAGCCGAGTTCATTATTTCTGTGGATTCCTTTTATTTTGGCTGTTATTTACAATACCTATTTATGCCACTGCAGAGCACTGTCTTAACATATATGATAGCGTCTGTTCGCCATAGATCCGTTTCTCGCATGGAACAAAACACTTGATCCACATATACAATCACAAGTAAATATTTTACTCGCTGCTATGCGCATTTGGTCCGAGAGGGTGATATAAGTTAGGAATTTTTGGTTTATAGTTAGTTAAATCATGATTATATAATAAGTCCTTTGGCCTTCCCCATTAACCCGAGTTAATGATGTTAGCGCCTTCAAACTAACTCTACCTTTATTATATTTGTTTATGTAATTTTGAATGATTATTATGAATGTGAAACATCTACTAGACACGAGAGGTAATGTGTTTGTTAGCGGTTGGCAAAGCTATGGTAGATCCTTACTAATATAAAAGCAAAAGTGTCTTTGTCGTTGAAGGCTTCAAATATATATATACTGAACCATTTGAAATGGAATTTGGTGGACGGATATTTCAGAGCCGTAGGAAGGACACCGGGTACTTTATAAAGTAGGTATAAAAATAAAATTGAAAAATTGTACCAATAATTTACAAACGAATTTGGTATGAACGAAAAATAGTTTGTAATTTTTATATTGCCAGGCGTCCCATGACGTTTAACACTTTTTTCCTGTTTCAAGTGTCATAAGTTGAATTTCCAGTGAAGTTTTGTGTGGCATATTAACAAGGTCCATTAGGGTAGGCTTGCAGCCTTACCGAGAGGGAATTTAGTGGGAAAGCAACAAGGTCAAATAAAACATCAAGTTATTTCATATAAATTTTATTACAAACTTTTTTTTTACTTAAACTGCAAATAATATACCAAAGAACATTGTCTAAGTAAAGCTGGAGGGCCAGCACACGTTGATCGCAACAAAGTAATGATTGGAAACGGCCTGTCTATCGAGGCGATCACCGACGCACTTGAACAAGCGTGTTTCGTACTTTACGTGAATTGACTAAAAACACATCCGAAAACCATCAAAACAATATATTTTTAATTGTGATGGTTACTAAAAATATGATCTGAACAAAACATTTGTTGATAATGATCAAATTGATTGTGCTTGAAAACAAACTGAAGCTATTCAATACTGTTTTAGGGTATGTTTTGCGGCACCGTCAATTCAATTAGTATTTAATGGAAGATAATTGTATACTATCACCTTATCTGAGTAAGTATTAAAATTCATTGTAAGACTACTCTACCACTAATGTAGACTAGCCGTTTCTTTACAATGTCTCTTAAACATTCCGAAAATCCCAATGATTGAAATAATTTACAAAAAATATTTATAACACATTCGTCATATTAAACACATACAACACAATGAGCTTTACTTGATAAATACATAATAATCGAGTCATAATTATCACTCAAGTTGGAATGAGAATAAAAAATAAATATTTAAATTAAATTTGTATTTCACGACACTCTGACTCGAAGTTGAGACGGAGAATATATCTGTAACACTATATAAGTAATCGTAGGACGTAAGAGGCAATAAAGCTGTGAAGAGAACATCGCGACTGTAAAATAATTGTAGATATTTGGCAATAAACTGATACATAATACCAAAAATACCATGCTTCGCACCGTTACCTTATTTAAAGACGCAAATTTATACGGTTTCACAAACCTAAAGAAGTTCAAACAAACCCATTGTTATCATTTAGACTTACGAAAAAATTACTTTTGTAGTTTCAGTATTTTACAGCCAAACAAAAATCACTGAACATTATAGCTAGCAGCTATTCGTAGCCGAGATATTTAAGAACCGCATTACATAATACATCGCTAACTAGTAATGCTCGGCGGGCCACCGACTCGCCAATTACTTACATTTTGTACTTTATAACAAGTATTGGAAGTAACTAAGTACTCGAGTTCTACACCGAAGCGGCGGTTACGTTAACCTCGCCGCGCATTCGAGAGGACTGCTCCTCTTTGTAATCCTTGCTGCCGAATTAGTTACTTAACCTAGAAAAACGGGCAGAATAATTATTTAATTAATATATGCGACCCTAATTATTAAAAGGAATCGTAAGTATCGATTCTCGATACTGAGACATTACAAATATTGATATAAAGCATTACTAGTGAGCGATTGTTAGGCTGCTTTCATACGGGCGCATTTCGGGCATATATACATCTAAGAACGTAGCCACTCGTTGCATATTAATGTATTAAAGTAATTCAAAATATAATCGTCATTATTGTAAAGTAGTATACTAGGTCCTATTTTGTATGAAATTAAAAACTTTACATATTTCTTACGAATGACCAAAATATTTACATAATAATTGTCAGTCCATTTCTGAAACAGTTTGTTTTATGAGCTAATCGAACATTGTAACATGAATGCAGTTGGGCAGCTACGTTTTGACATTTATATGGGAAGCATACGCGAGTATAAGCGAGCCGAGTGGCGGCGGCGTGCGAGTCGCCGCGCTGTTCAGTCGATGTACTGCGCCAGCCAGCGGAAACCCTCGCCGTAGCCCTGGCGCTTCAGTACGGAGCACATGAACAGCTCCAGGGGCCGCCCGGGCAACTCTGATCTGGATACTTTGCCCTGGAATTATTAGAAAAAATAAAAGGAAGGTAAGGACATTACATTTTATTTATACAAAAAAAATACAATGATTTGATGAAATTATTTAAATTAGCGTCACTAAGAAAAATCTGCATGCTTTTATTTCAATAGGTACAATCACAGTAACGAATGAAATACAAACAAAAGACTATAAGTTCAAGATAAACAAATAAATTTTACAAAATAATTATTCTAGGAGTCTTATTATGAAATCATACAGTGGGCTTTACCAATGAATCAAGTTTATAAGTATAGGACAACCTCAACAAGTTTCCATACAAACATTGATAAGTACATATTGAAATTGTAATTAAAACCAGACTGGCGTAATTACACATAATATGCACTGTTGTAAACAGGTACCTATTAGTTGCCAGGAATTTTAGTTCGGCCGTTGCATAAGTGAAGTGTTTATTATCTAATGACATTATTTGATAAACAATAAGTACATTTAATTAAATAACAATTAATATTATATTTATCTAGTCAATTTATTAATGAAATATTGCTGAAAAACATCAACTCTCTAAACATTAAGCAAACAGAATATTATCGCTTGTCTAGGTCACATTGATGCCACTTTTTATCATTGCATCAATATTATGACAGACATTGGGGAAAGTTTGCGTGTTACGCAAGAAGTGATCGTTAAGGTACATGACTAACTGTTGATAGACAGCAAACACGTTTATATTAACGATGCGATAAAGACTAAGTCCGAACCACGCGGTGCACTGACACATAGAAGCATATCTTATGTTGAGACTTATAAAGATATGGATCATATAATTTATCACTACTATTTATTAAGACGACTTATGCTAAACTTATTGCTGGCATTAGAATTAAAAGTGTGTCGATTTAGAAACGTATAAAATAGAACATCATGTAAGTTACAAAAGTCTAGATTAGTTAGGGAATAGTGATAGTATTACCTTTCCAGTGGTCTGTTGGTAAAGGTTGAAGAACTGGCGGAGTTCATCCTCGCTAGCCGCGCCAGGTTTGTCGATCTTGTTGCCGAGGATGAGCACGGGGCAGTTGCTGAGGGTCTCGTCGGTCAGCAGTGAGTCCAGCTCGGCCTTGGACTCGGGCAGGCGCGGGCGGTCGCACGCGTCCACCAGGAACACGATCGCGTCCACCGCCGGGAAGTAGTCGCGCCACACGCGCCGAGCTTGCTGATGCCCGCCCAAGTCGAACGTTGTGAAACGCATACTGCCTATTGACAGCTCTTCCGACGCTGAGGATATTATTGCTTTTTATTACACAAATATTGAAAAGGCCGATGGTTTTTAATGTGCCTCAAATGGCTCATAATTTGTTTGATGGTACCTAAAACCTAAAAACCACGCGAACGAAGCCGAGGGCAAATTTAGTAGGATTCTATTTTTACCATTGCATAAGTAGATATGAGATGTACTAATACAGATGTATGCTTCCGTGTTTGATGTAGCACACCTAGTAATCATTCATGGCCAGACACAAGCAATGTTTATTTAAGACGTAGGTCGTAGGTATTGTGTGACCTATTTTTTTATTATACTCGGTTCATATTGACCCGTTTCTTTCTGATTGACTTATAAGTGAATAAATTATGTGACAACAATATTTCCTGATAACAGAATGATACTACTATCAAGTGGGTTATTGTATGAGGATACAATTTACGCGAATATTAATGTTATGGTGGGTACACTGGCTACTAAGACTTTAAGTAGAAATTAATTATTGCGTGCATTACTTAAGTTGTAAAGTTATCTTGTTACGTAATTTATTTCGCAACGAGTATGTAGAAGACTAAATCGAATATAATAAAATAATGTAAATTTATACAAAACAGGAAACTGAATCTGTAAGATATATTGTAAAGGTCAACATTGTAGCACTTACAACTAGTTCAATATTTATGTAACCACACACTTTCCAGTTATTTAATTATAGTGCTAATACATAAATTTTATACAAGAAATATTTTTATAAAGTTTACATTAAAACAAAAGTTTACTTGTTTTAGTAGTTCTTATTTTTAAGTTTATTGTGAACATAAACAGATTTTAGATCGATTTGCGACGCTGTTATTAGTATTAAGATAGTATTTAGTTCATTTTGAATAAAACATAGAAACCACGAAAAATCAGTACGAAATCTGAACATCTCAACTCAGGCTACTATAAAATAACTGGTACCAAAATTTCATCATTAAATCCATTGAGTCATTGACAAGGTCACTAAATTATTGTTACATCTTCATTCAATGTCACTTTCACATTTTAGTAGTAGGATAAAATAAGGTATTGCAGGCCTGACCCCAAATTAGTGTAATGGGGATATAGGTCCTAGAGCCTGGTAGCCAACATTTATTTGTAGTAGGTATTTGTAGGAGACATTTCAAAATTTGATTTTACAAACTTGAGCATGTATATCTATCCCCATACTTTTTAATTCAATCCAATCAGTCAAGGTTACCCTACAGACTTTTTGGGTCATTGCTTTTTTACATTTTAATAGATAAATAATACAGTAATTTGTACTCACTAGGGTGCAATGTGGGTACATGCTGCGCAAGTCTGTCATCCTTCAGCATGTGCAGGAGTGTGGTCTTCCCCGCATTGTCCAGTCCCAGGAACAGTAGCTTGCCTGACTTCTTCCACAAACCTGAACATTACATATTTACATCATAAACTGTGAATCATGAACAAATAAATAGTCTGATTACTTTATTTGTTGACATTCTTTTTATACCAGATCTGTATTACTTCACTTATAATTTTGGAAGTTGAACAAAGATATAAAAGGATGTCCAGTATTTGTTTTATCTGCCATGTTACTAACTGATATACTAAAAAGGTTACATTTCATAAATAATCAGCATCCTCATTGAGAATGAATGATGTTGCATTATTACACAATTTTATGATTATATGGAATTTTACCTTTGAGACAAGTGTGGTATAATAATTTATGATTGACAACATTTTACTTTACATTACAAGTGCCTAATAAAATGTTAGTTTTTGTAGCATTTGCTGTAAAAAAACATTGTTTCATATATTGATGATGACTTGTAAGTCTGTTATGTTTGTATCTTTAGCAGGTCAAACTCCAGAAGCAATCTGATATCAAAATCAATTATACAAAATAATTATTCAGAATGATAGTTCATATTTTCAAGGAAAAGTAAAAATTAATAAAATTATCAATCTCACACATTTTTTCCAAGAACTTTAATAATGTCTTAAAATAGAGATGTGTGTAGTATTAGGCTATTGTATTGTCAAACTTAATAACTATGACCTTCACTTTTATTAACTTAGCTACTTATTTAAGTAAAGACTCAAGTGTTACCCTATTCTTCATCAGTCTATATTCAGCAGTCACAATTGGAAATTCATTACTAGTATTAGTTTCATGCAACAGTTTTATTCAAGCGGCATAAAAACACAACATAGAAACTGAACTCTTAACTATAAACTCATTTGTTTACTCACAAGAATGAATGTTGATTAGATTGTTTTTTTTAAGTGAGCTCTAGTTAAAATTAATATTTTTAGGCAATTAAAAATGCTGTGTTATCTTTATGGTTTTCCTAAATTTAGAGACTACAATAGACATCTAATTAGAATTCACTTACCAAGAAATCCAAGGACGCCAGTGAACCAATCCAAGATAAACATTTTGAATCTGGAACGTAGGAAATTATATTATTTCAAGATATCTTCACCTTCATCACAAAGAACATAGGGGATATGTAATGACTTGCAGATCTTATTGTTAGCAATTACGTCGCAATTACTGGCAGTAGAATAGGTTCAACCACTGCCACCACACGACGCACATGCCTTCAAACTTGTTGAGACATCGAAAACGTACTATGAATACAATATTGAATTGAGTAACATGAATGACAGAACGTCACTCGAGTACTTGAAACTTCCAACTCGAATTTAGCTAATATGCAAATGAAATACTCACTTATTAAAATTGAACTAGTTTAACTAAAGCTAAAAGGAAGTTTATCACAATATTTCACACTTATTTGCAATATGTTACGTCGCTAAAACCGACGATTTTTCTCAGCAACGAATATGCGATGGAAATATGAATCTGTTGGCAATGACGTACGCTATTTCCGGATGTTGTCACATTGCTTTAAGGATGCGTTCTAAAAAGCAAGGGAAGTCGATGTTTAGTCGATTTACCACCTTAACTTTATACTTTGTTGTAAAAGTAAAATTTGCAAAGAATAATCAAATCATACAAATCAAAAAGTTCGTTATTTTTATATCAAATTGTCAGTTAGCACTTTGAGAAGTTTGTAATTCATTCCTTGAGATATATTTTTCTTTTTATTTATTGTTTTGTCAGGTGCTAATTCTAATTCTTCTTGGATTTTGGTATGATTTGTTATCATGGATTAATTACGATTGTTAAGGGTTGTATTTTTTTTTGTGTTGTTGTGATTAATTGTGACATTTTAAAATCTGGATGCTAGCAACACCGCCTTCAAATACTCTTTCTAGTTTTTGACAGCTTTTTAAGCTAAAGGTATCTTCAAGTTTTATTTAAAAAATGTTACAAATGTTACGCTACAAAGAGAAATAATCCCTATTGCATTTAGTAAAACCCATAGTCAATTAGTTCTTAACTTTCTGTGATAAACAGTGTGTGGATTACTTAGATATTTAAGGTTACAAAAGTTTGGTTCTGAAGTGTTGTTATTTTCAGGCTAAGCCATGGCACCGAGGAAAAACAAAGTAGCAAAAGAGGAGGTCCAAGTGACTCTGGGACCTCAGCACTTGGTAGGCGAGACAGTATTCGGTGTCGCTCACATATTTGCGTCTTTCAATGACACATTCGTGCACGTTACCGACTTGTCTGGTCGGGAAACCATTGCCCGTGTTACCGGTGGAATGAAGGTGAAGGCTGATCGTGACGAGGCTTCTCCCTACGCCGCTATGTTGGCCGCACAGGTTTGTCTTCGTTCCTAAGAACGTGCTGTTTTGTTACCCAAATTCTAAGAGCATTTTGAGGTTACCCGTCAGTTAGGTCCTGATCTATGATTCTTGTGATTTCGGCTAATTTAAAATATGGTAATTTTCTTAATTTATAATTGTAATTTATAATATAAATACAGAATTTGAACTACCCAACTATTATTGTTTAGGTATATGTTTGGAATGTAAACAAGTAACTTGAGCAACCATTTGTATGGTTTTTCAGGATGTTGCTGAGAAGTGCAAGACTCTTGGCATCACAGCCCTACACATCAAACTGCGTGCCACTGGTGGCAACAAGACAAAGACCCCCGGACCTGGTGCCCAGTCTGCTCTCCGTGCCCTTGCTCGTTCTAGCATGAAGATTGGCCGTATTGAGGATGTTACACCTGTACCCTCTGACTCTACTCGCAGGAAGGGAGGCCGAAGAGGACGCAGGCTGTAATCTGTTAGTTTAAGCGTACTGTGGACTTTAAATAAAGGAGTTTACGGTATTCCTTGTTTTAATTTTTACTGCAACCTATCATCCATATACCAGCACAGTTTAGACTATGTAATAACTTATATTGGCTTGTAGCATTGTGCTCTGAATCAATGTTGTGTATAGTAATTGAAATGAAAATGAAAGCAGTAACAACCTAATCTAGCTTTACATTCTCTAAAGTTAATCTGAAATCAGTTTGAGTTTCCTTTATTTTTTCACCTGTAACTATATTTTGAGCCTCTGGCTAACCCACAACTGCACAAGTTGCTTGACCACAGGTTTAGCAACATATATTATGGTCAGTCCATTGATAGGTGACAATCTATTTAAAAAATGAGTTCCTTTGTTTTTCTGAAGGCCCGTTAAGTTGTGGGTACTAGCTGTTACTATATCTTTGACAGTTACAGGTACTGCAAAGATAGAATTCTTGACAACCAGTCTTAGGGTTAATGATTTCCATTTTTTTTTTAATATGAGTTTCAAAATTTAATACGAAAAATTACAGGAGGAATAAAAGGAGATGTAAGATCAAAATGTTATATAGTATATTCCAGTTGAAGTTTGGAATGGCTGTCTCTATTGTTATAAAGAAATACTATTAGTCTGAATTTAACTTGCTTATTTTCTCTAATGAGAAAGAAATTCAAAGTTCATACTACAAACATAGCAAAGTAATAATTTAGCTGGGTATGTAATCAAATTGAAGTATATTATGTATGTATAATAGTAAAACAATGGGGTCTTATTGCCTAGTTTCAGAACACACTCATGAGAGGTGACCCCCTAAATTAGTGAACTGATTAAATTTATCTTGACCTGTTATCATTCAGAGTTGATTTTAAAATATCACAGACATTATCAATACATCCTGTTCATACAGACATCATAAGAAAACAGCTTTATGTATTAAAGTAAATATTTTAGTATGGTTTAACAGATTCGGTATATCGAGGTAACTATTGTTTAATTTTGTGAGTTGTGTGGGTATTTATCTATGCTAATATTATAAAGAGGAAGATTTGTTAGTTTGTTTGACACGAATAGGCTTCGAAACTACTGGACCTTTCACTGTTGAGAAGCTACATTATCCCCGCTGAACATAGGCTATAATTTATTATGAAAAATATTAGGGTTCCGTAAGAAAATTGCGATAATGTAACCAAAGGTGTAAAATCGGCAAACTATTTCATACTATTGAGAATAGAACAAAATGAGGTCAGTGGGTCATCTTAGGGGCGGAGTATGATGTACTACGGGTTTGCTTACCACGCGGACGAAGTCGCGGGCAACTCCAGTAGGAAATAAAAACGAAATAAAACTAATGATTGTGAGAACATTGTATGTTATTTAACCATATATTAATATTTCAGATAAATAAATAGTTACTGTTTGAAAATATACACACTATGCATTTCTACAATAAACACTTTATTATACACAGTACTAGAATTTTGAAAAATGTAATTATTATGTATATATTTGTATGAATCTGTATATAAAATTCCTAGAACATATATTTATATAAAATTATTGCACTAAGTTGGTGTATTGGGTCCACAAGCTGGAGGCCGGGACCACTGCTTATACTATTTTGTGAAGAAAATGTTAATGTTAGTAATACATACTTTATTCTAATCCCCTTTATAAATCAAGTAGCTGAATTATATCACAAACACTTTGTTTCTGTTACTATTTCTGTTTCCATTTTTTATGTAATTTTTAAAGCTAATGTGAACCGCGTACCTACAACCAAGCCATGGATACAGAAATATTTGTGATTGAAACAACATGAGCACTCTGACAAATCAGCTCCGGCTGATTTTCATAAATGAGATCAATAGTACATTATACAATATTAGCACATTTTGAAAACTTCGCTCCATGAGCACACAACTCAACAAAGGTTGGGATGAAATTGCCATGAACAATAATTATTTTGTCTTTATAAAACCTTATAGTAAAAATCTATATAATTCTTGTTAGGTAAATAAAATTTTAATCCATTAAAATTAGGACCATAAAACATCAAATTTTAAACGATAAAATTCTCATATAAAAACATTATGCTAAAACACAAAAAATTAGTTCTTTCAGTCAACATAATCACGGGTTACGAAAAGAATACAGGCAACAAAAATATTTAGTTACAACACTAGCTATAAGCCTATAGCTCACATTTGTTATATCTCATGCCATTAAAAAATACTTCTAAGAATAAACTAAGATAAAACATTAGTGTAACAACAACTGTCTAAACTCCTACAGGTGGCAAGTGGTCGCAGTCATATTAATTCTAAACGTTAATACGAAACAAACATACACTACACTAGATCAGAAGGAAGGAAAGATCACGCACAAATTTTTAATGGCATAAGTTACCAACAGGCGTCGAAAGAGGTCGCACCCGCACGCATATTGCCAACATTCGAGAGTAATATGAATATTTTGCGGCTGGCAGTGTTTCCGTCGCCGAACGATCCCGGCCACTTGCCACCAAACGATGTGGAGTTTCTTTTTCAGAATATCTACCAGCGTTTGCATTCGGCGGCAAGTGACCGGTGCTAATTATCTACTACGTAACCATTCTAAGTCCGTGTGATCGCACGTAGAAGGGCTACCGCGCGTAGACTATTCGCAGGCGGGCCGGGGGCTGGCGCGGGCGCGCAGCTTGCGCTACATGGCTGTCTTGAGGCGGATCTTCTTGAGATGTGGCGGCGCGGGCGCGGCGAAGGAGCGCCGCTTGGCGCCGCCCGGCAGCAGCGCGTCCGCGTGCGCGCCGCC
The DNA here is from genome assembly GCF_003590095.1 of Trichoplusia ni. Lineage (NCBI taxonomy): Eukaryota > Metazoa > Arthropoda > Insecta > Lepidoptera > Noctuidae > Trichoplusia > Trichoplusia ni. The sequence continues at coordinate 3,480,662 of NC_039491.1, forward strand.
CGCCGCGCCCAGCGCCGTGCCGCCCGCCACGTCCTCCCAGTTGCCGCCCAGCATGTCGTCCGACGAGGACGACGCCATGGCGCGGCAGCGGTTGTTGCTGCTGCGCGTGGACGAGCCGCGGACGGAGCGCGAGAAGCTGCGCTTGCTGAGCTTGCTGGACACCAGCGACGTGCGCGGGCTCTCCGTGTCGTCCGCCGACCGCCGGCTCACTTTCGCCTTGACCACACCTCCGACCTGGGTCTTGCTCGAGTTCGGCTTCCGGATTGCCAGGATGTTCCTACGTTTCGTGGATAATGTTTTTGGTTTAGGCTCGTTCTCACTTAAGTATCTGGTCCGAGAAGTCGTTTTAACAGGTTCATTCTTTTTGCTAAACTTGGTCACGGTCATGTTCATGATGTCGTGTCCGGAGCGTGGCGCCAGTACGGGCGGGCTTCGTTTCCGCTCGGTATCAGTCTTGGCACCCATGTAAGTGTTCTCCTTGCGCTCCTCCGTCACCTTGCCCTTGGAGCGCGCATACAGCGGCACTCGGGTTGGGGATGTCGTTTTAGGTCGAAGTCGCGACATCGTCAGCTGAAAAAGATACGAATACTACAAATGTCACAAATTGATGTGCGTACCGTTATTTAATGCGACTACATTTTGCTTCTATTTATTAACTTTAGTATTGAACATTCTAGTGTATGTTAAATGATCAGGTCGAGAAAACATCACTCCCACAAAGATATTCTTACCACAACATGTTTAATAGGCCTTGTGTTTTATTTAGAAGTTTACAACTGAAAATCAAAGACGTTGTGTTACCAACACAGAAAAGTGGCTTATCTATACAAAGTAAAAAAAATCGAATAGTATAAGCACAGCTGCAGAAGCACACAAGGTAGATAATTTCCTGCAATTCATATAGCAATAAATAATCTGTTATTGTTTACCTGCGGGCGCATGGTGCGCGTGTGAGCCCGCAGCCACTCGCGCACGGCGGACAGGTTGCGGTGCTCGGAGCACGGGATGCGGGAGTTGGGGTGCTGCCCCGTCAGGTCCAGGATCGACGCGCCCAGGGAACGACCCACCTGATAATATTCACTGCTATATCAAACATGTAGTACCATCGTTATTAGCTTGTTGAGACATTATATTGCTTTGAATAATATAAAAGGGGTTTAAATCGCTTTGGTAGCATATTTTCCTGCTTTTAGATATTGCCTTCATTATGCTCTAATGACATAATGAGTTACTTGAGTTTGGTAGTCAAAGATCCAAATTTCTTTCGTAACAATACACTCGAGAGTGACAAAACAGTACGATACTGCACGACATCGAAAGATCGTTAAAAAAGGTCATAAAGTTGTGATAAACTTTATTAACGAACGACAGTCACGATATATACCCATCATCATTTTTAAGGAACTTGATGGTTGCGTGCAACGTCCACGATAACTTTACCGATTATACAGAAACGGAATCCTTTATCGAGAAAGTTATCATTGTTAAGGACTGAATATTTTATAAATAAAATATGTCTTTCATAATTTTCAAAATTCATCATAATTTTATGGTCCGTTCGGCACCGGTTCCAACAATTTCTTACCTGTGTTCTATACATAGACTTACACGTTTTGTGCAATCCAAATAACCATCTTAGAGTAACTATATTTACAAACAAAATAACTATATAATATATAAGCCTAAAAACAATATTTAATTTAAAGTAAACAGCCCAGCGCGCATTTAAACTAGAATTTAGAAAATAAAAATCGTGAATTTTCTTTACTCTGTAAGCAGCAGGTGACTTTTAACATCAGAATAAAATCTGGAGATTTTTGAAGAGATATCTTACAAAGCATGTATGTACTAAGGAGCAATTTTCAAACTACATGAACTACAAGCGAATCTATATAAGGCAATTAATATATTACAGTTCTGCAATAATAATGTCGCAATATACAAGTACATGTGTATTAGCGTATACAAGGTCACAGACAAACCTTCATTGGGTCTATCTCTTCGAAAAACTCCAGATTCTTTGCGCGACACTGTCTTACCTGAAACGTGTTTACTTTCTAAGTTTGTACCGACTTTACGATGATACCATAATATACAGATACATTAAAAGCCAGTCGACACTGAGAGCGAGCGTGGTCAGACAATTATTAATTTAGAAGAGAATAAGAGTCGAAATAATGTTAGTAATTAGTAGCGTGTTACAGACAAACAAGCACGTTGATACGTACGAGACGTTCGTGCGCGCTCGGATGCAGTCGTGTGCGGTCGCTGCGCAGTGTCGGCGCGGTAACAACGAGTACTAGCAGACGTGCGGCGAACAAACCTGGAAGGGGTTTACCTCTTCGAAGATGTGCGGCGTGTACTTAGGAGGGAGGGGGGCGGGCGGCGCGGGCAGGGCGGCCGGGCCCTCGCGCAGTGTGGGCGGCAGCACGTTCACCAGGCGGCCCGTGTTGTAGTTGCACTCCAGCGTGTACGAGCGGACCAGCCCCGTCGCCTTGAACACCGCCACGCGCCCCGAGCCCTCGCGCGACATGCCGTCGCGGCGATCCCTGACACAACACAACCATTATAATATTGATTCATTTTCAACATCATACATGCTTACGTCTATGTATTAATGTCTGTCTTTCTATTTGCCTTAAGAACCACTATGGCGGAACTGTAGTATACACTAACTTGAGGTACATATTCCTCTCGGTGAAGTTACAGGATGAGAAGTGGAAGTGCAGGTTGTTGAGCGACATGATGCGCGGCAGAAGCATGCACTCCACGCAGCTCTCCAGATCGTCGAAGTGGTTGCCGTACATGAAGATACCTGATCATAAGAAAAGAAAACCTTATTAAACATACAATTTACAAGTTCAAGATACAAGTTATTTAGCATGATGCATGTGAAACCACAACATTGAATGGAGTTTTTATATCTTTAATTCTCTAAGATTGCTATAGGTAAAAATCATGTAAGAATATTGACACTATGGCAATAAATATTTTTTCCAGACGTACCTTTCTTGGAAGCGTGTCCGTGTAGATCTATGTACAGGTAAAGTCCGGACTCGACCTCCTTGATGGGCGTGCACTTGACCTGCGCGGTGGAGTTGGTCGGCGGGGGCAGGACAGCCTTCTTCCTGGTCTGACGCGTCGTCGGTGACTTTGGCTTCTCGTCTTTCGGAGATGGCTGTTTGTTTTAAATGGGAATGAGTATGATTTTTGGTGATTTTCTATAACTCTCGAGATAAGACTGGCAGTTTGTTTCAAGAAACGATATAATGACTATAAAGATTTGTTAGTTTCGTACGCTAACCTATCAACACAATTCAGATCTATTTTCCTTTATTTATACACCGTGATTTTTAGTCGTCTTACAAAAGCAGCCCAGTTCATGTATCCAATGACGAGAACACGTTCATGATAAAAAAATTGGTATTTACGAGATTTGAAAAAAAAAATGCAATTATTATTCAATATTATGATGCAATTCGTAGTTTTTTAGAAACACAGCTCTGTTGCGAGCGCGGTCCGAGCCTTGTAACAATGGTGAGGGGCGCGGGCGGCGGCGTTTTTTTTAATTTTTAAGAGTATATTTCAGATTTCTCTTGTTTAATTTTCTTCGTACTTATTATCTTACTTGATGATTAAAAAAAAAAATCGCGCCTAGGGGTATTTTACGTCGGATACATGAACTGGGCTGCTTTTGTAAGACGACTAAAAAATCATCGTATATAGTGTAAGTTTAGGTTGAATAAATAAATCAATATTTTTTTTTGTTTTGCTAAAGTATTTAGACATTTGCTTCAATAGAACATTTCAAATATAAACTAGTTTATATTTGTAACTCGCTGATGCCCGCTTGCTACAAATCGAAAATAATCCCAAGGGAATATGAAATCGGGATACAAACTATCCTATTTAATTCTGGTTATAACTAGCTGTGTACCAAGTTACGTCAAAGAGAAACAAACATCCATACATACAAACTCTCCCGTTTATAATATTAGCAGGATAGTTTGATGTACACTCTCTGCTAGTCTAGACTCACAGATACGACCAGTACATCGCCAGTGCTGCCGGCGAACAGTTCCTGCGAGTCGGGCTCGCAGCGCAGGTCCACGCTGTCGCCCGCCGACACCGCCACGCTCTGCGTCGACACCACGTCACACACCTTCTGTGCCAGGAACAACATTACAAATATATGTTCGTCCAATATGAGTAGGCTGATGCCGAGACCGCAACGTCACGAAAATAGCAGGAAAATAGTAAAGGACTCTAATCGTTTTTCTAATTCTGTTTCTACGAGATTTTTCGCACGACATGGCCAGTTGTTCTACCACTGAGACCACGCCTTTACTGTGGCTTACAATGTAATAATCGTGAAGAGCCCAACAACTACTTTTGTACAACATATTTCACTATAGGCTGGTTATATTATAAATATCGTAGCTAAGCACGGGAAACAAAATCATATCCAGAGAAATACAAAACCTAAAATGAAATGTTATAAAGCAACCACTTACTATCTCCACATTGGATTCTGTTAGAAGATATCGTTTGAAGCAGTTGGTGCAAAAGTAGACGTTCTCATCTTTGTTGAAAGGTGCGTCGTTATCTTGTGACTGCAAACAAAATAATATTGTATAACATGATCCACGGAAAATGAGGCTGAAAACCAGCGCTGAGACGGGTCGCGTTCATCCCAGTACATCATGAGCTGCGCAGCCTGCGTATTGCTACTATTTTTGTACTACCTCTATTAAATTTCCAAAAGTTTGTGATAATGTAATTTTATTAGCAATAAATGTATTTTTATATACTTTATTGGCAACAACTATAAGATAGATAAAGTCAACAACTTTAAATAGGATTAGACCGTATACTGCGACCTTCACCTGTAGTCATTGTGGAAGAAAGACGGCGCGTTAGTGTCTATAACTTCTTCATTGTAACAAATCTTTAAAACTCATAGTACTACATTGAAAATTGTGCTTTATGTGTATTGACATAAGTACCTTCTTGGCTTGTTCATCAAGCTTTCTCATTTGATGTTCTCTGTACTCGTCAATGGTGTGGTAAGTGAGGTGATCTGGACGGTTCTGGATAGGGAAAGGAAAAGGAATGGGTGAAGGGGATTTTGATATTCGGGGATATCACAATTCAGTTGCACTGCTATAGTGTTGTCAAACATAAGTTTAATTTTTGAACTAAGTGGCTTCTAATATAATCTAAATAAAAGTAAAGAAATATTCCCGGCCTTAAAATGTGTTCAGGTGTGCAACTTAATAAATTATGGGCAGGCTAACAAAAAACTTTAGGCATAACTGCTTTAGCAAGCTGCAGTATTGTAGTAACAGTAATCTTCTTAAACTTACCATAGTGAGATTGTATCCAGGCACCATGCTGGTGATCCCAGGCATGGTGTCTTCAAGTTTGGAAACAGCCGACCTGCACTCTTGGCACCACCCCATCTTAACATTGGTTACACGAGATTCTTTCGGGCCTATTGAACTGTCACTGTAACAAACGGTTGCATTTTAAAAAGGTATAAAAAGATTTTACCAAAATAATGATTGAAGTAGAAAACGCTGTTTTTAAGGTTGGTAATATGCTAAATTAGCTGGAGTAAAATTAACTGCGTTTAAAATACTTTTTAACCTATTTAAATTCAGTGAGTCGTGGAAAATAGAAAATATGTTTAAAAAAAATGTCCGTACCTAAGCAATCGATTAAGACGTATAAACCAAATTGCTACTGGACACTACACCCTATTGTACGCCTTCTCAAGAAAACTATTGGTATAAGCAAAAATGTTTACCCAGCTACAGAAGAAGCTGATTCCATGAGCAGGCTGATACTGTTCTTGAGGGTATCTCGAAGAGGGCGCAGCGGGTTGCTGCCTTGGAAGTTGAGCTCCTCACTCGTGCTCAGGTGCACGTTAGACCCGAGACACGCCCTCAACATGTTGTCGTTCAGTAACGACGGCTTGTCTTCGGCGTTCGTTTCATGACTCGTCTGAGATGGTTGCTCTTGAAGTTTCATGTCGTATACCTACAAGCAATGCGATGATTTTTCTTTTAATTAAGGTGGGTACCGGTTTGAGTTCTATTTTCTAAAGCATTTTCTAGGTATAATCCGGTTAGTCAGTACAAAAGTGAACCGCGTTGCAGTTGACAGTCATTCTATGATTCTTGCTGTTTTCTTAGGATTCATAAAGTCACAATTTTTATGCTAAACACACCTAAAATTTCAGTACAATAAAAACCAACTGGAAAACTTTTAAGTGCGGGAATGGCATTCTTTATTGACGTGACTTGTCAGCTCAATTAATTCGAGCGATAAAGCGTTAGCGTTCGGAGAAATGCAACTTGCCTAACAGGTCAAGGTTTGTTTTGGAATTTAGATTGTGGGGGAGAGGGGTTCAGTGGTTTGGTAGCTGAAGTACCTTACAGGCCTTTCAAGGCTATTTATGCGACATTAAAAAGTTATCCTCAAAAGGTGATATGTTGTTGACATTTCATCAACATTACATGTACAAGTGCGTAATCATGATTTTAATTAGATCAAGTATCAAGTACGAGTTGAGAGATAAACAGTGCTTTATTTAATCTGTTTTGTATCGCTCCGCTGGTACATAAAGCCTACTCGATAAGCTTTATGCGGATTACATGCAGTTTTACGGATGACTTCGTGCATTATTAATACTAGATATCAGATAGAAAAATTGTATACCTAATACATACACTATTCTTAGCAGCGTATTTAGGTACCATGTTACTGAGTATTCCATGAAACTTCATAAGTTTTTTTTTAAGCACTTCAACAATCTATGCAAGAGTAAAATTACGCTCAGGTGTATTTCTTACGATGCAGATTTAGATTTACGAAATGTTTTCTCCCGACTTTCACTCATACTTCAGGAAAATCCATGATAAAAGTTGCCGTCGCTAATATATTTTATCTGTCTCCGAATAATAAACCGTGTCAAAAAAAGAATTTAGAAGTACGTCCATAAACAGCGTAGGTATTTTTATATTTCCAGATAAAATAGAATATTGAAATAAATTCTGAGAATTTATTGTCACCGTAATTATTTGTTACATCCGATGAACACGCAAGCTAAATATTTATTATATTTCTGCATATCAGACGATATCTATTCTTTGTCGGTGGTCTTTGATAATGCTTATTTTTTCATATTTACAAAGTTAACAATTATTTCAATTAATATTTTGCAATAGTTTTGTAGCTGCCTTGGGCGGTCCATGTTTGTTCTTTTATAGAGTTGGGGTGGATGGCCCCTGGTAGAAAAACACCATTACATTTTAGTCTAAAGTTCTCAACAAGGCCTCTACATGTTGGACCTGTGTCCCCGGGCACGCTTTAAAAAGGACCGGGTCTCTTTCCATGAAGTTATCCCGTGGCAGAAAAGAGATTTCAATTAATATGCAACATTGCTTATCATCATCAATAAATCAAGCGTAATAGATATCTATTAAAACATTATATCCAACGGTATTTTTCGTCTAACCACGAATAAACCATTTAATGACTATAAAAGTATCGTAATTAAATAGCTATTACTACGCTACTGCGAAAACCACAAACGTCATATTTTTCAAGAATTCTATTTCCTTTTCCAAACCAGTTAAAAGATACGCTTAGGCTACCTGTACAGATCATTAAAAATAAAAAGTTTATCATATGGTGCCCACGAACCTGTTCAGCAAGATGCGCGGCCTCACCGCTGAGCATCTTGATATCCTTCTTGGAGCTGTCCGAGAGCGTCGACGGAGGCTTTATAGTTGTGGAAGATTTGTTGCTGGTCATCGTTTTAGCTGACTTCTCCCTTTTGAAGTAGTCCCCGCCTTTGTAGGTAGATGTGTTGCTGCTACCTTTCTTCTTCTTCGTGTCTAGGACCTAAGTTATGGAAGTTTTCGTCAGTAAGAAATTAGGTTACTTTATATTTACATTAAAGCGAGACATTTTTGATTAACTGACCTCGGCACTCTCACTAATGTTCTGGATGCTGCGTGATGTAAAACTTTTGCTGTCATCAAACAGATCTTCTTTTTCACAGCCGTAGTGATAGTACCTATAGACAGAAAAAATGAGGTTTTCACACTCGAAAATACTTTTACTACGTATTAGTTTTGCCGAAAATTTTAAGAGACGATTTGATCTGAGTATGCATACCTGATTAGTGCTCTAGAGGCATACACAGTAGGATGTAAATTGAGTGAGGGGTTCAAATAAACTCTGTTCAGGTTGACACCCCTCGTGTCGGTCCGGTAATGGCCGCGGGCCACGCCGTCTGGGTTTAAGAACGGGATCATTTTGAACACGTAAAGTTTTCTCAGCTGAACTGCGATTGGATCGTTCCGCGTCAGTAGAAGGTTTAAGAAGCCGTTGAACACGAAGCTGGATGGTGTCTCCCCTGGATGTACTCGCGCTGATATGAAGATTACCTACGAGAAAAATGGGGGATGTGAACTAATTCAAAGCATATTTTTTTTTTATATTTTACGATTTTTTGGGATGTATAGTACATAGGGTTTCTACAAGCATTTTTTAACATGAAGTAATAAACTATTGAATTAGTTAGCTAAGAAGCTTTGTTATCTCTAGACAATCGCAGTCATTAGTCAATATGGCGTGCTGTATACCTTTAACAATAAATTTCATAGTCAATTTATTATAATTGGCTGTGCTTATGGAATAATTTATAAAATATAATATGTTAATAAGAAGAAATAAGATATATAAATTCATAATAAGAAATATAATATAACAGTTTTTGTGTCCAATCGCATTTTTATTTGGTCTTGAAGTTAACTTACTTTTTTATTCTGAAATTTAAATGGTCGTTCTTGACTATCAGGGAAAAGATTTTTGAGTCGTTCTTCCCTTTCATTTAATATGCCGTGGTGAGACGTTATTGTTAACAGATCAACTCTTCTTCCTGTTGGAAAAATAATATAAAGACTTACTTTAAAATATCTACTACTTAATATTGCAGTCGCAAACTTATGCGACACTAAAGTATTTAGATACTTTTCAGCTGGCCTGATAATCTGGCATCAAGTATTGGAAAAACCCATTGTTTGGATTCGTTTGATTTGTCTACTAAAGTACTTGACAGCTAGCTGATTTAAATCGAATATCTAAAACTGCTAAACTAGTTTAATTTATTTAGAGACACTGCAGAAGCAAATACAGTAAATAACGAAATCTTTTCAAAAAGTAATATGGTGTAGAAACCAATAGTTTACCTTCTAGAGAGTAAACAAGACATTCTCTGTAGTAGTATATATCATCCGGGGACTGTGGCGGCGGTAACGGCAGCATCTTCAGGTCGATGGAGTTGAGAGCTATCTGCAGCTCGGCAAAGGAGAACGGGTACGTGAACGCGAAGAATGTGGTCGCCTTCAGGTTCTCTGATGTGCGGTATTTGAAGCTCAACGTGAAGGTATTGTCGTCCGTCTGCACATGGAAGATGGTTATTAAATTACTTATAAATAGTATCTAGATAACTACTACGGCACATAATATGGGTTCATTGTTATATTTAGAGTTAATTTCAGAACAGTTTTTTTACATTGTAAATTTTAGTCTTAAATAATAACTATTCTTTTTCAATTATAAATATATTACCGCTCGGAAAAGGTTACATGCTCGGCGATCTGGACATAAAATAATTTAATACATAACCACTAGCCAACAGGAGCAAAGCACACATTTCTTATTTCTTAGGCAATATTAAATGAGGTTATAGGATCTTGAAAAGGGAAAATCAATGGCGTAATATGCAAACATTGGTAACTTCGTGTATGATTAATTATAGATGGTGGAGCGATGCATCTTATAATGGGAAAACTTACCGAATGTACAGGACGATCTCTGATCCTCTCCCACTGAGGTTTCCCAGGCAGGGTCCGCGTTACCGGTGCCATGCCTTGATTGTACATCTTGCCTTGCTTGTTAAGGTTTATGAGATTCAACCGTACCTGTTAACATTTCACGTATTTAATTGCAACTTATTCAATTTAAATTTATTTAATTTAAGCACATAATATATGCCTTGGCAATAAGTCTATTGATGAAGGTACATTATTTGTGTACTAGAACTATACAAAAAATGACAATGATGGCAAATGCTGAGAGGTAAAAATTTGCCACTGTCAAGTGTAATCAGGTGCTCTCTAATATCATAACACCTGATTCCTATCCCAACAATATTCTAACAAGATTAATTAACAAACGAAGTACAGAAGTAGTCATTGAAATAATAATAAAAATAAATCAGCCTATAAACATTCTGCTGCTAGTCATATACCATTTCCAATAAACAGAAGGAATGATCTCATCACTAGATAGCGGGTTAGCAATTCCAGATTACAATATTAGCAATTACCATTTAATAGAATTGAAAGTATACAACAAGACTTATATATATAACAAGACTCTCATTGGACCTTCCTTGCATTCATATTGAACTTGCTTGCATTTGGATTGCACTTCACAGGCCACAATTAAAGATAACTTTTATTTAAAAAAAATGTGTTTACCAAAACACCCGGTTCGCTGGCTTGCACCCCAAAATAGAACCAGGTACGGTTGCCATTTTCAAACTCTGTGCCCGCACAGTCAGGGCGTGTCCACAGGTTGAATTCATAGTCTGGTGTTTCCGTTTGGTTTGTCTTCGGGTTCACGCTCGGAGCTAAGACACAAATAAAAATTATTAAATGAGCCTTTACTTGACCACACTAATACTACAAAGGTGAAAACTCAGTATGAAGTTAGCTGATTAATTTATAAACCACATTGGAACTTCTTGTCTGTTGTAGTGGGCTCTACAAGGTGATGATACAGTTTAATTGATGCCTTCAGTATATTGTTTTATATAAGACCACTTGGATGAATGAATACAGTCAGAATTTAGTATGTTTAGATAAACTGTTCCCTTTTAATAAGTTGTCATTTGTCACATGAAAGAAATTAACACAATAGTAGGATGTTGAGATAGCAAAATATAAACTTTAACAGAGTTGTTATTTGGCTTGTTTAATAAAAGAGTTACATTAAAGTGTCCCAAGTGAATTATTATATTTTTGTTCCAAAAACATGTGAAAGAGAAAGTAAACAGCTTGATGTTTACAAATGTATGCAATTAAATGGTTTTGTTTGCATCCACATTCAGTTTGTTGATTTTCAAATGCCCTTGTTTTGAAACATATTCAAAACATTTGCTGGTTATTTTGGGAACACTAAATACTGGCTTTACTGTGAATTAATTAACTAATGCACTCTTATCTTTGCTTTGCTGTCAATACAAGAACTGTGTCAACCAGTATTGGCCATGTCACTACATTCTGATGAACACAGGATACTTTAAAACACTCCCAAATCTATTTTGGACACTCATTTATAGCAATAAGACCATGAAAAGGCCGTAACATTGGCAACAGCTCTAATTATTATTTGCAGATCGTTGGACTTTGCAATTTCGCGTAAAATAATTAAATACAAACTTACCTATAAGCTCTGTTGGCACCCGTTCGACATGTCCGAGATTTCCAGAATCAAAATTATGAATAAAATAAAATCCACCGCACTCTATAATATTGTTTTGATCCATAACTAAAATTGTTATATTGGACTACATTATCCAAAAAAATCACAAAGTCGCCAAAGTTGTCAGCCGCAGGGTACACATTTACTTTATCAATTTGTCCATTGAAACATTAGATCGAATCTTCATGTTTGGTAATTTCAAAATGACACTCAAAAAACGGAGGCTGCACTGTTTTTCTAAACAAAATTATGTAATTTTGTTGACATCGATTGACGGATAACAGCTGATTTGTTTTATTGGTGATCTTTTAATTTTGTCATGTGTTTAAAACCAGTTGGAAATAAATAATTTTTAGTTTATAAATATGCAAATTTTTTATGGTAGGTTTTAATTATTTACTCAATTGCTATATTTGCTATCACTTGATATTTGGAAAGACACATGCCATAATGAAATTTGATTCAAGATGGCCGACATTTGCTCAAGTCTCTGTCTCGCGTACAAAGAGAACTGAAAATGCCAGTGTGAAAAAAAATATTTATTGAATAAATTCAGCAAAAAGGTTTTTACGGCGTTATAAAATATATTTATGGAAATCTTTAACTATTTAGGTGGAGGTTCGTGTAAAAAGTAATCAAAAGCCTTCGTTTCGTGGCCATTATATTCTTTTTCATTATCTTATCGTGTTTAGGTTATTGATTAAATTAAATTTACACAGCTTCGTTACGGATACTTTTTATACAAAACGCTTATTTTCTGTATGTACACCTGGAATCTGCAGCGCACGGCGATTGGATTAGTTGAAATTGAAATTTATATCATGGCAGCACTTTTACGACCCTTTAATGACTTTGGGCGTTTCCGGTCCAGGTACTATTTACTTAAACGTCTTCGGTTCAGTACATTATATTGCAATACCTTATATTCTCTCATTTTTCATTGGCTATTTTTATTTTTTTTACGATACATTATTACGTAGGTGCTCTTTAGATACACGTCATCTTTCATTCATTCAAGTTTTTTTACTATGGGTCCCAACGGTTCATTGACCCTATTTCATGCCGTGAGCTTATAGGTTCGGCGCTTGGTTAGTGCAAAGCGAATTTTAAAAAGGTTTTTCAGTTTTCAATAGGCTCTTTTTTTTAACAAAAACAAAACAAACAAAGGCGTCGATTTCTAGTCAGTTGCTTTATTTTTAAAATTATTTTAGTCTTGTTTTATTTCTTTGACGACCTCCGAAGTCGAGTGGCGTACGCACCGGTTACAAGGTGTCGCTAGCGCTGAGGTCCCGGGTTCGATCCTCGGTTGGGTCAATGTAAAAATTGTCATTTCTACATTGTTTCGAGTCTAGGTATTTGTGGTACCTTCGTTGTATCTGAATTCCATAACACAAGTGCTTTAGCAACTTACTTTGGGTTCAGAACAATGTATGTGATGTTGTCCGCATTTATTTATTTATTTGTCTTTCTTTTCTTTTTCTTTGGCCTTTCTACAAGTTCAGGGGCTGGGGAGTCTGGTGAGTTGCTCTTGAGTTAGCTTACGACTTTGATCAACCCAATAATGCTCTCCGGCATGGTTAATGAGTCCGTCATCAACGTCTTGTACGGGACTAACCTGTGTTAACTGCGCATGTGGGATAGCGTTATTCGTCCCATTGCCGTAGGCTGAGATTATTTCGAAAAAAAATCAGAAAAAAAATAAATTTTAAACTTTTTAGGCTTAGAGCTATTGCATCATGGGAATATATATTCTTTTGGAGAAGGTCAATGACAAATTAATTTAGACTCCCAATATTTTACCCTTTATTGACAAGAAGTAATATCACGGAGAACTTTATATTGATGTGGATTTTTATTACAGGCGTACCTTCTTACTTGTTGAGTGCATGGGTCACCCCTCAGCATATACAGTTTCTTTTTCCCCTGATTATTATATTCCTTCTTGTGTTGACTAGCGAACAACCGAAGAAAGCAGCGGGAGCGACACAGTGGACTGTTCAATGGGTAAAAGACTATTTAACACCAACCGAAGAAAATTGTCTCCTGGAAAGTCGTCGCTAGTCCTAGAGGAATACGTAGACTACCACATCATTCACATCTCCACCGGAAAAAACTGGAGGCAAAACAACATCCTTGGCAAAACTATTAGATCCAAGGAGCACAAATGTTATCAAACTGCATGTATTCAGTCCTTCCACGAGTATATTACTACCGGCACCAATCGTGCAACCAGTGCCGTATTATCCATACCTAGGGGCCCAGCACAGCCGATGAAATAAAAAAAATATGAAACCACGTTAGAAGCCCACATTATTGACACTATGCATCTAAAAAAAGCTCGATAAATTTTTCACTGATGAAAATAACTTGAACCAAGGAGGCCCGACTATTTTGTTGCCCCTAGATCCGGCCCTGTGTGCAACACTTAAACAAATTCTCACCGAACTTGATAAAAAAGTGGCAATGTGTGTCGCTCATTCACTGGGACTTGATCCTAAACAAGCAAAAAATGATGAATGTATGAAAGCACAAGCTACACGATTACTATGTAACACGCCTTAGGAGATTGCAACTCAAGTAAGACTACTAGAAAATATTGGCATATACTCATACAAGTTTGCCAAATTAACCAGGGAACATTTCTACGGACAAACAGACAAAAATAATAATTTGTTCATCCTGACACCACCAACAGCGGCAAAACGATGATAACGGAGAGTCTAGTGAACTATAACTTCACTAGACATACGGGATTAACACCGACATCATCACCCAACTTTGCAAGCTTGATCCACACAAACGCCTGCTTCATGGACCAATGCAAGTTAACAGATAACCAATTTGAACAATGGAAGTTACTCGCAGCGAGACAACAAATGTCAACAGATTTAAAATACAAAACAAGACAAGATATGAAAAACTGTATTCTATACACAGCGAGTAACTATTCAATTTGTACATACATAAGTACAGCGGAAGCAAAAGAAGCGGTAGACACAAGAACGATAACGTTCTATTTCACATGTCTAACGAAATATTTTAAATTGTACCAAGCATTCTGGAATATATTCGGAACAATATCTGATTTAGCAGATAATATCTAATCCTTTATATTAACCGGGGCGTCTTTCCCTTATTTATTTTATTTATTCAGTTTTACAGAAAGCTTACAGACAAATAAAAAAAACTGTAGGTAACAAATATAGGTGGTGACAATTGCTAATAACATTTACATTAGCCAGTTACAATTTGCGTTGTGATCTCACTCCATCTAGTTAATTGAAATACATAAAAAAAAAAGAAAATATACTGCGTTGCGTTGATTATTCATAGAAGATAAAATATTATATTATATTACATGCAAGAAGTTAATTACGTTAATTAGCCATCTTAATTAATCAATTACTCAATTACTCAATTATATGCCACAAAAGTATTCCTTGTTAAGGATATTTCTTATTTTACGTGCACTAGTGCAAAATAAATCAACTTCTAACTTCGGTGGTAAACTATTAAATGCTTTTACACTGCGAATGCAGAATGCGTTGCGGCTATAGTTGTTGCTGCGAACTGGGCGCCTAGCACCGCTCGCAACGTAGCAACATCTGGCGCGCCCTATACCCGTGTATGCTCTATACACGGGTATAAATTTCTTTAAGCTTTCAGTAAGCCTTCCTGTAATGTTGATCTTTGTATGTTTTCTAGATGATAAAATTCAAAATTTTCAATCTTCGACTTCGACTTCTCAAAATCTTGCATTGGCTCTTTTTGCCATTATTTTGATTCAGTTTTGTTGTTTTGGTCCAAAATTTTGAAACTTCCTCCTCACTCCACAATTATGAAAGCATTTACCCCTTTTGGAAATAGTTAACCAAATTATACGGACCACCTTAACGTCGATTCTCAATGTGACTTTGGACGACCAAGCTTGGTCCCAGGCTACATCGCGATCCGTTTTGGTGTAATAGGTATTCGTAAAGTTACCAGCCTGAGTTTAACAGCGTTTCTTCCTTCGGTACATAGCACTGAAAAATTAGCACGAGAAATCTTAGGCTCTTCTCTGGTTGATTTTCCGATTGCAGATCCTATGCATGTCCGAGGCAGTAAATAGTTCAAAAATGTCCTGCCCGGGCACGGATCATCCCGTGTCAATGGATACATGATGGAAGGGCCTCTTTTTTTGACAACTTTCTTCTCAAAGACAATGGGATGAGCCGCTTTGCAGTTTAATACGGAATAAATTAATTGATACGTCACTCAATACTGCAGAGCGCGCTCGTCACTCGGCTGGGGGGAATGACAATCGGGCCTCTGGTTACAGGCATTACTTTCAGCCAACATAGGTACGATGTTGGGTAACAATACTCTCCGGCTCGCCATTGGTTTGCGTTTGGGTGTACAATGTGTCGCATCTCATCGTTGCCAATGCGGTGAAAGATTCGATTGCCTTGGTCATCATGGCCTGTCCTGCAGCAAGAGCGCGGGGCGTATACCTCGTCATACAAATATTAATGACGGTGAAAAATCGCAACGAGTGTAAGAGACCTGATGGAATGTCATTGCTGCCTTGGAAATTGGTGTCGGCCTTTGGTTTGGACACCTTCGCGCCATCACATGTTCTAAGTTCGGCGATCTCGACGGGCGGAAATATAATAACCTTGTTGGTATTTATATTTTTGAGCCGTTTGTTGGGTTCAAACGTTCGGGACATGAGGACTAGGTGGACGAGTTCTTTATAAAGAACTCGCAAAGAGTTTAGTCGACTCTACCCATGATCAGAAGGTCGGTCTGTATTTTCTCAAATAATTAGCATTGCCATACAACCTGGCAATGCAGCCAGCCTTCTGGGCATGTTTCCCGACTTTGACCGGGATGAAAATGTCATTTTTGACGTTTTGTAAATCCCTGCTAATATTATAAATGCGAAAGTAACTCTGTCTGTCTGTCTGTTACGCTTTCACGTCTAAACCACTGAACCGATTTTTATGAAATTTGGTACAGAGATAGAGTTGACCTTGAGAAAGAACATAGGATAGTTTTTATCCCGGACTTTTGAAAAGTTCTCTTGGAAACGCGATATAATCTCGACGCGGGCGAAGCCGCAGGCGAAAATCTAGTTATATATATTGCTTATTGTGTATTGAAATTAAGTTGAAGATAGTTTAAAAAAAATACCTGCCAAATTGAAATAAGATAAAAATTGTATTGTACACAATTCGAAATAAAAAAATAGCAATGTTTGGATATTTCTATGAAGTACATTTGTATACACATGTAAACATAGGTACTTCTGTTTGGCTTTAGGCTTGTTGGGGCCAGTCAAGGACATCGTGGTAGGTATTTAAAAAAGGAAAAATCTTCAAATTTAATCTACATGCAAGCAAAGTTAGACGATCTACGGCAGGAAGCAGCAAAGACAGGACTGAAGATAAATACCCGGAAAACCAAAGAAATGCGATCTGGTGTGAAGAACAACTCACCGTTGCTGATTGGCACAGAGGTGGTGGAACGCGTCCACCAATTTACTTACCTCGGGAGCGTCGTGTCGGAAACGGGGGATGTGAGGAGGACATCGCCTCACGGATCGCCAAAGCCCGAGCTACTTTCGCGCAGTTGAGACCTGTTTGGCAGTCACGAAAGCTGACCCGAAGGATCAAGCTCAAAATCTTCGGGTCCAATGTCAAAGCCGTACTGCTTTACGGGTGCGAGACGTGGAAGGTCACAAAAGACATCTCACGCCAAATCCAGGTCTTCGTCAACCGATGTTTGCGCCGCATTCTCGGAATTTACATACTCAGAACTGTTGGAGAAATGCCGCGAAAGCCCCATTGATCGGCAGATTAAACGCCGCAAATGGGGTTGGATTGGCCACACACTCCGAAGGGATCCCGACCACATTCCCAAGCAAGCCTTGGATTGGAATCCTCAAGGGAAGAGGAAGCGTGGCCGTCCTCGTCAAACGCACTGTGATGGCTGAAGCGGCGAGCATCGGTATGACGTGGAGCGAGATGAAGCATGAAGCTCAAGACAGATCGAGATGGAGAACCTCTGTGGACGCCCTCTGCCCCATCTAGGGGACATAGGACTTTAAGTCAAGTCTAGTGGTAGGTATTTAAAAAAGGAAAAATCTTCAAATTTAATCTATAAACAATATTGGAGAAATTTGACAGTTCCTATGTGGTAACTTGATGAACTTGATAGTTCGCCTAGTTGCTTAGGGATAAATGATCCATACTAAAATGGAGTCCTCACACTTAAGCGGCCTGACAAACTGCATTCGTCCCGTGCACCCATTTATTTTGACCGCGCGCTTGCTATGGGCGCTAGGGTAAGATTCGCACACGGGCGCCAAATGGGCTAGAAACGGCCCTGTATATTAACCAAATTTAGATTGTTATTGTAATATTACCTTTAATTATAACCAAAACTAGATAGTAAGTATGTTAGATCATAAGTGTAATATAACCTTTAATCAAATCTACCTTTAAAATATAAGTGTGATATTAAAATTATCAATAAAAAAATCTGCTTGAATAAAAGTACGGTATTTTTATTCACCTTCACACAACTAACCCGCAGTGAGCTAGCGTAGTGATCAACGCTCAAATGTTTCCCTATACCGGAAGAGCCTTCTGCCCAACAGTGGGACAAATAGGCTGGTATTATAACCTAATTTGCTCCGTACAGGTAAATAAAAGGTCTCATTTAACTCAAATTTGTATTTTCATTTCATCCTTACCTTATAACAATATTAAATAAGCTTAATTTAAGTATACAATACAATATTCATAGATTATTTATTTAGGCGTGGCACTTAACTACGGATTATAAAAATTACATTCCATATAATTTTGAATAACGTGGCCAATAAATGCCTTCATCACAAACTTAGGTGTAACTGATAGTTCCTACGTACAGACACTTCCTTATTAATACGTGGACTACAGCATTCTATCTACTTGTTTCCTATTAAATTGTCTTTTCTGAGCACATAATAAATTTTTGAGAGGGAAATAAAAAGACGACCGTCACGCGACACATGGACACGACTAACGTGTGTATTTTGGCAACATTCTTTTGGCTCATACACCAAAACAATTTATTAAATTAGGAATATCTACATACATACTATAAAAGTTTTTTTTTAATATATATTTACCACGACAACAGCAAATAATTTAAAATGACTTTAGTATCTTTTTAATTCAAAGACTACACTAGGTAGGTACGTTCTGAGCTCGTAACAAATTGAATTTGAGTTTTAAATTGAGAATGTTAAAAATTAAAAAATATATCACAATCGGAACTATATCTAGGGCACGTGTTTTGTATGTACTCTTACACATTATACTTAGACTAATATTACGCGTAAACGAATGTAATGGACAATTTCCTACAAATATAATTTAATATAAGGAACGGTAATCCTACTGAGCCAATACATTTCTCCTAGCGCATATACATATAATATATGAGTTAGGTATACATATACACCAACAGAATATACAATAGATAGAATGATACGACTAGACTGCCGACACAGTGAGCATTGGGATAAATATTTCCACCTTATTTACGTGACCGTTTCATACAATACGTGATCGGACCTTATTTGCACCCACACAATACATTAAAATACAAATATTACCCAACATTTGTCCAAGAAGGTTTTAATAGATGAAAAAATGTTTCAGTTTATGATTGGATACCTTAGGGAATTGGTATATTAAGTTACACAATATATTATGTTATTAAATATTTTATAGTGGCATTGTTATTCAATGTAAAACAATAGTGCCTATAAATATGAGTATGTGCCTAATGCTAGTGCTATTGATAAAGCACGTACGACGTATGTATGTGGAAATAAGTAAAAAGAAATAAGTAAGTATTCTAATTTTATGAGCGAAACTTCGTATCCTCAATCAGTTCACGACTCTTGGCATCACGTAAATAAGGTTATATTAATGTAACATGCATTAAAATAAAGGAAATGCTCTGCTCGGTTCCAAATAAATTGGAAGCAAAATAAAGTAAATAATAGTCCACCATAACATGACATAGACATTCTCATCCATCCCTCTCTACACTTATGATATTTGGCGCAATATATTGCTAATAAACATAATTTATATGTGGGTTAAATTTTTTGTAAATGAACTAATTTATATCATATTATTACTTATATTTATTTCTGAGGTGACTCTATGTTAACCGGATACGGTCCAAACTTTGCATTCCCAATGTGTTATTAAATATAATAAATTGCATTATTGAAGAATCTGCACAAACATAAATGCAGCAGAAGTTGTGATAACAAGGTGTCTAATGAAGTGAGCAACAGCGGAAGACGAACCGTGATCGATTGAGCAGACATCGAAAAATTTATTAAACAATAATAGGTATTGTGATTCCTTAAATTAAACAATTTATGTACATTACTTTATATGTGAGTGCGGCCACACTAGGCGTATCGTGGCTGGCTCCATTGGCTCACGACAGACCAAAACAAAGAGCATACAAACAAGAATACACACACATACGCCCAATTTGGTCGTTGCAAACCTTACGCCAAATATTCCGAACAACGCACTCTAGCTCACTTTTAAACAATTTTAATTAAAAAATTATCTAACCTATGTCGTGGCGTTAACCTTTGCCTTCGTCCGGTATCGTTATTGAAACTGTGTTAGGTCTTATTTGTCTGTTGTCCGCGCTATGAACACTAGTGTTTAGTGGGGCACTGCGATGGATTTCGTCTGTAGTAGTTAGTTTACACTCGACCACTCGATAATTACACGTCGGGGATCCGCAGTCGAAGTCTGGACGCATAATAACTGCATTCGGGATATCTTCGAGGCACTTTGATTCCTCTTTGAATGGTGGACAGCTGTGGAGATAAGCAATTGTCTTAAAATATTTTATTGGTCAATAAAGTAGATAAGAGAAAAAGTTATTAAGAACTAAAAAGAAACTACTCTTTATCAGCGAACTACGCAAACATTGAGCAATATGAATGTAGGTAATTCAAAGTATCTCTATAATAGAGATTTTTCCTTCCCCTTTTTTCCTTGTGTGAAGTCCACGATATTAGACATAATATGACAGAAAGAAGCCACATAAGTAATCACATATGACAAAGTCTAGACTTGATAACAAGTAGGTTTAACATTTACCTCAATGGTGGCGGTGTCGGCGAGCGTGATAAAGGAAAACTGGCAACCTCCCTCGATATCGCGAGTGATTTGATCGAGCCAAAAGTTTGTTCAGGACTTAGAGGAGCGCCCAACACTGACGCCATGCCTCTGTGAAAAAAAAACAAGATTTAAAAACCAAGAAACTGATTAAATAGAATAAAAATAAAATAGAAGAAAAACAAATTGTGGATCATCATCGGCCTAGCCTTTTACCAACTGTGTTAGGGCCGGCTTCAAAAAAAATGTGGATGATATAACTATTTCATAAATCTACGATTAACGGAATAAATATGTCTACTTACACAACAGAATCGGAGGGCACTAAGAAAGGTAAAGGTGGCGGGCACGGGGCGTCAGCGCGGGCCGGTGAGGCGGGCTCCGCGGAGCGCGGGCACCGGGCTACCTCGCCCTCCTCCACCAGGCCCAGCCAGCTGCGCAACCAACGCCACAGCCCTGACGGACTGCCTGCAACGCAAACGCAAATCCCTGCATAAACATTTAGTACATATTTAGATAGTATGAGGCAGTTGATTTTTATAGTGTGGGCGGTATGTTTTTGAGCATCAGATTAAGGATTTTTGATTTTGAAGTGCCCATAGTTGATAATAATATCAGAAATAGGCGATCTCGGTGTTTGAACATGTCCTGTTACATATCTTTGTACTTCCACTCCACCGCAACAAAAAGTTTCAAACCCAAGTATATATTTTCCACATTAAATAATTTCGGCTTAACAAATATGGTGAAAAACAAATAAATCAATAATTTATCTTTGCACGAAATGTGTATGTATATAATAAATATTGATACACGAAAAGGTTGTGCGTCATTAATACAAATCGATTGACAATTCATTTATAGAAGTCGTTTAGTAGTCTAGTCTAGACTCTGGGGAGCTATTCTATGTATGGTAGTTGAATATTGTAGCAGGTTACGGCTGTTTATTGTAGGATTCATGTCATATTAGAAGTCTATTTCGAGAACAAATACTCCTTGGACACGTTGGTAGAAGTAAATCTGATCAGCTAGATCACACCCAAACGTAAATACATGTAAAACTCATCATTATGTCGATTATCATGTGACTTTTCGAATTAAGAAAATAATTCAATATAAAATAGGCTGAAAAGATCTTAAGTTGTAATGGGTTAAAGTTGAAAATTAATTACTTACGAGAATATTTTCTGCTGTTTTGCGGGCTTAGTGGATAGAAGTCTCCGTGTATGGGACAGTGGAACGCCAGCCTCCGCTGTCGACGTTGGGCAGCTCTCATTAATATGCAGAGCACGATACCTGTAATAGACATAACAATTCTTTGAATTCCTGACCACTATCACCTGTGTCTCTAATCGCATTAGTACCTAAATAGTATAAGGCATTGAATAAACAAATTTTAAACGACCTAAATCCTAAACCTTCAAGAAGCTTTCGGTTGTCAAATATATTTTCATTAATAATTTTCATCAATAAAGCATGTCTTAACGAGATTATGTTCTAACTTAAAGGGAATCGATACCCTTATTTTAATTGCAAATGATCTGTCTATGAATTAGTCATAGATGTTAATCTGGCTCTTAGTTCATCGCTTACAAACAAAGCTAATACGATCAATATCTGACGTGTGACCCTTAAGCCTTATCTCGACCTCGTATTCGAGAGCTCTCGCGTAAACTCCACTCTGTTCAACTTACGGTTTCTCCAAGTTTTATCGACAAAGTTTATTGTGAGATGTATTGTTTTGAGCACCTTACGTAAGACAGAAGACATGCTCCTATGTAGTCTATAAATATATCATCATTTTGGTATGGAAAAGTTTAAATTGTATGCGCGAAGCAGTCACCTTTTTGTAATTAGACTCCTTGATTTGTACGACCGCATTTGGAAAACTAGGCCAAAATACTTTTCATTAATGTCACCCCCAATTCTATCCAGAAAGTCAAACTACAAAGTCCTCGATAAGTCCATGTAACTGTGTAACAGTTTGTTGTATTCGCTTCGTGTCGTTTGGGGTTAACTGTTCGGATTCTGCGGGCCTAATGACGTATTTACGTGCACTGCGTAATCAGCGACCTAACACCAATGTATTATTCTGTCCCCTGTAACTCCAGTAATGGCGCACTTCCGACAATTACGTGTAACAAGTCACAAGCCTGTTTTGTAGTTCCTACTTCGTTCTTGCTCATAAAAACTTGATTTCATAGATTCCATATAAACTGGTGCAAGTAAACGAGGCTGATTCCCAAGGTTGCGAATTCAAATCAAAGTATCCATTTCAGTTATTTTTTAAACAATACTGGTTGTCGACAACATACCCCCAAACGTGCTGAAGCCATGTACATCATCAACTCTTAAATGAAAGTTAAGTCAGTTATATTAAACCTTCAAAGAACTCCACATGTTGATTCTTCAGTAACGTAGAACCTTTTTAATTGTTCCCGTGAGTACTTTTATAAGGTGTAGCAAAAGTATTTTATTATTTAAGTACTTCATAAATATTATGACCGAATACATTCAAACAATACATTCTCATGTCGAAACGCAGGTATTGTATGTGAATATATTCGCCGAACCCTGCATGCATATAAAGTTATACATAGCCGCCTATGTGTTTGACTCAATACTATTCATGTACTTACTTCGACATTCCTATTTGCCAATGTATACAACGGGAACTATACTATACATTGAATAGAACATGGCAGTTTTTATTGCTAGAGACCCGCATAAAAGTTAGGAGTGTACCCATGTAAGTAGCTCCGTGGATTTGTTACGAGTCCACAACATTTAATTTGATGGATTTTGTTAGAAAAAGTGGTGGTATTGAATGATTTTAATACCGGTTTACTAACGACACTGGTCTAACGTTTCTTGCTTTTTTAGGGTCTTAGTTTATTTTGTAGCATACGTCTTTTAGTAAAACGTGTCTACTTGGTAGAAATATAGAAGGAATAAAAACAATCGATTTTTACAAGTGTTGTCTATCCCAAGCATTATTATTTTAAAGTTCAAAAGAATATTATATATTATAATAATGCATTTATTGCTTTATGTTTTATTATATTCTTTTAATATAAGAACAGGGGACCTCACACCACCTGTAATATTGTTGCAGTAATGGAAGCGAGGCAGCGCACTTTTTCACACACACAAATGTTTGTTCTTCGTGAGTGAGAACCCGCGACACGTCCCACACATTGGGTTTGGCGTGGTGCTCACTCGGCTACACATACTTATAGGATATATTTTAAGAGGTGATAAGCGCCTGCTCTTTGATAAAAAAAGACAAAGAAGCCTGGTTATAGATCAGTTACTTACCAGCAATGGTCATGAGAGCACCAGCGACGATGCAGACAGGGCCCAGCACACGAGAGTTGCCGGTAAAAGCGATGCGCGCCGCGTAGTGGTCCGGCTCCTCATTTTCACCGCAGCCACGATACGACGCCGCTGGAAATGAAAAAAAAATCTAACGTCATTTGCTGTAATCATCGTCATATCAGCCGTCCAATGCTGAATGTAGGCCTAAAAGAATGCCCACCATGCCGTTCTCAGGCATCTTCTATCCATACACTGCAAGCCCCTGTTAATAATCGATTCATAATGTCGCAAACTGTCCAACACTTATACTATCACTTTGATGTAATTGTGATGTGAAATGTAACAACTTGACTCGGAGACACTAATGTTGTAACGAGTGATGAGTATTTTATGAGGTGACCATTACGTGTGACACCAATCGTAAGTTATGAAGATAGCAAAACTTCAAAAGTGTGAAAAGAATTAGTGAGGTTATAGATACTGTAGTTATAGTCTAAAAAATTAACAGTTCGCTTCTCAATAAAGAAATAAATCAGTTTGTTTATGAACCACAAATCGTTTCACTCATCACACTAAAATTACAAAGCACTTTAGTAGATTTCATTAGATGCCAAGATTTTGAATATTGAGAGATAGTATTAACCATTCGCAACCACAGAGGTTTCAGCTGAATAACAGACATTTACATCGGTTACTAATACGTTCCCCTGGTCTGGACGTAATTAATTTTGTTCGGGTAAAGACGCTCTAGGCTAATATCATAATACCTAATACGATATTATCGGTAACAGATATTATATAACAGTTGTATTTTGTGTTGAGACTAGCTTGAACGGGAAGCGTTTTTGTTTATGTTATCTACATAACATTCTGACATTGTATAACGATATTGATGTAAAACATTACATGGTTTCCTAAAATCTAAGCCATAATTTAAGAATATTCTTTTACAGATACGGTTCTGAGTAGAACTATTATTAGTATTTCGTTCATTATAATTATCGCTTCTCTCCATTTTGCTTAAATTACGTTCATAATATCGAAAAAATAACTTTAAAAAGCTTTTTTTCAAATAACCTTTTCAATTCAATTAAAAGTCTTTATTTCTCTCATATTACATTACATTACTTAATTACATCCCCGCAAAACCGTTTATTTTAAACGGAAAACCATTTTTTTATCTTAGGTATTTTCAATATAAAACTTACCGGTTAACACGCATCCGACAAGCATAAATAAGAATCCAAATATTGGCAGGACTATTTGACAGTTAGCTGCGACGACCACACCGGCGACCGCCAGGCCTCCTTCCACCTTTTCTACGCGAAGGCGAGATATAGCGGGCGGACATCTTGGCTTGCCCACCGGGGCCCGTACTAACGGCTCCCCGGGCGGTGACGTAGTCCTACAACAATAAAAAAACACACGTTAGTAAAACAATAAAAAAATAAATGTCAATAAAATAAAATAAACAAATGAATGACAATGACTGTGATGCGTTTTTGTTTGATTGGTTTGGCTTGAACGAAACTTTTTAGCTTTTATGCATTATGTGATCTATGTATTGGCTGTATAAATGAGTGCTTTTGGATGATTAGCATATTTGAATTGGTATTCAAAATGTGAATATTTTATGAAGATTTTTCATAACTACCGTTGTGATAATGCTTTGTACTAAAGGAACTACAAAGATACATTTTACTGTTACCGGTTATAATTGTGTGCGTTTTGGGATTAAATGTCAAGTAAGTATAAACTCGGCTCTACCTTCAGATTACAATTTTGTCCAGGGAATTACGTTATTTTTGTTACTGTCGTGTTACTCGTAATTGGTACTATCCTTGCTTATTTGTTTCTTATTTACTTTGCGTCCTATTAACTACGTAAACACACGCCTATCCTATTACAGCTTTATTTGTACCCACAAAGAAAGTTGAGCATATGTAAGTTATGCAAATATGTGCACTATATTCCTAGAGTCCCCTACGTTACTCCGCAGGGATATAAAATCGAGTGCTATTTTCGAATGTAAATGGAAAGAAATGAGAATTCCGTTCTCGCTTTGTACGGCGAAACCATTATAATGATATTCTACAAGTATTCACGAAAACGCGATAAATAAGCAACTTTATTTCGACGGAAACCTTCCAAATGTGTTTGAGTTATAAAGGTGGGCTTAAAAAAAACATGCGAAGCCTTAATGTACAGGTGGTAAAGTAAACTGAATTGCGTTTGCGTAAGAAGACCACGTGAACGAATTGTTTAATTAGATAATAAAAGAACAGTCTGCCGATTACACAGTTCAATGCTATTTAAAAACAAAGAGTAACTACAGACAGAATTTTTTAATGTTAACGGCGTTTAAAATACGACAAAACACTGTACCGCTAATCTATCAACGTTTGGTTTTACGAGGCTACGCGAATTGCTCGTAAACCATGGCCAGATGCAATGAAGACGTAAAGAATAAAAAATGTTGTAAAAACTCATTATATTTCGAATTAAAACTATATTCTGTTTGAATTTCGAATAGTTTCAAATTAATAGTAAATTTAAAGAACCGTTACATATATGGCACGAGAGACAAAGACGGATAGATGCAAGGGGACATCTTGGTTTAAATAAAAAGTATATAATGTGTTTTCCAGCTTATAGCAATTGAAAGGGTATCTTAATATTTTCTAAAAGGTACGTAATAAAACTTCAAAGAGACTTACACATGTTGTTTCCTATAGTGAATAATTTGTGTAATTATGTTTGTAGGAGTATGAAACCAAGAATGTAGAAATAATGTAAAAGAATAACGATAACGTACGCTAGCTATTTTAAGTCACCGTGCAAAGTTTGACAGGAAATTTTTACTTGTTAGTTTCCGTAATCAATTTACAAATATTGGTTCCAGTTTATTTGGCCGCGATAAATCATTGATTCGTCTTAAGTTTGTAATTTCAACTAAGAAATAACTGCAATTTAGATAGGGACCAACCGTGACGGTCTAGGTTAGTCTAAACAGATTTACTTAAAGTTTACCTTTGTGGAACATGAATCATGGTGTATTCTAAAATTTATAATTTGGTATTGCATCAGTTATGGAAAATTTTATGGAAAACCGTTAGACCTGCTGTTGCAGTTGTTTAAGAGAGCCTCTATTCTCCGTGTGGCTCCCGTATTGCTTTCACAGCTAAACGGAGTCACTTTAAGAGGTGATGATTAAATTCTTGTTTCCGAAGATTTAGAGGCGAGTTCCTAGTAGGTATCGGCAGTTCTGGGCCATAGGCCGACTGATATAGACTTCTGAATGTTTAATTGTACTTATAGGTCAAAGGATCCACAGTTTTATAATTGTAGGTTAAGTAAGAGAAGTCTAGATTCTATGACAAACAACTGAAATCATTACTTTTTAAATTGTTATGGTAGGTGAGTATGATACATTAAAGTACAGGAAGAATATTATTTAGTAGTGTTGTAAATACAATCATTAACAAACCGTAATGACAGTTTAAGTGCTTTTTGCACAAATTACAGAAAAATATACATTTCAGAAATAGCTTTTACGTATTTTAATACAAACGTGATAAACACGTTTTTTTGAATATTGTAAACGTTTCAACGTAGGTCTTTGATGTAAGTGATTACTATTTAGTTATGCAACTATGTTAATATGGATAGTTTTAGCAGATCTGGTATTATGTTACATCTAATCTTCTAGAGTCAGAGTTTTTGCGTGTTTATCTCGAACTGCAATATGAATGAAGTTAATTTATTTCTAGTGTTATCAAACATGAATAATATTTTGTAACACCTAGTGTATTAATTTATCTTAAATACTCTTTGAAGCTACATACTTATTCAAGAGTCACATTTCTGTTGACATGAAATAGTTGTAAATCATACAGTTTTAGTACAAAAAGAGTTTTATTAATTCGTGAGGCACGAGCATCAAAACGTGAGCATGTGGTATTCTGTGACGTATTTTTGGCACTAAACCTATGTCGCATAATTGCGACCTATTGGCCAATATAACGGCGATGCGGGCTTTAAAGCTTGTTACAATCTGCTTTTGAATTATGTGAAAGTAATACAATTCATATATGACACGGAAATACGACAACTTTTTGTATTAATTTATAACCAATTACAAAAAAATATGAGTGCAATAACTTTTTGTTTAAACAACTCTATCTATTTAATTGTGGTGTCGCTCGGGTCTTACCCAACATTCAAGTCAAATGCACAAAAACACAGACTCAGACCAAGCATTCGAATGTTCTACACGGGAATCGAACACGTGACACGTCGCGCATAGTGGGACCTTAATATATCCATATCTATATTTAAACTAAAAAAGGTAAATTTTTCATATTGAAACGTTCAATTACCTTTTGTAATTGTATTAATACAATTTAGAAGTAAACATCGTCATGTCGCCCTATTACACTTAATGGGAGAATACACTTTTTATTTTATTTTTGGTGTTTGTCTCCAATTTAGTCATTTGAATAATTGATATCATTGTGTTATTTTATAAAGCTATCGTTTTGTTCAAGGTTTCATGAATATTTAAAGTGACACGCATAACCATACCATAACCAAATACGTGAAGGTATGTGCTAGACATGTCTTAGTCAACTATTTAAGGCTAGGTATTCTTAAATCAATTCAATACTTTCTAAATGGCTATGATTATTATAATTATCATTGTGTTCATACAAACTATTAATTTCAATCGTTGAATGATCGTTTTGCATACAATAGATCAATAAGTTATCAGTGTTTTTACATATTTTGCTCGCTTATATGAACTTGTATTTACAATTGACTCTTCTGAGTATTGGACCAAAGGAAGTCGACTATACCTTCTGCTTTTTAAAGCGCTACAGAGGTTAGAGATGTGTACTATTCCACACTCACGTAAAGGACCAAAATAGCACTTATGTACAGGGGTGAGTTTATTGATATTTGTCGTAGGTGATTCCACACCCCAGACGACTCGTAAAACTTCTATGTTCAAAGGGTCGTGGAGAGTCAATCATTTTATTATTCCCCCGGACTTGAACACAAACAAATAATAAACGTAATGTTTAGAGAAAGATGTACTTTGTGTGTTTTTTATTAATAGAGGCTGAAAACGGGGTATTGTTTTGGCGAAATGAGCATTGCCAGAAAAAGTAATAAAACTCTATCGCCTCTATGCCGTTGTTGTTGCGTTAAACACCCATTAAAAAGGAAAAAGATCTTTTACAAGAGCAAATCACGATTTCTTATCAAACCTTGCATCTAAATATCTTTGTCATTTAATTCTAGATCGATGTGATTGTCGCAGTTGTGGGTAGGACCTTCATTCCTTGTTACCAATTTGGAGAACAATACAGGTGTAGGACGCTTAATAATGTTAGCAGTGCACGTCACTTCCGCCGCACGGAGACGGACGTCAGTTTAATGCGACTTATACAAATTTATGTATTCGTTCATTCCTCCTGAGCTGTCTGGGTTTTTGTCATTGACAGGAACACGCTATTTTCAGTCCTCGCTCCGCATATAGAGATTTTCTCAATTATTTCTACCCTTGCTTGTAAGATGTAAGTCCTACAGACTCCCGACACGTCCCTAACCTAAATTTATGAGCCCGCACAATTGTGATTTAGTGTAGACGCGAGATTTCGCAAACAAATGGGGTTGTTATTTCCTTTTGTTGGTGTTGAGATATTTTTGCTTTTGTTATTGAGCAGCCCTTGTGATTTAGTGATGGACGTAAAATTATGTTGCAAAAGTAGGTTGTATTTTTAGTGGTATAACTATAATATAGATAAAATGCAAAATTTGTATATACATGAATATTTGCGAAATTATGTGAAATCCTGACTTTGTCATGATTTAATTCTCAGTGTTAGTACTAGGCTTGTAAAAATTTCGGGACCTACGATTTCGCCAGTTCCTAGTCTATT
This sequence comes from Trichoplusia ni, assembly GCF_003590095.1. NCBI lineage: Eukaryota > Metazoa > Arthropoda > Insecta > Lepidoptera > Noctuidae > Trichoplusia > Trichoplusia ni. Next base: position 3,510,684 of record NC_039491.1, read on the forward strand.
AATATATCAGCGAAACAGTGTTCTAATTGTTTTCAGGACTCATAGAAAAATCCGACGAATTTTCCAGAATAAAGTACTGGTTTATAACAAATCAATTGGCGGCCATGTTGGTGACATGACAACAAAGAATGGCGGGAACTTAACGGTGGTTCCGTTTCGGTAATGACAATTAACTGTGGTTTCCGATCCACTGGCCGTAGATAAAACTCACTATTATGATGGATTCCACATAGATTTAAATATATAATCTACTGATAGGAAACTCAGTAAAAATGATGGTTCAGGTCAAAATGATTTGAGCTGGATATGATTTTCAACAAATAATGAATTTGCTGATGAGGAATAATATGAAAACTAGTGTGAGGTATATTTATGTCACTCTTATTAATTAACCTGAAATACAATATTTCGGTCAATTGTTTTACTATCACTATTTTACAAATAACTTTTTATTTACATACCTAAATTAAGTATTTTCAAATACCAAACACGATAATATATAGTCAATTCAAGTACGACGATTCTGTTACTTTAATAGTCTTTAAAATCTATATAAAGCCATAATTCGTCGCGTTGATTGTTCCTCGCGTCGTTGTATATCTGTTAGTTTATTCTGGTAAGCGAGGGGGGGCAATTTAGTGTCATTAGCTGGAGCAGTCTGTTCAAAAATAGTAACTGGCGTCCCCCACACGGTCAAATGACGGAGGACGTGCCGGACGGCCGCATCCTGTAGGTACACGACCACGGCTAACAGACAAATGAAACGGAAAGAGAGTTCCTTATAATCTTCGTAGTTCTACCATCAAAGCAAATTAGGTCACATGAGGTTATACTTCTATAACGTGATGCGATATTGTTTTCTTTCTCATAGGTTATAGTTGCCTGGGAAAATTATACGAACAATAATAAAGCAATTATGTTTTCCAAGGTGACCTTAAAGAGACGATAGGTTGTTGACTTAAGTGTTACCATGTATAACGGGTGTTGGCCAAAATCGGGAAAATTTATAAATAAGATCTATTTTAACGTCCTGTTTGCGTTATGTCAATATTTTTACGCCTAAAGATAACCTCGTTGGTAAAAATCTGTATCGTCGGGTGACGCACTTGGCTCATACGAGAATTCGGAGTTTGGCTCAAAGCGGGAGTTCTTATGAATATTTTACTATAGTATCTACCTTACGTGTATTTTGCTTACGTATGCTTATAAACCGATGTGTTTAAAAGTGTCTTCTTTGAAATCGTTTCTCGTATAAAACTTTACGATCAGAACAGCGGAATCGTTTATATTACTGGGAACAAATCTTGCAGTTACGATAGGGTTAACACAAACCACGTCATAAATAAAAATAACCAATTTTACAGCGTCGGAATTTATGTGTCAGTAAATAAATCGTGAAATACATAGCGTTAGCCACGCAATTTGCATCAGCTGAAATGGAGAACATGATTTATTATATTTTTAAAGCTCAGTCGTTATATTATTGTCTCCTTTCTCGGCGAGTTTTATTAATGTTATAAATTAATCTTATTTATTGCATTGATATTTGTGTTTACTGTACGGATAGCCGAGTGGTATAGATCACCGTGGCAAACATACTGCGCGCGACGAGTCGAGGGTCGGGTCGCGCATAGGACTTGACAAGCATTTGTGGGAAACACGAACTCTTGATCTGAGTCTGGGTATCTTTGTGTATGTATTTTGAAGTTTGTAAACTGTGGGAGTCCCCAAGAAGTCGAGAAAAATATAAGTAACAACAGTACAGTAGTTGTGTACCTACTCGAAATTTTGTTTCAAGCATAAAAGTGTATTTTTGCATGTGTGTATAAATGTTTAATACCGTGTAACATGAACGAAGTAATTAAGTTTTAGCACCCATGTTGTCACATCGTATGTAGCAATTCCAATCTCATGATACGAAAGCACTTAAGCATCAAATATGCAGACTCAATTTCAAAGTCAATGTTCAGTTTCTCGAAACAAATTAATTTATTACAGGGTGTAATAACACAAGACGTGTTAAATTCAATGTTAGGGGAAGGTGGGGTAAGACGGGGACCTTAAGGTATTTCATAAATAAAACCCATCTTTTTTAATTGCACAACGTAGGAACTTTTATTAATTAAATAATCAGTCTTTCTTCTTTTAATAACAATCAGTCAAAACAAAAAAAAATACGTTCTTCTCATAAAAATATAAACTTTTAAAAAATAACTGAATCACCCCATCTTACCCCACCTATAGGGTAAGATGGGGTATACCCCTGGGGTAAGATGGGGTATAGACTATTTAAGCGCCGTCATCTTCACAAACCGGGCAGATATGTTCAGCTTCGTCATCGCTGTCTTCCACTCCTGCACAGACACAATGCGCTCACTTGCCTCAAGTACGATAAGTGATACAAGTATGATAATCGGAATACAAGCCGCGACAGTATAGACATTCTGTATCTTCTTCTTCTGTGCCTTTTCGCTTTTTCAAGTTCTCTTTATTGTTATTTTTGTCATTTACTTTTTGTTTGTTACATGTGGTTTTAGTTTCTACCTATTTTAGTTTTCCTCTCATTCTTTTTTATATAGAAAAGCAGTAATAATAGCTGCTTTTCCCCTTCTTCGAACTTGTCTTGGTCTTTTTTCGGCGAATCGCGAATAAGGCATTAACTTTTTCGGGCTAACCAGATGGAATGCATCATTATCTATATAATCATTTACTGTTGCCTGCTTGAGACATGAGGTTGAAGCAGTTGGTGGAGGTGGAGAGTTTGCTAAATGATTTACGGCGGTGTAGCCATTTAAGCATCAGGAAATGACAACATTACTGTTTTTGGAACTGTACTATAAAAAAATAGTTAATGTTGAATGCAATCTCAATACAAACTGAATAACAACTCAGCGGATAAGATCGGGTACCTACCCCGTCTTGCCCCACATAAGTGTCCCATCTTTCCCAAACTGGACTTAAAAGTTGTATTGAATTTTTAGAGGTTATAAATCAAAAGAAACCGGCATGAATTAATGAGTTTACAATAGTAAAATAAATACAAATTAACAAAAAAAATATGTCACACATTATGTTTATCATACATTATAACAGTCATGCACTTTATATGCTTCAATAATTAGATAAAACCACTTCAAATTTTAAAAATGTACTTACCATGAAGAATCGTGCGCTCCTTCGAACAAACTTTTTGCGACTCTAACAAGTACTGATAAATACGACTAGATGGCGTCAAAATAACTTTTCAATTAATACTGTATTATATATTTTTGGAGGGTCCCCATCTTACCTCGCTACCCCGTCTTACCCCACCTTCCCATATTGTGATTACAGTGTGGTAGGTACCTACAAATATTGTTATTTTAATGTTAATCCTTTATTGAAATAACCGATAAATCGCAAGGGACAACTTATACAAATTAACTAATTGTAAGTATACTATGTCAAAAGACAAAACGTAATACGTAATTAGTCTTGGTTCAAGATCTAACATAGCGTACGTATATAGAAATGACACAATTAGCAGCCATGCTGTCCTTTGTCATTGTCAAGTAGCATGCAGGCAAATAGACATTCCATAATGTCACTTAGCTAACCATCATTCTAACATATGGCTGTTAGATCTGATCTCAAAGCAACCCTCCACACTTTGGGCCGATTTCGAGACTACGTGCGGAAAAAGGAGCCCTTCTTCAAAAACCAGTATAAACAGTAGATCTGATCCCTTATATTAGGTATATAGGTACAGTTTGGGGCTCAACTTGGTATTATTTTATACCTCGAAGCCATCCAAAAGGAACATTTACAACGTAATCTACGCACGTGGGACCGCGTTCCGAGTTATAATTAGATTAGAGAAGGCATTCCAAATGGTGGGCAACGCACAATGAAATAGCCACGAAATTCATCTTAACATTGTGTAGGTAACAACTATTTATAGGACCGTATATGATGATATGAAGTGCCGCATCCATTATCTATTCAATTAGGATGCGAAAAGCCTGGTCACCATTTTCTTCTTTTTGAGATTGCGTTAGTTATTTGAGTATCAATGAATAGGAAATCGTACAAAATATTTCAATCTCGGATTATCAATTGGTATTGTAATCCACAATATGATAAAACCATACGTGTATCTCGATCTTTTTTCGGCTTTTTAACTTTGTTATTATTGTGGAAAACCGCAAAGAAAGGAGACATTTGAAGACGACTGAATAGGGATGACGACAATTTTTTTTTGCAGTGTCCGTCTTGTAGTTTTTTGTATAATAATGGATACGTTTTTTTAATTTGTCCCGCAAACATAAATTGACCAAATTACAGTGAATGAAACTTACGCGTGACGTCACGATTGTGTATAAATTTTACCATATCGTTACGTCACAAGCCCCCTCTCCTAAACTTTAAAACAGTTAATCTTTGTCAATTCTAGTTTTTCTGAAAAAGGAAAAAATACGTATCTAATACTTTTCAATTATCCAACTGAGGTACTTATGAGATTTTTTCTTTTTATACCCAGTCGCCATCCCTATTACAAGAAGCCGAAGACGTTCACAAACTCTTACAAATACAATTTAACTGTTATTTAACTTTATATCAGTCGCTTATTTTCCATAGCATGTCGTAACAATTAAATCATAGTGTTCGCAAATTGCTATAACAGTAATATTTAAAAGCTTTTACTACGACATCTCTACAAAGCTATTGTCACGAGACGTTTGTTTTATTGGTATGTTTATAGCCTATCGTTGAAGATGATGGGAAAATATATTTGCAAGATATTTCTGTCTTCTTCCTCTACTTGTAGCTGGAAGAAGCAGATATATTGAAGACTATGTTAAATCAATCACTTAAAACATAGGCTTTAAGATAATAATAGCATTTATTATTTAGTCAAGCCTTTTTAATAGCTTCCTGTTAAATTATAATGGAATATACGGCACTACTTTTATTGAAATTGGATTCTAATTGATTGGGTCCCATGATAAGGACTCTTCAAATGCATATTTGATTCATGAATTATTGTGACATTGTTTTAATGTTAATCAATTACATTAACATGATTGTATTAAGTAATCGATTACTTTTGACATTACAGTATACTTCATGTATTTGTCAATGTCGCATTAAATATTTACGTAAGATATAATATGATTGATTTGGAAAATTTAATAATATCCGTTAACACAGACAAATAACGATGATGTATTTGTAGATAGTATTTATTTGATTAACTCTATTCTAATATTTTTATGTTCATTGATAGGAGTGATACATTTAAATAAGTGTGTTTAAATATGTTTTTGTCAGCCTAGCTAACTTAACTTAACTTAACTTTTAACTGGTTTGAACATATTATCACTCTTATAGGGCTGATGTATATCTAAGCTATTAGATAGTTGACCTTTCTTCTTAACAGGTTTAAATTACAGTAAAAACACTTTACAGTCAGGATTACTATTTGTCGTATAAAAAAACGTGTCCCGCAGTTATCATCGTGTCGTGAGGGGTTTCATACATTCAAGTCACATGCGCAAAAACACCCAGACTCAGACCAAGCATTCGTGCACTGAGGTTTGTTGATGACCTCAACCACTTGGCTGGAAGTTTGCACATAACCACAGTCTTGACAATACCTATCTACTTCTATGTGCCTCTTATTTGTGTCTCCATGAATGTTAGGAATGCACTCTTCGATAATAATGTAATTAAAATAACGCGGACATCACAAAGCATTCTCATTTGTACCATAAACGAGCTTCCTCCAACAAGCCGCGTTACAAAGAGGAAGCGAGTGGCAATTAAACACAATTCACTTTAAACGGAACACACAATAGCATTGTAATACAGATTTCCTTTTCTGAGCGGAACTTTCTGCGTTATCTGAATTCTAATGAGGATCCGTGACTTCACGATCGATGTATTAACAGCGAGATCCGATTTGAACCGTGACTTGGTTTTATTTGAATCTATAGGAATATTAACATTCTTTTGTTTCTATACATGGATTCCTTATTTATTTTAATTATTAGTTTTCATTTAATTGATATGACCAGCTCAAAAAAAAACATAACCTAATCGATTGCTTTATAATGAATAGGCTCTTTTTTCTTGTATTCTTAACGGTAAGTCTAACATCAGAGATTTAGAAGTACGCAAAGGTTACGTAACGGAAGATAATTAGGTATCTAAGAAACCATTACAGCGATTTAGAAATGTTAATGTTAATTTTACAGATTGTAAGCTCTATTGTACTATAGCTATTAATATTTGTAAGCGAATTAAGCGAGCGGCTATTACATAGATTTGGATATAATTATAAAATAGACTGGTACTGCATAAAAACTCCTTACATAAGAAGCTTCTGAATAACCGGTTTGCATCTATGAGATAAAAGTAATCGAACCGATCTGCAATATTCTAGACACAATATTATCTTATCGTCAGCTTTATCTAATATTGATAACAAAGAAGCAGTATTTTAGGAGATTACGTAGCTTTAAACTCATTAAATCTGAGAACTGTGTTATCTTTCGTCGGTTTCTGTTTACCGTGTAAGTTTCCGTCGGCCATCTCTGTATTTATTTATGGTAGCTACTAGGAGCCAGACAGACTGATTTGGCACCTGCTGGCACGTAGGATGTCGAATAATGAATTCATTACCGTCAAGGTTGTAAGGTCAAACCCCTGTCCTCTCACAAAAGAAACCTCACCTTCTCATAATTGAAAAAAGGTCTTACTTGTTAACAAGATTGACTTCACAACCAAGTAAAAAGATTACATCTAGTATTTATATATCGAACAGTTAACAGGTTATACAAAACACATGTTTTACACGTACACATGACGTGGTTTCATATGTCAGCACCGAAATTATATTATGGACTGGAATTACATTCAAATCTGCGCTGGTACCGCGTCTCTACATTGCGTTTCCGAATAAATCTTTCACATTTGCATTCAAATGTTGGACAGATTTCATATAAGGGTTCACTTTATTGCGACATTAGATAAAGTGAGATAGATTTGATCTATTTCTTACGTTAGGTGCACCTTTAGGTTTAAACAAGTGTGTTACTTAAAAAAAAAATCAATGTAATAATATTTGCTAAATTTTGTCTCTACAAATATAAATTACTAATCGAGTTGTGGTTTCCTACTTTTCAATATATCGAGTTGAATATCGGGATGATTATCGAGTGCGGCAGGTGAATAAATGGCTGCAGACGTGCGGAAGCGGCGATGTGGAAACCAGACAGGGTTCAATGTACTTGTCCCGTTGTGTCCCGGCTCGGCGCCCGCGCGTGTTACCAAGCCGTACTTATAAATATTACTTACACACTACAATTCAACATTGTATACGATATGGTAAACAATAGTTATGTAACATAAAGTTCATTGGAAGTATTAGTTTTCAACTTGAAGTATGTTGTTGTTAATTTAATAACAGAAAGAGCTTTTTCTATAAATGAATCGTAATTTTTATATTCAGTGATTCTCTATAGTGTAGATAGTAGGGTATTTGTTTTGTTACTAAGAATTATATTTGTTTAATCTTTTAATAATAATCTTCCTACAAAGACTAGTTAAAACTATAAAAAATCTGTGTTCGAACAAAAGAAGGTAAATCAATCGACACACATTTAGGGTATAAGTTCCTTGCACACATTTCCTAAGCTACGTTGTACGTTTTAAGAATGTAATAAACAATGAAAAAACTCTAATAATCGTTGGATGGTGTTAGTGAGGTAATTTATCGGAATCAAAAGCAGGTATTTCTATTATTTTTTGTACAATAAAATTCCTTTCGAAGGCGATAATCTATAAGTTCACGCGTCTTTGTAATGTCAAGGGTAAATGCGTATAAATGCGATCGTTATTAAAGAAATTTTGTAGCGATATGGTTAGGCACGTGAGTATTAAATCACTGCTTTAACAATGCCAGGAAAAGTTTTAGCTTCCTCAATTATGCGACGTTTATTCATATAATATTTTACAGGCAAAGAAATTTTTAAGTGATGGTAGAGAATGAATAAAATGTTCCATCAGATTTCATTCCTTTTCTTGTAGTGAGTAACAATGTGACAAATAGATGCAAATTGGCATTTCAAATACTTAAAAGTTAGCTTAATAGAACAGTCATACTGTTAGATAGTCATTTATTGGACAGTCAGCTGATATTACGTAGATAATATCTGACTAATATTATAAATACAAAAGTATGTATGTGTGTTTACATTTTGTGTATGTTGCTTCTTCTTCACACCCAAACGGGAAGAACAATTTTGATGAAGTTTGGAATGGAAGTAGCTTGGACACCATAGACTACTTTCCATCAGACCGGTAGGTCTCATCTCTTTCACATAATTGAGCAAAAAATTTATTGACTCTACATTACGGTCCGTCGATTGAATAAAAACAAAATTACTATAATATTTATGTAGCGCACATTGTTACTATTCTTACATAATAATATAGAACATATGTAATATATCGAATAGACCCATTTTGGCGATTTAGTGACTGGCAAATAGCCAATTACTGGGTAACTAGTTCAATTATAAAAATCTTGTTATCTATTGTTACTAGCTCAGTGATTGCCTAGATATTGGTGTATTATTGTATTATGACATGATTTCGAGGACCTATTAGTAACAATATGGGTAAGGAGTTTTTATGTTAAAGCAGTCTAGATTTGTATTGATAAGCTTTAGAAATCAGAGAGGGTTTAAGAAAAATACACAGAGTTTTCAAATAGTTCCTAACCTACTCTCGGTTAGTATTTCGAAGTGAAACCTTAAAATCATGCCATTGTGAACAATGAAATGACAATAACTTTGAAAGGTAAGACGAACAGATAAAAGCAGATAAAACTCAAATCCCACTTTTCAAACGCTCATAAGTTAAGTCAATTAATTCGTTTCATGAAATACTGTGATAAATTTAAATTAGGAATACGACCTGAGCCTCTTGACACTTACATTTTTACAAGCAATAACGATGATCAAATCGCTCAAATGTATGAGAATGACAAATATGTCACTTTGACTTGTTTTACTATCTACGGGTTCTGGTCTTTTATCCAATTGGTTTTGCCAGTATCTAAGCTCATAAAACGAATCGGTTGCAGCTCTTCCTGCAATGAGTGGAAAGTCAGGAAACGACACTAGACTTTCCACTAGAAGTGACTCACTCAAATGAAAGGATCTTTTCCTTTAGTTTTTTTTTATTTGAACCTTTGTAGTAAAAGTGAATCGAGGAGTGTGACTGCAGTAAGTTCAATAATTGGGATGAGCAAGCGCAAAATGACATCATTAAAGTCATAATGCATGAGTGAATCAGATTGTAAGATTGAAACTTCGAATATGCGGAATTATATATTGATGACAGAGGACTTAATAGAAACCTAGGTGACTAACACAAAGATTAACATTAGATTTCAAAAAGCTCTGTGTTTGTTAGCTGGTAATTCAAAGACATATGGATGACTATCCTTAAAATATAATAATTGCATTATAAGATATATTATTATAACTATAATAGATAGTCAACGACAAGAACCCATGTATTGACGTCGCACACACACGCAATCGTGACGTAGACGTATCGCCACATCAGACTAGTATTATTTCCTTAGATATATTATTTATTTTGACGTAAGTCGGACCACAAAACGTGTGAACTTGTGATTTACTACTTACGATTATTTAGCGTCTGCTGGCGGGTTTAAAAATACTATCTCTGTCTGACGTGGACAATAAATGTATTTGACTAATTTGCATGTGAGTTTGTTGGTCTCATGTTACTTTTTTAACAGCGAAATATCTTTAAAAACAATCAATGACTATATAGTATGTACCTGATTTTTAGAAGGATTAACACTACTAAATCATTTCAATAACCTAATTCACGTGTAGGTAGACCAGTGGAAGTTTCTGAATCTTAATATATGCAAAAACATGAACATAATTTAAAGTATTTTATGTAGAATTTAAGGATTGTCGTGATCGAATTTTAGTAGAGTACTAATATGATTGTGTTCACTAAAGTCTTTCACGATTTCTAACACGAAAATAAAATACATGGTTTTGTCGTTGTGTAAGTAAGACGGCGCGCTATATTGGGTGTGGTGGCATCTTGCTTCCACACAGTTGACAGTTTTTCTGTAGTCCGCAGTAGGAGCGTAGATCATCTGACTTATTTCGCTCACTTGATTTATTCGATTGAAATTGATCAAAATACGCTGTGAGACATTTTATTGAAATATATGATTCACTCTCTGTGTGTAACTTTCTAGTGGGCGAATTTTAATTTTATTTTATTCAGACGAACCTATGTATATAATAATATTTTTTTAAATATATGTACTTTTATTTTACTTTTGATAGAATTTTCAATAGGAGCTATATCAAGTTGGAAATAAATAATGAAGTCATTCTCGTATCTTATTTCAAGAGTTTTCCAAGTATGTGGTTTTCCCTAATATTTCTGAAGTAATCTAATAAAATGATATGATGAAGGGTATCTCCGTTTGCCTGTAGCATTAATTTTAGGCAACACTGGAAAAGAGGTTGACTAATATTTGCTGAGATTTAAAATGTAGAGATAGTAATGTAACAAAATTTACTGGTTTTTGTAGTAAAACAATACATAATATTATGACGTGGAAACCTGGTTTTACCCAGTTCTGAATATTAATGGATAGTGCTAATTTATTAATATATCGCCGTTCGCTGAAAATATGCTCTACATTCAGGTGACAGTCTCTATATATTATAACTAGCTGTTGCCCGCGACTTCGTCCACGTGGTTAGAATTTTACCCGTTTTTTCCACATTTTCCATTGTATCTTCGCTACTGTTAGTCGCAGCGTGATGCTATATAGCCTATAGCCTTCCTTGATAAATGGTATAATAGAATTTTTCAATTCGAATCAGTAGTTCCTGAGATTAGCGCGTTCAATCAAACAAACAAACTCTTCAGCTTTATATATTAGTATAGAAGTATAGATGAGTATCGTAGAGCGATATTCGATAAAGTAGGTACTTAACAAAATGATTAGTACCTGTGAGAATAATGAACCGTTAGAGCACCATACACGTCGAGAGCATGCTGAACTGTCAATGAATATCAATTACATGTGTAATACGTACGTGGAGTGTTACGAGATAGTTTTGACGAGGGTTGTGAATGTCACCTGGCCTATTTATAGCCTCACATTCTTGACATGAATGTATGAGAGGCGGTGACGAACCTACTCGGTACAGCTATTGTTAAGCGCGACTTCTAAAGTTTCGTTGCGAAGGTGATATTCTGACGAGAGAACGCTCGAAATATACTTTTTAATTTTACGTTGCCTCGTCTTGGCTCTTAAAACTGGAAGTGGTTCTCTTGTTTACCGATGTAAAGCCAATTGGCATAAACTGATTGTTGAAAAAACCTATTATCAAATATAAATTATTCGTTTCTCAGCGAAGATTAGCTGGTTTTCGCAAATCGTCGCATGTTTTCTGATAATCGTACGTTTTTCTTGTTTTCTAACTATATATCTCGTGTAGAGACAATTATATAAATTTGCGAAACTACTGAAGTTCTGGCAGGTTCGTGTTTACAAAGTTTCTAAGAGTAACGGATGTACACGATTACTAACAATGTTATTACATGAGTCTTCGTAAGCAGACGTAAGTATGTGCTGCATGCTAAGATGTAAACGCTTTGAATCTGTTTTGTGGATGGCGTGTTAGTACTGTTCGGTCAGGAATACAAGTTGCTCTTACTTTGTTCTTCTGTTGCGTGTTGATCAGTGGCATTGAATTATTATTGAAAACTAGTCAGACATGCTGACAGCATCTTCTGTACAGAGCCTTGTGTTCACCTCACCTCATTAATATAGGTACTTTAGTTGGAAGTTATTTAATTAGAGTAGAAAGTTTTAAGCTTAAATAACATATTGAACCCTAATAAATAGTGTTCGTTCTCTACCCGTACATCTGGAACTCTCTATAACGAACAGCATTTATCCGCTAACGTGAATAGTCATTCATCTCGCGTTAATAACATCTTCCGGTTCATTAAAACGTTGCAGCCGCGGCGCGTCAGATGATTGGCGTTAAGTGTACTGATGATCACTCTACCGGCTATATATTATGTACTTGCTTGTACTGCGCATCAATGTCATGTTCACCTAAATGTACAAGGTGCTACAGCTCGCATTGAGGAAGATTTGTGGTCGATAGTCATTTGTTTTCTTTTAGTATTACTTTACTCCTGGTGCTTACACCTGATGTATGATGTTAGCCGTTGCATGACAAAGGAAACAATATAAAAATTATAATATTATTTTAATAACAAGAACATACAACCGACTTCATATAAAAAAAAAACTACTGAGCCAAACTTGATGAAATTTTCACCTGCCAAAGACAGCATTTGAAGTTAAATAAAAAGTAAAACAGCATTGGTTCTAAGGAAAATACAGACGAAAGGAGATAAGAATCTCCCTTTGAAGTTGGTTGAAAATAGACATATAACCCAGTAGTATAAGACCACTTTCTTAGGTTATTTACAGATGACATCATCTCCGCATTATGGCACATTGCTGAGAATCGTGATTCGCAATAACAGGTAACGTGTCTTGCATGCAACTGTTCATTCCACTTAGATGCCAGTAGCTATTCTAGCTAACTGAAGCTCAATCTCGATTTAGCTGTTTACGAGATACTCTGAAGTCTGACGATTTATTTCTTCATTCGACTAAATCAAACATGTTTCCTTAATAAAGCTTTGATAGTTGAGCATAGTTTAGCTACTCATTTGGACACCTACCGAAAAATCGATTGTTAAATTCTGTACGTGTCTTAGCATTTCAATAAGCTAACAAATACGTCAACACGAAATCCTCTTTAGCTCGTTAAGCATACTAAATAGTGCTCATGTATAACGTCCGTTCATTATGGGGCTTAGCGAAGCCCTGCAGGGTTACGGTCGGCTCGAGGTCGCGCGTGTACAACAAGAGTGAATGCGTCACATGATTAAACTTAAAACACTGGGATGTAAACGAAGCATAAACCTTGTTTGTTTATTTTCTTCCTTATATTTTACGCTCTCTTTATAATGTGTGCAAACTGTTAAGGTTCGGCCTGTTTGGTGAATCAGAGATGGATTGAGGTGGTGTCAAAGGTAATCATTCAATATAAAATTTATCCAGAGTAGAGTCTACTCTTAGACAGTTGGAGTAACGTAGTACGATGAATAAAAAAAGAACTCTACAAAACATTGAAAATAACATCAATGTTGACGTAATTATAGAGCTAAAGCCATAAAAGCATTAGTTTCAATTTCGTTCGTTCCTGTCAAGTGATCTGACCTCTAACTTATTTGTTTAGTTGACACTATCGTTACTATTTTCACGGAAAAATATTATTACGTGACATTTATATTGTAAACTTCACGTCGAATTGGTAATACGAGCCTTATTTTATAAATACTTCTTGATTGTTCGTATCACGTGTATAGAGTTGAAGTCAAATCATCTTCACAATGAATATTCGAGGCTACGATGCTCATTTCTTTTATAAATTCATTGGTGGAACGAGTGAGCAAGGAACTTTATGTTTACCTCTCGAGGCGCGACTCAACACTTTACGATCTTCAGAACTGAGTGACTGAGAATACTTTCGGTACCTGCGACCAATAAACTCTAAAGCTCTTCAGAGAATTGGGAAAGCATTGAAAATTCCTTGTACCGCTTTGGGCCGTTTGACTCAATTTAATCCTTCAATTCAAGTACTTTCCTTATTCAATCTTTAAATATACTCAGTGTAATCACGAATGTTTACAAATTATATCGACCACGAGTTCATCACGTGGACGCTTAATGCATCAAAACATTTGTTTTATGATTAGATGTAACAACAATCTGACAGAAGATTGATAGTCAAATGCCAAGCTTATTATTATACACTTAGTCATGGGCTATGACAAGTTTTTTAAAGTTTCCCTTAAAAAGTTTAGAGATTTATATAATGTTTTTGGAAATATTCGATCCTTTATATTAATCAAAAATGTTGATGTAACATATGTGTTTTAAAACAATGAGGGCGGTTGTCCTATGATGACAATCAGAGTTATTCGAATTAGCTTCGTTCTGCGATTTTTACTAGAAGCAAAGGAAAATCTCTACATCAGGGACGATTATTACGAAGTAACTTTCTGTTTAAGCAAACTTGAAGTAGATTCTAATAGGTGTCTTGGCTACGTACTTTCAATGGCTACTTTATGCGAAACCGCATTAGAAATCTAAGTGACAGTGAAAATACGTATAAAGATATGCATTTACGATATATTATGCATAAACGCAGGTACGCGTTATGCAGTTGTAGGTAACATTAATTTAGCCAAATGTCCTAATAAAATTAAATATAACTCTGGCATGGCTCAGGGTCAGAATGTAGGGCACATTGTCTATTTAAAATGTAAATGTAGAGCAAACCCCGAAACCAGCATGCAGCCCCAGTCGGTCAGATCAAAACTGGTCGCTTTATTTAGATGCAGGTGACGTCATGGCATATTAATATCTTATGATGATATTGAAATATTATATCGTGACGTAGGTATATCCCTAGAAATTAAAGTAAGCAGGGTAAACGGCAATAGAAATTGGTTCACACAATCCCATTAATAAAGTCTCATGTAAAAATTGGTGTGTGTTTTTACTCTACTAGGTATCAAGTATTAAGTCTATTTTGTTACCTAATAGCGCAAGAGCACTCATTGATGTGATTGCAATTCCATCCATCTTCTACTTTATTTAGTACTTAGTTTGACAAAGGATGATATTGTTAACTTAGAATTAAATAGGGTTCGATAAGTACTTGTTCTGCTTTTCACAAGACTGATTGCCTTAAAAATAAAATTAGCCTATTTAATCTCCTTACAGTCAATTACTCTCATTAAATTCTGTCCGGTTTAGAGACTAGGTAATCAGATTGGCCTAATTTTTTGATCAAGAAGAATATTTTTACCTTTTTTTATAGATATATTTAAATTATCAGTTGCATGATTTATAAGACAATTTGCATACATTATCATGTAAGCAAAAAAATAAACGAGAATGTTGAATAAATTAGAAATCTTTTCTATTTAAAAACGTTGTGAGACATTATTAAGGATACTAAATGCCATTAATCTTGTAGTGTAGGGCTGCTTCATCACGCTACGGAATGAATAAAAGAAGAAAGCTTTGGAGTTACGCATTCGGGCAAATCGTTCAGGGTCAGGCCTGGCGTGATTACGTCTTATTAGAAGCCGCTCGTAAAAATTACTTGGCAATAGATTACTAAGGGCTCACGACAAACTAGACTTTAAAAAAGGTTTTAAATTATTTAGTGCATAAGTGCACACAACTCTAGATTCTATTTTATAAATATGGTAAATTTCTATTGTTTTCTAGGTAAGAAGGTTAGTCGTTAAGTTTTATTAATTTTGTTTATGTAAAGTAAGATCTTTGATCTTTTGAGTGTACTAAAAAGCCGAAAGCGATACATATCATAGTTATACAAAGGATGCAAAGAAATTTCAAAGCATAATCGAGAAACATTCTACAGAAATATGTTTACGGCCAATCGTAACCTAAATTTTCCAATTGTATATTTTATTTGAGTGTTGAAAAGGCTACATCTGGTAAATGTAACACAAACATTGATTTTATCTTCAAAGACACGTTTCAAACGTATCGAGTTTTCGTAGTACGAGTAATAGATATTCTACGTGTTCTGCAGACATTATACGTTGGGTTATAAGAGTCGTGTCGTGCTAAAGGAACAGTTTTAAATGGTGGTTCTTCCGAAATTAGCCGTTTTGCGTGAAAGCCATGACCCTTGGCTTGTGAAGGTCGGATCCGTGGCAGTCGGCGACGTAGCTAAAAGGAAAATTACACAACGGTACACAAAGACTGTGTCAACCTCTTTTATATGCGCTTCGTCGGCTGTCGAAGAAAACCGACCATGAAACTGCTCCAACATGAGACATCACCACTTCTAGTTCTAGTTATAATATACAAGTAAAACTATGACATAATATGTTATATCAGAGACAACAAATAACCGAACTAAAATTGTAATTAACTTAATTCCGGTCGACTGTACAACTTTGAATATCATAAATTAAGTTTTGATTACGAAACCAATCGTTCGGAGCCCAGGTTTCGCTTAAATAATGAGTTTTGAACAACACGAAAATATTATCTCATTATATAATTACCACGTGTAATTTGTATATCGCGTGTGACTTTGCAAAATGTACAAGTATTTATCAACACTTGCTTTAAAACCTGACGAACGATTAGAGACATTTACATAATTATTATGCAAGCAGAATATTATCTAACTTTAAGCTTCGTATTTATCAAAAGAAATATTAATAGATACACCCACACAGTTTTAGATTATCACACATTTTAAGCTCTGCTTATTTATAGACAGTTTGACCTGATTCAGGGGTTACGCGGCCTTAGGTTTACATAAGAAACTTATTTAAATGAATCCACTGTATATTTCATTCATATATTTATTTTCATGCGTGATCTATTTGTGTGTAGTTTATCACGGTTAACATAAAATAAAATGCATTTGTATTGAGATGGAAAATTGTGTTAATGGGACCGAAAATGTATTTTTGTAAGTCTGTCCGTCCGTGGAATATTTTTTTGTAACTTTAGAGATTAGGTTTGATTTAATTTTCTGTGCAGATAATTGGTTTCTAAAAAGAGCGGCATTTTTTTCCACAAATGCTACAGACAGATAAAGTTAATAATATAATTTGAATTACAAGATATATCACTGCAGTGCCCGTATTCTTGTCTGCAATGATATATGTACTCCCATAGATATGATTCAATTAGCTGTTTTCGTTTTTATCCTCTAAAGTAACAAAAGTAAATGATCTCAGGCTCAAGTTATTCAAAAACAGATTTTGTAATAACGATAATCACAATCCCTTATACAGATAAGTGCTATTAAAGCCCGGGTAAGATCTCTTTAATACCTTACGGCTCACAATAACCGTGATCATAAAAGAAAATCCTCAAACAATGATAAAGCCGAACCGTCTATTTGCTAACCAAATTGCTACCGAAAAAATAACCCCAATCAAAGAAAACAGGTATAGTCAATTCATTTCTGCGCACGACGCCATGTTTGGGGATTCCTCGTAAGTATACAACGACGTCTATTGCTGACAAAACTTTCATTCATGTGTCACTGTCACACATATTAAAGCTGCAATAATAGACAAGCGTTGTCAATCGCACACACACATTTAGTCGCGCGCACAGATGAATTGAACTATCTGCGGAATCTAAGCATTCAATTAATTGGTACTGTTTAATTGTATTATGTAAATCGCGGCTGTATTCTGTAGTGTGAACGAGCCGCAATGCGATGTTCGATGCCGCAAAGGGCAGATTTCACCGAGTTTAATTGCACGCGATTTTATTTAAAGATTTCCCGACGGTTTTCTCGCACGCATGTTCTTAATCATCAATTGCATAATGTGGTTTGTACGAGTCGAATTACTGAATACAGTACAGCATACAATTACTTATGAACTACGAAATTAGATCTTAGTGGAAAAGAAATAGTGTTTATTATCTTCTATCAATGCAATTACAATTGATCTTAAGTATTGTTTTAATAAGAGATATCTTCATAGAATCAAGTTCATTTTGCTTTAATTTGATCAGTGTCTGTTACACTAAAGGCAGATAGCGCATCGATCTGTTCCTATTCGATGTATTACGGCAGCGCCATTGTTTCACGGCCAATGCGGCTTGCGTTAATCATTGGCTTCCTCAGGGCATTACGTAGGTCACGATTTCTTTATTAACTACAAGTTTATTGTATAATGTAGATATGTACTTAACACCGTAGAATGTCTTGTGGGAAAATAACGCTTATGATTTTATAGTAGACCTTGTCAGTCATTTGTCGCTATGAAAGTCAGTCAATAATATTATGCCCATAGTGAGTAAATCCTCGCTCTTCCTATAAAGCAATAAAAGGATTTGTTGAGAGTATTAAGGTATTACGCTTACCTAGTGAGTGTGCCCCAGTAATACTAGTAATTGACAGCTGGGAATGTCACATAATTTTCTTCCCACGTTTTTATACAGTCACTTTTCTTGATTAGCATCATACACTTTTACACTCAAATCATTTTGAATAAAAATGAATAATCAGCTTATTCTTACCTAAAATAAATTAAAATTAAAACACTGTTTGCCATTAATTAATATAAAGAAAGAAAAATAAAGTTCATAATTTATTTAAAATTTCGAGATAGTTCGGAAAAATAAATAGTATTGCAAATTAATTAAAGAAATATATACCTATATTACCTATGTACAGAATTAATAATTGAAAGAGTTTTTAATGAGTCGTTTAAAAAAAAAGCGATTCTCAAGAACTGAATCTTTTTGATACTAAAGATAATTGGATGAAAGAGACTTGTTTGCTAGGAGTTATGGCGGCAATCGCGTGACAGACTGTAGTCACTCCCAGCTATTATTCTTGTTTGTTTGTTATGCATTACAGGGACTTATGTTATTTTTTGTACAATTTTCTTCATGAAAAATAAGAAAACTTAACTAAAATAAATGCATCGTCTAATTTTGAAAACGCATTTGGACAGGTTAGACGGTATAGAAGTTAGCGAATATATGCGATACACGAATTGCTGAAATCGATTCCTCTTGAGTAACAATGTAGTTAGTCTACAATAGTCTACATTATATGCGTAGTTAATGCACAGGGAAAATAATTATTAAGAAAATTTCTTTAAACATTTGTATCTGATATTTCCGAAGTATATTGAAGTATATTTACTTCAATTAATACTAATAGTAGGTACCTTTCTAGCTAAGTACCATCGTAAATGTTAGACGATGAGGGCATAAGACAGTGTTCAACAAATATCTTCCAAAATCAAATCACCTGACTCGTTTAGATATTTCACTTGTCCCTCTATTAACTGAAACATTTTACTGACACGTCACTTGGCTAAAGAGGCAGGAAGCGAATACTTCAAAGAACTATTTTGTCGCTATGAAAAATTATTGAGTCATCATATATGAAATGGGAGCTTTGCAGTTATAGAAGCGAGATGGAGTTATGACATGGTGTCTCTCTTATAAGAAATTGAGTAAGTATTAAGCATAGATACGCGAAAATTTTCAAATTTCAGTTTCGGAAATTTAACTGTACCTATATCTAGACAATATGTACAATCATATTATATCACTATCCTTCATTATATAATTTAATTTATTACTTAGCTCAACCTTGTTTATATTTTTAATAATTGAAATGGAATTCATCATTATTATCTTGCTTCGTAAGTTCGTAAGTATCTGTACATAATCTATTAAATTGGATGAATCTTTTGCCAACTATCAGAACAAAAATAAAACAAGTTTGACGTTGCACAAAAAATGCCCAGGTCAATGAACTCGAATTCATGATAGTCAATGTTATAACTATTACCTTTTTTATTGTTTGGTTTTTATAGAAATAAATAAATATGTTGCTATTTTAAATGGGATAAGTCTGAACAATATTACAAATATTTCTATCGAAAGTCCGAAAAGACTTTGTTTTAAGCTGATAACTTTTTAAATCTCTTATTTAACTATTTATGGACTTTTTTTCATTGCTTTGAATATGTTTTGCTAAAAGTAGCTTTAAATCTGATAAATAAGGTTACATTTACCAACCAACGGCACACATGCAGCGGGTACAGCGTGATTTAATTATAAACATGTAAACTAACCTATTTAATACGTGTGAGAAGCAAGTCATCAGACTCGTTTATAGAATCACTGGCTTTCTACGAACGGTTATTTCAGTCAGAAACGCAATACTGCGGCTGTGCGACACACTGGAGCACCTGTACCACGAGACTGCGTAACAAAATAAAAAAGAGATGGCATTCTACAGTGCGCATAGCGGCGTCTTTCTTCCACAATATAAGGCAAGCTTTATGTCCATAGTAACCGCGCAGGCAGGTGTCCAAACAAATTGAATTTCAATTGGAATCTGTAAGTGATGTTGGGACTGTCACCAGGTGTTGCCCCAACATTATTTATTTACAACGTACCCTCAATTTGTATTGTTTTGTTTTGTTTAAATCGAATGTACTCGTAATGTAATCGTGCGACACTTATGCAAATACAACCAACACTGTTTATAATTAGCGGGAGTAAATTTATGGTAAATGGCAAAAGTTTTTAATTACGGTACATTTTAACTATGTTGACACTGATGTGAGTAAAGTTAAAAAGTGATTTTATTACAATAGCATAGGCTTCAACGTCTGCTACTGTTTTTAATACGATTTCAATCCTGACAAAAGTGAAACGAGATAAATATGAATATTAAACGTTTGCTTCATTAGAATTGAAATAGTAACTTCGTCTTTATTTGAAGGCTATAAGATTGAGTTTAATTATAACGATTAATTTATAATCCATTGTACCTACTTGTTCTATAGTATGCATCATCTTAAAATGTATCTTTCAGTTAAATGATCCGCCACTAACTACACTTCCAAACGCTTAGAGTATGAAGTAGGCTGACCTAGAAATCTCAATCTAACATTTCGACGCACTTTTCGAATGTCTACATTTGTTAAGGGTAACGGTATCTCGGTTGTAGTAGTGACGTACGTAAACATGAACTAGACGAGCACTCGCGAAAACTAGGATTCGAAAACGATGCTAAAAAAAGTTTATGTTTCATTGCGGCTTCCTGGGGCATATATCTTGTGGTGTGTTATGTAAAGGGAGCAATGTACTGCGTATGAAAGTTCAGTATAGGTAGTTGTGTATTGCTGACTCCAGGCTCATGATTCATAACATGAACCGTTGTCTCGACAAATAATTAGCTTACTGACCTGCGCTAATTCCATTGCTATTATTGTTTGCTTTTCTTACTAATTAGCAACGGTATGAGAAACTCTTTAAAAAACTTTTACTCGAAGTCCTTCCTATTGAAATGCTTAAATAGAGCTTGAACTTTGCACCGTTGACGGTATTGAGCATGCAACTTAAGTAGAATGAAGGTCAATGCCATTTGTTACAATTAACTACAGGCAACACACGTTTATTGTGTTTAAACTTAGTTATAAGTCATTTGTTTTGATATTCTCCTACTTTTTCGCGCCTACTTCATGCGTTATACCAAGAATGTTTTATTTTTATAACATAAGTAAGAGTTAGCGGCCATGACCACTTCCTACGTGCACCATAGATAACTTTCGCTTCGATTTACGAATTCTAGATTTGCGCGGGAAGTTTACACTGTTCTATGGAATGATTGACATTCCTACTCTGAAGAGAAATTTGAATTTAGAACACTGAGTCACTGATACATTAGACATATTTAGTCACTTTATGAGGTTATGGGAACATTTAATTAGTAATACATAGTCGCAGTCTTAGTTCGTTAGTTCTATTCAGTAAATTGCTCCCAACGAGTTTTTGTGGTAAAGTTGGTAAGTTCACCGGCCTACTCCAATTGGAGAATAGTTCCGTTATGACTGATAGCCTACTTGAACAGTTCTAAAATCGATCTTAACTATACTAATCATTTTTAGGGTCATCTACAAATGATAATGTACTTGAATAACGGTGGACTGTAATGGTTTGTAACAGTAAACAATTGTTTATGACTACTACCACGATGTTATTAATGTACCACTAGCGGTCTTAACAAAATATATTATATGTATAATATATTTTCATGGAAATTGCGCGACTATAAATGCATGTGCCTGTATATTTGTTCTTGAATTAGCATCGCAAAGTCTTTGTGATGCGATTACGAATGCTAAACAAGGCTAAAGGTGAAATCTTCACAAATAAGTACCTATTACGTATTGTTGGCATGTGCACGTTGCATGAGTGCATGTTGCACTCATGGGTTCGGAGTACTCTCAGTACATGATATGAAACAGTTGAAATAAAAAAAAGACAAAAAATCGTCACGTATTCACGTTTAATTACGATAGCAATCACACACTGTCAAAGCCTTCGTGAATGATTCTTGTAAATAGGTGAGTTTGTCAGGTCAAATGTTTTTTAGGTTCAGTATGGCCGTTCGACCGACTAATTAATTGGATGCTATATGATTACTTACATAATTTCGATGATTAAATCGCTGGAGAGTTTTTATAGTACCGATATTATGCCTATAGAGTACGCAGCCATTTTAGGACGAAGCATATTAAACAGTTCACGTTCTTTTTTGTCGTTTGTTTTAAACATCAATTCATCATGATGGATTAAGTTTGAAGTGTTACTTACATTTAAGTAAGTACCGTTGCCTTTTTTGTCATAACTAAATAAATGAGTATTTTGAACCTGAAAATTAAGAATATGCAGGTACTTATGTAGCGTAAGCCAATATAGATTCCTTACTCGTAATACTTAGTGGAGAGCCCTTTTTTCCGCATATAGGCTCCAATTGGCCAATTATACGAACAAGATTGCAGTATAAAGATTATTTATTTTAATTACCTATAATGACACGTTTCATATCTCTAATAATATTATAAATGCGAAAGTAACTCTGTCTGACTGTCTGTTACGCTTTCACGTCTAAACGACTGAACTGATTTTAATGAAATTTGGTATAGAGATAGAGTTGACCTTGAGAAAGAACATAGCATAGTTTTTATCCCGGGCTTTTGAAGAGTTCTCTTGGAATCGCGATATAACCGACCTCGACGCGGGCGAAGCCGCGGGCGAAAAGCTAGTATTTAATATATTATGCTTTTATCAAGTTTCTATTGTTCACGCCATGTTTACAAGTAGATAGTTAGATTACGCCAAGGAAAGCGGTCACATCAATTGACCTACAATTGTATCGTCGACCCCTTATAAAGATTTTGATTTTATAGTACCTGAGACATTTACGTAAAATCGATAGGCATTGTTTATTTCTTTGAAACGAGAACTTTTACATATCGAAGGAGTTCGGCGAAAATGAATGTTCCCAACTAATTCGTTCACCACCTGTACTGAGAGTTCTAAAGCAGAAATCATTCTGTTTGGTAAACAAGATGCTAATACATTAATGTTATGCTATCTCTCTCCCACCACGGCAAATGTCCTGCTTTAAGAGCAGAATAGTACAGGAACATGTTTTGAATTCGCAACGTGTTTAAAGTGAGATTAAACTCGACATACTTTAGAAAATAAGCTTGATATGTGAAATCAGCGTAATAATATAGCTGGTAGAGAGGAATAATGATACACTTTTGCCTATCATCAGTTGTAATCAACTTTATTGATTAAAGTAGCGACTTTCATGGTAGTAATTTCTATTTCGAAAATTATAACCTTGACACAAGATGATATTGTTCAAAAAAACGTAATTACCATCTAAATACATATATTATACACTACACAGGTTCGACGACTTATGCTATTTAGTTTTGGCGAGTTGTATATTTTTCTATTGTTTTTTTTTGCCATAATTTGATGATAGTGCAATCGTAAAAAGTTTGAATGCCATTGAACTTCAAAAACTAGTTTTGTTAGATGTTAAATGGTTTGTTTTTCAAGTAAAACGTGATTCTCAATCCTACGGTAGATTTTCCGGTGAAAATTTGCGTTTCTTTAATAAAATATTTCGGTCATTGCACTTATCTTTGTGTGCGAAATCAGAGCTATAGAAAAATATTTTCGATTTTTTTTTGTTATTCCCTGTCCTTTCAAATAAGAACCATTTTAAAGGTTGTAAATTGAGCAAAAAGTGAGAATCTAAGCAAAGCTGTAAGATTTGACTCAAAGTCAATTTCGGGGCAAATTGTAACTTAAATGTAACTTTTCGTAGTCGCTCCACTTTTTGGCCAATGACGTTTCATTAAGTTATTCTTCTTTACCGGATAGGGTATAGATTCTCCTCGACATTTGTTGGGTTCCCTCTTATTAAAGTGCTATCGTGTGCTCACAGATTAAATGAGCTTAACAATATGATAAAAGCCCGACCCGGCCCGCCTTTGGAATGTTTCATGTCTTTTTTGTGGTCAACACGAGTTACGGGATTGGTCCATCCGACGATATTATAGAGGTCACGACCTAAAAGAATTACTGTATAATTTAGCCAACACAAAGGAACTTTATACAAAATATTATTCGGGATTAAGGATCTTTGTTGTTGTTTCCGCGTGTGTTTATCTCTGTAAGATACTTTTATGTAACAACACATCTCCGGAATTCTAATTTGGATGAATACATAAATTTTGGAGACCTCGTTCGAAACAGGGATCAGCACTCAAATCAGCTTGGGTTATTGACACTATTTATTAGCATCTATATTTGGAATATTAATATCCTTCTAAGTCAATTAGAGGCTCGCGACTGCGCACTGCAGTTTTGCCATCAATTCAATTTATGCGATAGAGTCGGGCGTCGCGTCGGTCGGGGACATGCCCTAAACATCGTTAATATTTATGGCGACAGTTATCTGCATTTAAATTCCACTTTGATAGCGTTGGTGACGGCACTGGAGCAGTTTGGACAAAGCTTAGATAAGTAATTTGACTGCTTGCTGCTTAGTGATGTAACACGTCTGGTCGTCAGCTGTTTCAAATTAAGATTGAGGTTGTCTTGAAGTTTGTTAGGAATTAAACTTAAAGCTGGTTGTCTGGAGTAGTTACATACATGAAGAGGATTAAAGTAAGATACTTGATGTGTTAAGACTTGTTATCTCTTTGGAATTGGTAGTTTATTGGGTACGGTATAGTAATAATAGTAGAAGTTAGTACTTCTAGTAAGTAAAGCATGAATTATGATGTGTAAAATATTTTAATAGCTTGTAAAATATATTACATAGCAAACATCTTCTGATATAACAAGTAAAGACATGTGGTATCATCTATACAACATTGTTATCTCCCTAGAACGCAGTTATTCATTCAAAATCTTCCGAATTCAAAAACAGAATCAAACTCAACATCAACCTCTTTCGTTTTCAAACAAAAAAATGATGAAACGTGTCTTTTCGCTACACATTGCGTAACTATAGGATTTCTTAAGAGCGAACAATGTGCTGCCGGCTAGTGTAATGAGAGCCGACGTAAAAGGGTACGCACACAATGCCCCCTTCCTGGTACCGTTTAGATGATGACGATTATGTAGCCTTTGTTATAACGCTTTATTTCTCTCTCTCGCCTCTATATACGTGGGGTGTTTACTTGATTACATTTTCAACATCATTTGTTTTGAATGAAGAAGTATTGAGTTAAGTTATTTCGACGTATAAAGTGATTGTCTTCCTTCATTTTTAAAGGTAATTAAATTTCTGTGACTATGCCTTGCAATGTCTAGCTTATACAGCAGCAGCTGAATTTGCTAAGTTAATATCATTTGACACTACATAGTTCAGAATTCATTTCCTCTTTTAAAACTGGTTGCATGCATTTTAATTTCAAAGCTGTAATCACTAGAAAAGTTCAATTTCAGATTCGAAATTTAAAACGCCCACACATTGTCCGATGTCTATTTATATTTTTATGTTTTACTATAAAATTGAATATGGTGCTTTGGATGAATAATAAGTCTACGAAAAATAAGTTTAATCATGTTAAAAGATCTTTTGATCATCGCCCGCGGACCACGGCCTATGTAAGGAGCCATCCATATCCATCCATTCCTTACTCTTTTATAATATCCTTTGTGACGCATAGGTTAACATACGGTTCACGGCCGTATATCTCTGTATCTGTGTATGTGTGTGTGTGTAAAGCTATCAAGGAATGTTGACAACGGTACCGATAAAAGGGAATATTGTACAATAGGGACTCAAAAAAGGTTAAATAAGGTTAGGTTAGCTTTGATCAAAGCAAAAGTCATTAATAATATTATGTATTATTGAATAAGTTGCATAATTTATCAGTTGGTTAGTGCAATAAAATATTGGACTGCCTCTGTATACAACATAAACTAAAGGGATTGTAGATGCTTACTGTCATAACTTTGATATTCGTTCCCTAGATGTCATCGTAAAAATCAGTCACAGCTATCACATTTCTCTTAAATACATTTTCTTATTTTTTACGTCAATACTTTCGTACCAGCTATTCACATAATCAAATAAGCTTTTCAAACATAAACTTAAACATTAAAACTTTATGTCTTTTCAATTTCTACGTTTAACTATTGTTAAAATATTATGGAAAGAATGTTAAAACAAATGAAAGCAGTCGATGTTGGCAGTCGCACAAGTTTGTACAAACGGACTTACAAATGGCCGCCGGTTTTGTTGTGACTACAGACTACAGCTGATCAATTTACAGTAGTTTGTTACCACGTAACAGGGAATTTGAGATTGATACTGGCTATAAACATAGCATCATATGCCTTTAAAAACAGAACACGTTTATTTTTTATGTACAAATAGCCGAATAAATTCTTATTTAGGTTTTAGCCTCTTTCCGTTCATCAAGGTAGATTGTATTTTATTTTATTCTATAAAGTATATTTTTAAACATTTCGAAAAAGAATCTATTGTCTGTCTAAATGTTGACCGACTTCACATTTTATTCCCCGAAACGCGAAAATATCCTAAAAATGTATTATAACATTATGAATAGTATCAAACTTTTTGTAAGAGGTAACAATCAAAAGTATATTTCTTTGCAAATGTAACTGAATCCGTGTCGAAATTGAGCTGTATTATTGTGATTAAAATTTCATTGTTTTACTTTTATTTGTGTTTGCCACGTGATGTTGTCGTGTGGCTTGGATCTGAGGGAAGTGGTTAGGAGCGGTCGTGACCGCAAGACAGGAGAGTCACATGCAGCTCCCGTGACGACACGAGATCTCTTTGAACGATCCTCTCAAGTTACGTCCTTGGAATTTCTGATTATTTTTTCCCTTTTTTATAGTTACTTATTGAGTATTTTTTTCTTATTGTGACAGTTGTCCCTCTGCAGTTTAATTACATAATTATGTAAATCAGACCACGAATCTTAAGTTTAGAATAATTGGGTATTAATATTATAGAATTTAAAAAGTAAAAATTCACCTATTAGATTAAATGCAACATTGTGCTGTGTTGTGTTTTAGAAGTCAGTTGCAGACGTAGTTCAATATGTGCGCGGACACAACTATACGAACAACGAATTTGTTAGAACAAGAACAAATAAATATTATTTCGTAAACCATTTTATAAAACGAAGTGCTTTTATTTATATATCCGGAACGCAATATCACGTTTGCAATATTGCGACTTAAAATTGGTTGCCATGGAAACTGAGACAATATTGAAAGCGGAAAACAAGTGCGACTCTTGAGTTGACTCTGTAGTCTGTAATGTCTACTCACGCCTCTTTACTTAGCACGGACTGTCTCCATACTCTTAACGAACAATTATTTAAAGGAGCATTGAGGATGAGTTTATTAACCTAAGCGATAATTACGGAATGAAACTTGCAGTCAAAGTTGAAAGCTATTAAAAGGTAAGTGACACGGTCCGGGGTCCCATGTGTCTTTCATTAGTTAATGATCTCTTTGTATATGAAAACAAAATCGTATTTACTACTGATACTTCAAGTATTGGACTCTAAAACTCGTTAGAGTATAATCTAAATGCATTATTTCATGACGCTACTTTTTAAACAAAACACGCCCGCTATTTCTTCTTAGTTTCAAACCAGGAAGAAGATTATCCGAAATATCCATCTTCCAATATTGTTACACAAATTGCCCTTGAGTGTAAGATTGAATTTAGCACCAGGAAATTCTCATTCAAATCTTCTTAAGTGAAGGATCACTCGGAATGTTAACTCAAGCGTTTATCGAATAAACTCTAAGTTCTCTCACGAGATTTCTTTCTATATCTGTTTCACAATTCTTCTTAGTTTTACAAATAAATTGAGCGTGATAATTGTATGTTGTCTAATGTACTAAAGTCATAAAAATGTTGCGGCAACACTACCGAAACTGTATGATCAAAATAAACATTCCTTAGATAAGAATGAAATATTAGGAAAAGCAAAGAGACGTCATACGTTATGTTGTCGTTAAATAGCTTGAGATATTTCAATCAAGCCTTTAGTATTAAAATATTTAATTCTGCTGCAAAGAAGACAGCCTTGTCTTCTTTTAAAGATTAAATTTTTGTAATAGACAGTGCAATATATAAGTAGACGCCCTAATTAAGGTAAAAGACTATAAATTTTGAATGACTTTATTTGCATCGGGGCGGCAAAATAGAGGTGTGTTAATAGTGCTTAATGGACATCGATTAATTCCGATTATTTATTCATATAAAAGAACAATTCGAAGCCAATCATGGATAGTGAATGAAAACTATTCGATTACCTACGTCTAAACGTCGTAGTGTCGATATAATTGCTGCAAAGCACACGATAGATGGATAGAACGGTTCAATATGACCGGAATATTGATGGTCTGTTAAGAATAATTTAATAGTGATGCCCATTTATATCGCCGCCAGTCTTTATAATTGTATTCCGACATTTCAATTCTATAGAACGGTTGTATGGGAATGTATAAAGGTAATTTGGTATTTGGAAAGACCCGTGTCCAGGAGCAAAACTCTCTAGTTGATAATTATCTAATTATAAATAAAAAGTTATTTCCGGTAACATAAAATGATAAGGGATGATGACGATGATAACATCTATAAAGCATGCAAACAATCATGTCATAAAAAAAATAAAAAGCTCCACAAAAACGCTACGTTGCAAACAAAAAAATGTGCTGAACGGTTCACATAAATACTGTGTTTAACGACGTGATTCACAAACACAATGTTATGACATTACTTCCTCAAATGATTTGGATATGCAAAAACAAAAATAAAGCCACACACACGCAAGACATCTGATCACAACAAAAATGGTTCAAGCTAAGGGCTTTCTATTCTACATGAGTGTAGATCGGCAGGAGATCTCACCAAACCGGTTGGCCCTTCATGCCGGCAGTTGTCCGTTCAAGTGAGAGTAGAGCACGCAAGTGCATCTCTCCTTTCAGCTACGCGCACAAACTATCGCATACCATTTTTGGTTGCAGCAAATTTCACCGGTCATCTTCTTTATCAAACACTGCACATGTTCAAATAAAACGGATGTCACACAAAAAGTCGACAGGTTTAATATACGGAGTACCCGCGAGCGCGCCTCCTCCGCGCCGTGGCTTACGGACGACTAACCGAGCTGAGCGAGTACACCCATCTCGCTACGGAAAAATAAACGGGATTGTGCGCAGTGTGTATAGGGCTTAAATGGAAACAGTGTACGCGAATGTGAACTCTATTCTCACAAGAGTAGAGATGATGAAGCCAATATGAGCAAAAAAACATGTGTTGTTTTAGGCGCTAACAGCATTGGTGATTGTAGCTAAAGCCCGCTAGATGCAGTAGAAAGAAAGTAGGTGCATTTCCCCGAGTTGGATGCTGCAGGCTGCGAACTAAAATGCGGTCAGTGTCGTTGCCGTTTCATGATTTAATAATGTGACACAAATTAAACTGCCGCTGCCTTCATCGATTTTGTTAGGGCGTAAGCAAATGTGGATTCAACGTCTTGCATATAAACTAGATCACGTTATTTCCAACGCTCAAACAATGTCATGTTTACAAAATAAGATTTTGTTTGAATTTGGAAGTTCGAATGTTTTATTCACCAGAATGGGTGCTGCCGCAGAGTCATTGAATATTTACCTGCGAACAAAAATAGCAACATTAGCAATGTCATTGTACTAAAATTATGGCTTAAAATAAAAAGGAAAGTAGATTTGTTTGTACCATGAACCGGTTCCTAGTCTAACAGTCGTGGGTTCTTAGCGGTGGGCTGCCAAGAGCCAAACTACTATTACGACATGCCGGCTGATCGTTTGACTCACAGATTATAAGGTACTTTAGAATCTATTAAAACTAAATAGATGAACATAAAAACAAATTTACTAAAGACCTAAAATGTAGAGTCAGTGTTAAAGTCAGTCACTTTTCTTCTGCCTAGCAAAAACTGATGATTTCATATAAGATTCTTAAACGAAAATTAACGAATTAATCAATTAAAGACATTTAAATCTTAGTTAAATGCTTGACAATAAAAAAAAAACTACCATCAATTTCATTCCTCCGGCTGTCACTATCTTAATTTGCGGAATAACAATGCATGAGCTTGCAGTAGTTTGTTTATTTCTCTACATGAAATTATTTGCCTTATAATGGGCAATTTTTTTACGGTAACAACTAATTTACTTATTACCAAAAACTGCGAATGCACAACATAAATAATATAAGCTGTTTATTTGAATAAGCTGGCTAATGCTGATATATGTAGGTTGGTATTTGTATAATATATTTTCATGTTTGTTGGCTTGAATGTGTCTTTTATACAGCTTTGTTGACAATCCTTTCAGGCTTATTGACTGAATGGATGGCAGCAGTAAATGGCTAGGAGCGGTCGAATTACCATTGACAAGTATCATATTGTAATATATGACGTCGACATCAGTATTTCATCCATCTCATACAAAAAGACCAACAAGTTGAATGTTGTAAAGTATTAAGCAGAAATTGCACAATTATTTCGAGTATTTCCAAATATATGTATTCAATCTTCCAAAAACTTCTTGATAAATTAGGGTCTGTTGATTAATGATGCATCTGTGTAAAATGTTCAGTTAAACGTTAAAATACTTGGTCCACAAGTTTGCATGAATACGATTAGGTACTTAATTAGCTCTACAAGTTTTTTTGAAGCTTTTTTTATTGCTTTTAGTTTCTTCAAATAAAATCTCGTTTACGATCATATGTTTTTCTATTCATTTAACTATGTAATTATTCATATTTTTTCTTATCTTATCGTATCAGTCTATTTGTCTCTACATTAAAGTCAAAAGTGACATAGACACCATAACACATAAGCCCTTAGCCTATTATCCCTTGGGCGACTGTTACTTACTCTCATTTTTGAACACAACAAAATGTTTATAACTTTAAATGAGATATTCTGAGAAACTCCAGAAAAATCACAGCTCAAGATATAACGCCTGTGGCAACGCAAAAGTAAACTACAAAGTAATGACGCACAGAAAACCAAACTCCGTTTTGTTTTAACAACAATGTTCAGGAAACGTAAAAAATGAATGCAGTAGTATCTTTGTCTGTACCACACTTGATGATTTACAAACACAGCGGGATCGTATAACGCTTGACGTGTTGACTTGTAGCCATGTGTTGTTTCGTCTATACATATCTAAACTCTACCATTATAGCTTCCAGTAATACTATGGCTGTTGCGAAAGAGAGACGGCGCTATGCACCGTGTGTTGTGCTGTCTCGCTTCCACAATTGCTATAGTTTTTAGGAGGAGGTGGTAAGTTCGATGAAAGTGTGTCTTGCTGTGAGGTTACACATGTTTCATTCGACTAGATGTGAAATGATTTGTTATTGTTGTTTGTAACGGTTTAGCTTTTGTCATTTTATACTCGTTTGGTAAAAAGTGTAAAGAAATGTGGAAAGTATAGTTTTGGATACGATACATGCGATTACATGCGAATTAAACTATTTTTGGTTTAGGTTTAAGCATCTACATCGTAGTTCCCCTCGAAGACCGAATAAATAGTACACGAGATGTAATATGAAGTCTTCGAAATTAAGTAACATTTAGTAAATGTTTTAAGAATTGAGGTGATAAATGCATCACCTTCGACGTAAAGCCACACACGATTGTGTCTAGTGAAATATTACGCCAGTCGCCTGCACTTTACAAAACAATGTTACAATAGATACGTTATTCAGTTTACAAATTCGCGATGATACACCGAGTCAACACGAACCACAAACTTGCTCATTTCAATTCAGAACCAAATCAATACGAACTCGATTCCTCAACCTTGTTCTTATACAAGCAAACACGCGATCTCCTCAAACAAATCGAATCATTCTTTGTAAATCACTCGGGTACATATTCTACAGATGTTTGTTTATTAAAGTAGGTATATTATGTAAAGGTAAAATCGAGTTTTCCGAAAAACAATAAAGTCCCACGCAGTCGTTGAGATTTATGAAGGAAACAAAAGAAATGCAATCAAAACAATACATATTGTTCATATTCGAGCAAGAATATTAAAATTCAGTCGCTGATTTTCATGTTAGTAAAATACTGCACGTGCAAAAACCTGTTGGGAGATTGAATACTCGGATTTCATTAGTAAATGCTATTAGAGCACTGAACGATATTTGATCTCGCACGGGTTTGTTGCCTGAGGCACTACCCATACACATATCGTTAATTGATTACTTGGAACAGAAATTGATAATAACGCACCTATGTTTAAAATTGAAACGATTTTAATTGTATAACAATTTAACGTTTCACAATAAATGTATGCTCCAATATTGGATCAAAATCAGCTGTGTACATGTTACATTTTAACAGATGCATTTAATTTCACATTCCTTTAACACCTGCAACTGACTGGGTCAGACAAACATAACTAACACTTCCTTATGTTTGGCGATAACTGATGGACCGAAATAAAATTATAACAGATTTTATTTTCGGAGATCAAAACAAAACTCCTCTTAATAAAACCGGTCCGCGTTATATAAAACGGATAGCATATATCGGTGTCAGAAACATCGCAATGCTTCCGTCGGCGTCGACATAAAGACAGGATCGAGTTAACGATTTGTCGCTTTCCAAATAAAATAAAAGTGTGACGTGTTAGCTATCGAGTCGAGCCATTTCCCGGTACGGGTGGCAAGCCTGGGGCGGAGCGGAGAGGAGGAAACTCATGTACGGGAATTGGCGAAAATCGACGAAAATCCATTTGTTCCGCGAATGTTTGGCGTTCCGGAGTTCGCCGCTGGCGATGGACACATATTGAGTTCTGAATCCGATGGCTTCGATGTGGATGCCGATGTTTCGATCGCAATATTTGAAAGTAGATTCTGATGTGATCACATTCACATCAACCGCCACAAAGTACATTCGAATCGCAGTGATTTGTGATTCTAGATCTCTCTTTTCATGATTGCTTTATAGTTCTTTGTGCTATTATTAAGATGTTTGTGTGATGATACATTCGTTTTATTTGATTTGGCAATTAAAGTCAAACTGCTGGAGTTTGACTTTAATTGCTTTGAGATAGAAACTCATATCAGAATAATTTGTTATGAATATAGATCGTTAAGAACTATCACGCAAGTAATAAATTAGTGATTAAAATTATGTTGCTGCAATGTGTAATACTTTAAAGTTGTTTTGGATAACATCTTTGTCTAAATTTGCCCTAAATATCGTTGTTGAAAATAAAAATCAATCAAAACTGAAATGATTTACTTGCAACGTGATGGCACTAAATGGTTCAAAAGTCTGCCTAATGTTGTCATAGGAAAATTTCGCTCTGGAATTATTATAGTATCTATATATACATATTAACTATTGGACGATATTTCATTCATGAGTCCCGATACTTGCAGGCAGATTTAGCAAAAGTTCTACTGAAGTTTTGTCATTGTCGTTTATGTAATACTAAAATGAATAGAAATTGATAAACGGTGCCGTTGACTTCAGTTTCGTAAAGGCCAGTACAGACTGGAGACCTGAATTAGACGCCAGGGTGACTAATAGAAGTGAGTTGTTGGACTTAGTGACGATGCTAGTGTGTCAATGCTTTACGTTAAAATTAACTTTGGCATTGATTAAGTGTCGTCGGATTTATCGTAGGAGTTGTCTAGTTCGCTCGAAACGTGTTAGTCAACGTGATGTTGCTATAGTTATCCGGATAAAATAAAATGTGTAAACAAATCCGCGACATCTGTCTTTATTGAGGTTGTATATCACGTTCACTGTGTATCACGCTGTATTTTAAAAAAAGACGAAAGAAATTCATAAATGAATGTGACCTATCGCTACAATTTCATCACATTAATGTTGTTTAAAGGAACAAACGTATTTGCACGTATAAAAGGTTCGCTAAAGCTGATGTCTCCAAAAAAGCTTTTATTGAGATATATTCTAGTGCGGGTCAGATCGTATTTCTGTCATCTCTTGAGCCGTCCTCACTCACACAATTACTTGAGCCCTAACTTAGTACAGACAATGATAAAAGGTGAACGACCTCAATGACTATGACCATAGGCTTTTTTGTTGCTAATGCCCTTTCTTCTGATAATGTGCTGTAAGTGAGATTTTACATTAATCATTTTAGAATACATTAGCTCATACAAAGCATCTTCTTTTTGCTCCGTTATCTGTTTAAGTGAATGAGGCTTAGGATTTACATGTTAATTGTATAATATTTTCTCAATGCGTTATTTTTATAAATGCAATCAACACGTTAAAGAAAAAGAAGGCGCTCTACCGCGTACCAATGTCTCGTTGCTACATCGGAAACCGTCTTACTTAGGTTAGTAAGCTCCTTATCACGTCCAATCAGTTGCTATCAGTCTTTATCCTCAAGCAGTAAGGGTGATTCACAAGACTTTCACAAGAAGATTAGGCAATTTTGGACAATTATCGCGATGAACAAAGGCGAAATTGACGAAAACCCAAACCTATCTCCGATCTTGGGTTCGATAAGACTTGAGTGTAACGTCAAGAGGACCTTCGATCCCTTGACTACCAATGAGGCCTGCTCCATTCAATAGCCTGCTTATTAGTGACCTTTAGAAAATTAATGTTTTTAGAAATTTAATAGGACGCTACAGAAAATTGAACATGATTTAGCAGATTAAGATTGTCCCTCAGGTATTACATAATAAATCGATTCAACGGGGCTTTAAAGCTGGCAATTAAAATCTTGAATAAATTGTCGGTATACACAAACAATGTTTTGCCAAAATCATTTTGTTTCGTGCCATTTTACATAAAAAATAACCCTCATTTTGAGAACGCAATTTCCATTTCCACGCTGTTTTCAATGTACTTGATAAGAATGTTGTCATTACAAAAGATTATGTAAATAACCGTAATCCGAATCAGCTAACGTTTTCAAGGAAATAAACCTCGTTTTTTATTACCTGTTAACATCCTTTTGAGACTGAAAACCGCAAGGTATATTATTTTTCTTGGATAAAGCTCTTCCCAAATGCGAAAATTATCTTAAGTGCCTACGTCAATTAACATTCTGCTTCTTGAATTAAATTTGGTAAGAATTTTGTAAATTAAAAAGGAGGTTGAACATCACAGACTTATATTAAATGGGTTGCTTTGAATTTCGAATTACATGAAAATATAAATTGTTTATACCACTACATCGTAAGGAAGACGAAGAAGTAAACGCAGTCTTATATCAACAGCTTGTCAGCAAACTGAATTCAATCGGAGTTACCTACAAACAAGATCGAACAGTTAACACACAGGTACACTAGTACTTTCTCCTGACTTCATGAATACGTAACACAGCTTGTACCAAGATCCAAGGTGTTCCGGGATTACAGTATTACATAAAGTTGATTAAGAACTGTTTGGAGGTACCCGGATCGAGTATAAAAGGCAACATTTCCTCGGTTTTTGCTATTTATTACTCTACATTTTACATACTCGTTTGTACCTACTACTTTTTTAAAGATACGTGCCCATAATTTTGCATGAGAAAGGGTCGGGAGGATCCTGCAAATAGGTAGTTTGTATACAGGTTTTACTGCAGGCGAGCTTACTCGCTGTGAACGTAACCTAGTTTTTCTGGGGCCTTGTTTTTGATAATAATGTTTCACAAAAATATTCATGAAGTCTTCAAAAACTGTTTTGTATTTACACTAAGAAGAAGGAGATGGTTGTGTGGTTCTAACAAAATGAAAGGAAGTAAAGCAGCTTGATCTGAAGCTCAAGCTGATTTGAAGTTTGAACTGTTATCTTCAATACACTAACATTAAAATGCATTGATCATAAAATTATTCATCGCTGGATGCGCTAAATATTTTTAACAGATTACCAGACCCACGTTTTCGTATTTGTGTAGCATGTGGGTGCATATAATGCCCCGAATTCCAAGGAAATATTAATACGATATTTTGATCAGTGAATCAGTATAATAGGTAGGTTAGGACGTCACAGTGAGTCAGTAACATATTTTTTACTATAAAACTTGATTTTAATACTAGAACAGCTTGGCGGACAATACGATTACAAGAGTTTTATGACGCACTTGTGGTAATTATCTTGTTAAAGTTCTGTTTTTTTAAATCAGCAAAAAGTAGACGAATATAACAAGTACCTATACAATTTATTGTGAAAAAAAGACAGGATGGATGGGTCCCCAAACGTTTGTTTTAACCAGCTCCAAAAACAAAATAATTGTTATGTACAACCTCCTTCGTAAACGTTGTCAATAAAAGCAAGTATGTAAATCCTTGACAGACTAACAACTACGTGTAACTCAATCTCGCATCGTTATCGAGCACTCGATTGGCGTTTTGTTACAAATTGTTTGGAAGCTAATTGACTCGTTTGTTATAAATATGGATGAAGTGGGCTATTATTTTATTATGACCAGTATTACTCGTACATAATAAGTTTAAAAGAAAGAGAAGTTTTAAGCATTTTTTTGGTATCCATCAAAAAGGTAAGGTAAGTGGAACCTTATTGACTCTCCGTTTTGTCCCAGTGACCGTGACAGTTGGCGTATTTCAGCTGCCAGAAAAATAAAGTTTGATTTTAAGCAACGGTGATTACGGTAATCGATTTTTTATCAATTAATATGTTACCCCACCAATTTGTTTATCGCCAACCGACTTGCTGTTATCCAGTTTTCATTTACTCACATTTTTTTTACCTATTTTGTGTCACCACAGTACGAGCAAAAATACAGAGTCATTGAAAGTTTCAGTCAGGTAAGTCTTAATAGAAATACTCGACATGTTATGAGTTGAACGACCTCCAGACGTGTCGTAGGAACATCTATTTATAGAAAAGCTCTATTTTATAGAGTTTCGTAACGTGATGAAACGTGGCCGGCGTGGCGTATCAATGGGAGTTTAAAAATAAACAAGTAACTATCTAAATATGCAATGCAACGTTGAGTGTATTTTTCTACGATTAGATTGTTATTTTATCTGTAAACCTAATGGCATTCGGCATTTGGAAGTGGCTATTTTCAAATTTAAAAGCAAGATAAGAACTAAATAGTAAACTTTATTTCATTTGATCAATTTGAAATTTCAGCTTAAATAAAATCCGTTTAAAGACTCTGATATTACTAAATGGTACAATTAAAACACAAATTTTACCATTTCGTAATTTAGGGTTTTATTACATACCAGTGAAGCTTTTATTCGATTTTTGAAGACTTAAAGCAGTATTACCTATCTGTGATTTAAACACAATATTGCAAATGGCTTAAATCAAAAACTCTCTCTCTGAGTGTCACTACAAGTCTAAACCAAAACATTAAAATTTCCATTAAAACTGTTTTCGTTCTTATATTCATTGGATCAATGTTTTTTTTTGTAATATCGTTATTTTCATAAATGTAAAAACGACTCCCGCACTCTGGAATTATTTCCGTGTATCGGGTGGGCTTTTAAACAATACGTTCAAGTCACATGCTTAAAGACCCAGTGGCGTGGTTACCTCAACCACTCAGCTAGCTATCCTTTCAGTCATCGTTTCAATCTCGATGAGTACTAGGCATCCCTACCAACGTTCATCAGTATATCACAAATTATTACTGTTTGTTTACTCATGTCTGCGGAAATAGAAAGGAGTAACCGAACTTAATCATCCAAATTTATGTCATGTTATTCTCGTTTCACTTTTGTGTAAATTCTGAGTGCGTTAGTTTTGCGAATGGAATTTCCGAATTCTGACAAAAATAATACATATATTATTATCTGTATACTATATTTAGCTTTTTGAGCGGAATTTCGTGTCGTGTTCCCTATTTTTCAAACAGAATATTCAACTCAAAGGATTGTCGGAATTCAAAAAATGCGATTTACATACGCTTTTCTTTTGCATTAAATGAGGGGTCTTTGATGTTTGAATTATTTGTAGCCCGAAATAACAAGATTCGACACAAAATAATAAAATTACCACACATGTTGTCAGCAACATCTATAAGATGAACGAATAATGAATTCGAACTTTTTAACACTGGTCTAATAGAGGTTGTCGCAAAAACATGATAAATGAAAAGTATATTGCGCCTCAGTAATAAAGAAACGTCTTTATTGAAATCATCTAAGACCCAGAAGTGAGCGACGGTAGTCCAAAAAGCACCCCTCACGTAGAGGGTCCCAAACTAGATTCAAATGCAAAATCCGTAATTTGTATGCCCGCAACCACAACTGCGCACAACTTTCAACCAGAAACTAGATAGTCAACTGCTTAAAACTGAGGGGAAGTTTTAAAGAGTGATTTGAGAGATGTGATTAAGAGCAAGTTTCCAAACACGGTTTAAGTTAAGAAAACTGGTTTATTTATTTTGTCACATCTTCAGTTTAACATTGTGAGATTTCAGAATCATGTTGACGTGATAATACCGAATATTCTTAGTCTAATATAAAAGTTCAAAATAAATCCATTTGATTACAAGTATTACCATTCCTCGTTATTTCTTTTCATCAAAACCGTGAATGGTTCTTAATTCTAAATATAATATCGTTCATTATTTCATTAGCTCTGAAAAAGGGAATTAACTTAATCATTTTTCAAATAAACAGACTTAATGTCTGTAATATTAGACGTTATGATAACCATTCACTCCCTTCAGTTTCTTAGAAGCTTTTTACTAAGTACCGAGTTCATTGACCTCTAAGGGTATTCAATGTCTGTACGTTTAAAAGGATTAGCTTAAGCGGAAGACGT
Organism: Trichoplusia ni; assembly: GCF_003590095.1. Taxonomy (NCBI): domain Eukaryota; kingdom Metazoa; phylum Arthropoda; class Insecta; order Lepidoptera; family Noctuidae; genus Trichoplusia; species Trichoplusia ni. The sequence goes on from NC_039491.1 coordinate 3,549,531, forward strand.
TAACCCTTAAGTTCAACGTTTGAAACGAAGATGGCGGGAGTAATTAGGTCCTTTTTGTACCCGTCTGTCAGTTATAAAGGAGGAACTAAGGGAAATATTATTTTACAGATTTGGATGTCAGGCGTGGCGGTTCTTAGCACAGATTTCGACAGTCCCGGTTGGTTAATAATTTAAAACAACTTATTTTTCCGAAAATTATCTGAAAAATATATAGCCGGTTGTTCACCTTAAATTGAAGAAAAGCTTTACAGTTTATTGTTGTGTTTTCTGGTATTTAAAGGTATTATAAGTAAATTAAAACTAATAACAAGGTACACAAGTAAATAGAATGTAATATTGTGTACTACAAATCTGATGCTTGCAACTTGCGGTGACCTAGCGAGTGATCAATGCACAGTATTAGAAGCCTTTGCCCTGCACTGAGACAGTTACAAATTAGTATCATGGACATCTTTATCTAGGGATCTTACCAGCACCCCTTAAAGTATCAAGACTGCTGATGTGGAAGAGAGAGGCAGCTGTATGTCCGTAGTTCGCTATCTCGCTTCCACAGCTTCATCGTTTTACTTCAAGGGGTAGTAGCTATTCATAATACCATGATTTTAGTACTTGCGTCGTGTGCAGTTCTTGTATGTAGTAAATGTTGATATTTACCATCTGTTCGTGCGTTTTCTCTGACTAAACTTTATATCGGTGTGATAGACGTCATTGATATGACCTCATACTGGGTTATACATAGTTTGAAAGTTTTGGATATATGATTAAGAAATGTTGTGAAATGAATAAGGATAATGTTTAGAAAATTACAATAGGTTAGGATATAGGGATACGATTTTGACGCTTCATTTTGAATCGCTTTGATCGTTGTGAAGCGGTTGTTTTTATTATTTCTCAGAACGGAAAAGCTGGTAATAACAAAGCTTGATTTTACTGCGTAGTGTAATGTAGTGGATTAAGTACTTCCGAAATATTTGATTCACTTTTTATAATGTCGCCCGCACGTTTTGGCAGACGTTTTGTTTTATAATTAGGTATATTGAAACGATCAACAACCCTTTACGAGTGGAAACACGTGTTTGTTTTATAACTCGAATACAATAAATAGCGAGTAATCAAATTCACTTTTCGTATTATTTAATTAAATTTACGAGTTTATCAATGTGATTTTAGTGCAACGTTTCAAATATTATGTATCAATTTAGTTAAGAATACAGTAAAGTACACAAAAATTTCGTCTGACTAAAAGATTTGCCTGATTGACTTAAAAAAAATCTGTTTCAGTTACACAGATGCGTAGTTAAGTCTTCGTCTATCGCCTTTTTACGTATTAAAACTAGCCCTAATCGCAAGTGAATACCGATTGACATATTTAATATGTGAGTCAACACTCATCATCAAATACCGAACAATAAACGTGTTATAAATAAAACATGATAACTTCATGGTTTAAACAAAGTCAAAGAAACATCCATTTCGTAATATTACATTTTAAAAAGATGATTAACTTGTGAGCAACTTGTTTTAAACACGCGAATGTTTGTGATTATTGTAATGTGATTCAGAGGGCGTTACAGTTCTCTTTAGGATACTTGGTGGTGAGCCAAACAGACCGTAGTCGATGATAACGAGAAATCATCTTAATCGATCACTGAAAGCCCGGGGTTTCTTGGAAACATTGTCATTTGAAAAATAATGAATACAGGATACATGTCTGTGTCCTTGTTTTGTAATTTGTAGGTTCCAGTATAAGTATCGTGATATTTTTAACGGCTAAGCTAAATAAAATATCGCCTTTAAGTAGTTCTATTTCCGTCATAGTTAACCAAAATGTAGAGTTCAAAAGAGTACTAATACCCCAAATTCCCTTATATTTAAGCAATGTTTAATATCTTCACGCTCTTATAAAGGTCAGTTGTATACGGGGGCAGCCAAATGAGCTGGAACGTCCCTGAAAGTACCTCCATCTCACTGATTGCCAATATCAAGGAGCGGCTCCGCTTTTGGACGATTCGCATTTGTTAAATATGTTTCAGAGATGCTCATAGGTTCACATACATTTGGCATCGGATGAATCATATGTCCATTTGTTGGACAACTTATCGAAGTTGCTGTCATGGTATCAATTATGTCTAAGAAAATACTACTTTAATACCTGAATCACGTTCAAAATTAGATTATCAAGGCAAACTAAAAAGCTTCTTTTTTGTCGAAGTTCAATGGAGCCGATAAAGTCGAATAACTCTTTAATATATGATAGGGCTTTCCACTATTACATCACAAATATATTTTTTACTCGAAGGACATGTCAAGCACGTTTGAGTTCGGATATGTATGGGAGTCAGCGTGAACATGCAGAATTGAGTGTCAATCAAGATAATGTCGCTAATGTGTTGTGCAGAGCATAAAAGGAAAACAGCGGTTACTAAAAAAAATGTTTTATTATTTAAGGAAACACCTAAATTAAGATTAACATTGGAGGTTTTAACCTTAGCATGGTAATATTTATATGGAAATCAAACAGTGGGCTTACTGTACTGGGTAAAACGACCCCGAAACAGCGAGGGGGAGCCGTGGTAGACAACAAAGAAGATGGCACGATACTTGGATGTGTTAATTTGGACTCTGACTTAAGTGGCTCAGATCCGAAAACGATGGAAGAAAGTTAGAGTGAGACGCCTTCACCCATTTGCAGGATAGTACTGGCTGACAAATAATAGAAGCTACCTATTTACGGAGAGCCCCTCAATATTTTTATAATGTAGAAAAAAATACTACTTGAAGCGCTGTCCTCACTGAACGAAAATTGGATGAGGAAAAATGTTTAGTACTAGTAATAACAACTTTTCAAGTAAAAGAACCGAGTTTATCACTGGAAAATAGTCTTGCAAACAAAAAATCACGAATCACGTATTCCCAAAAATTATCAGGTGTTTTGCGAACTACATTAAATGGGAACTTGTTATTAGTTGGAAGCACATGTTTTGTATACATAGACAGTTTGATAAACTGTGTTCCTTGTAAAAATAAATGCAGTGTTAGTTTCCTTGAATTAGCTTTCAATATGTTTCCAGAATTTTCTCGTTCACGGTGATTCATACAGATTATAGCATAGTGTTTTTAATCTTTCCGTTTGTTGTTGCTTAAGGTATCATATCACAAGGTTTTATTGCGTTTTTAGTTTACGAGGTTAATGTTTATGAATGTAAAGTACCTGAACAGTGGGTGACTTTTCCTTCGCACTTAATCTGAAACAGGCAATCTTGTTTTCTCATTTCTTATCGTTGGAAGTCAATGACCGAGAGTAGGCCACACTGTGATTTTATTACTAAGTACTTATTGTGCTATTAGAAGCATGTAGCAATAACTCTTTGGTTGGTATGGGATCGTATTGAGTATTTTTAGCAAATAATAAACAACCGTCTCATGTTTTATGAAATGCTCTACGAAACTAAAACAATGAGTTAGTTTAGGTTAAGGATTAGGGTCATAGTCTTCTACTATAATTTGTTTAGAAATTTCTAAATTGGGGTAAGTTTATGTCAACGTTAAGATTGTCAACCGACTCCAAAACGGAGGAGGTTCTCAATTCGTCTTTTTTATGTATGTCTTGTCAGAACTTCGGGCTTGGATGAAAGGATTTTGTATATATTTTTTTTCATTTTACGTGAAATAGCAATCTTTGGTCCCATCCAAATTTCATTGACTTTTACTCCACGTAGCTTTTATTGAAAGTGAGTTTTATTTTTTCGTTGTTAAATTAATATTATGCATTTTCTAGACGATTGAACTCAGTTTTACTCAGTATTATGTAAGCTCTACAGAGAGTAAATATAAAAGTCGCGTTGTAACAGAATCATAAACCGCACAAGTATTACGTAAAGGTCACAATGAATAATATACTTCTTTTGTTTTCTTTAGTTTTATGCATTTGTTTATGTTTTGACGAGGATCATGAACCGTGTCGTCACTTTGTACTTTTGTCTTGCTATTTCAAGCTCTTTTTGTATAGAGTGTTCTAAAATGTAAAAAAATACTCGTTCAAAGAGTATTCTATTTTGTGGTTTTATGGAGGGTTTTGCTTAGCTCATATACTGGACTGCCGAAGCACAAAACTTGTCGAAATTATAACTTCTAGGGTTCACGGTCAGTTATTTCTGCCAATGCATCGTCTACGTCTATTTAACATGTTAACAGTTCATTCTCAGTATAATAGAATGATGATGTAATAGAAAAATAGACTGTCGAATGTTCTTTAGTATACCCGTGAGAGGCTATGAGCTCACATTAAAAATAATATCTATATACAAAACACCGTCACATGTTCATAATATTTTGATGAAATTTTCGCACGTGATTCTTGTAGACAGTCTAGTGAATCTGTTCGATGCAAGGCCGGCTCCGACTAGTCGAGAAGACGTCGGTGACGTATCCCATACTTTGTTGTACACCACCTACCTACAACCAGGCTCCAACGCAAAGTCTGAGACTGTTAGAGATGGGGAAACGAGATGCCGCTCTACATGTAGCGCTCTCTCTCGCTCCTTCAACTGTAACTCTTACATTAAATGGTGTTTGGTGGTAGGCCCCATGCACTCGAATACTGTTTTACAGATACGCCCATTATGATAACAACAATAACTATTTACTTCACGCTTATTTTCCATAACTAATTCAGCAGAATGATGAGAGCTCGTCGTTGTTGTTTTGTTTTGATTCTTATCTATACGTTGACTGTGTTTAAACTTGATCGAAAATAGCGATGCTTCATAAACCACCTCTAGTCTGAATAGATATTATAGTGTGTGTCGTTTTTTTTTTAAATAAGTGTTGCATCTACTTGTAAGATCCTTATCAATCAATTATTCATGCATGTGGTCCGATAAAACTTGTATGTAAATTGCATTACAACACTCATTTTTATTTTGACTTATGCTTACAGACAACCTTTAATGTGAAATAAAAATCAATTATAGGGTATTATAAATTATTTGTGGCAACCCAGAATTATAACACGTTTATTAGGCGTTGTAGTCAAACGCATAAAATTAAATGTATCTTCATTTCTAAGCCATTCACACCTCATAATTCACAAGAAACAATTTACCAAAGTTTTAGTGTTATTGTTATAACATACTACACTAAACCTCGGTAACTCTGACCGCAGATACGTAATAATATAGTACATAGTTATATTATCTTAGCTCAATGTTACGTATAGCAATAGTAAATGCATTATGCGGTTTGGCTGTCCGGGAGTGTGTCCGTGCCTCGGGCATTTGGCAAGCAACCAGATGCGGTACTACTGTGAGTAAGGTCACTGCACACTGCAGCAGGTGCTGTCAATAAATAAATTTGTCGTATGTAGGCTGGTTTTGGCGCCTCACCACACAAAACGTCATGATTTGATTGACGTTCGCTTGTTTCGTATTCATTGCTTGGTGTAATCGCTTGGAGTATGATAACGTACTTCTTCAACACGCAATGAATGAACTAATTGTAATGACTCGGAAGTTGTGTGGTTAATATGAATAATCAAAGGGATTATGCTTTGTTACATTACCTATTTTGCAGTAGTGTGAAATTTTACCTCTTGAATTTCGTTTGGATAATACGCTGCTCAAGATAGCTAGTTCAAAAACCCACGATATCTCATTTGAATGTATAATAGGTTATGCAAATTCTAGTTAATCTAAGACACCGCTGTCAGTTGACTTAATCTGGACTTAAGTCTGAAACACGCCAAGAATTAGAGTCATAGCAAAAACGAAACTAATTAATTACTGTAATACTGCAAGTTTAATTAAGTCTACATTTCAACAGCTTTAATTGTAAATATTGTAAACTGAGATTTAGCGAAATCCCACAACAGCAATCTTAGCAGAAAGTACAAACAGCATATGCGATATCTAACCTCTAGAACTAAACACAGTAGACCACAAATGTTCGGCTTTATTTAACACGAATTTAATATGTTGTAGAATATTCTCTACTGAGATTTATAATTATAAAAATGAGGGGTATTTGTTTCAAACAAAAACTAGACCGATTTGAAAATGTTTCAGCATAACATCGATTTAAATTTAAATCGAGTCAGGAGCGTACTGCCTGTCACTTCAAGAACAATTTGACAACCTGTGATACTGTGACTGTTGCTTCAAATTCTTTTAAAATTCTCTCCTCGCTTTTCTGCTGGAAGTAATTTCTTTTAGACATATGCAGTACCTTGGTAAACTGTTTACATAAAAAGCAAATAAATAAATATTTGACATAGTCCGATAGAGTTATAGGTACAGTGTACGCGTTCCTTTACACTGTGCAACGTAGACTAATGTCACGCTAGTAAAAACGTACTAGTGAACACGTGAGCCACGCGACCGCTATTATGTAAGTGGCGCACGTCTTTGCGTACTTTGATCTTTGACTGCCACAATGCTTTGAGCATACCATATACCAGATACAAAGTTGGAGCTAGGGCTCGGGGCTTGCCCGTGTACCTAAAATATTTGGCGCCAAATAGAATTCGGCGCTTGGCATTCTGAAGACAGACTTGAGTAAAGTCGAGTTTAGATGTGTGTATTGGAAGCTGTAAAACTGTATGTTACAGTCAAAGAACTAAATCCGGATATTATTTATGATGTCAATTTGGATGAAGTGATCAATTACCCAGAATTCATCACATTTGAGTACTAGCATTTAATATATTTAAGGCAAAAATGAGCTATAGGTAAAGTCATAAAATTTCTGTGTTTATTGAATTATTATTCAAATGCTTATCATAAGAATTTTTATTGATTTTTCTTCAATTAATTTAACAGTATCTAAGAGTTTTTTCACATTAATATACGTAGAAAATGTTTACCAAGCAACAACAAAAGCTATTTAATAACAAGATACCTCTTGATGTTTCCCTCCTTTTGTTACTTTCAGTCACCAGTTCAATGCACGTTTGATTACTGAATTAATTCAGCATAATATTCCAATGTTATACGTCAATTTATCGGTACCGCAAGTATAAAAGGTAAACAAAACAAATGCTAGTCGATAAATATAAGCATAACTGTTTTAAAAAAAAACAACAATGCAGTTTTTGAACGTCGGCCTAACTTTGCGTGATAATTTAACGCTATTAAAATAGCTTTAATGTTTAGACATGTATTATTCAGTAGTTGAAGTCTAGAATGTCTAGATTTTTGCATGGAAAGGAAATTATACGCATTAGGACGATATTAACATATTATAAGTAGGTTAATTTGATTATTATTTAATGTGGCTGGTTTGTTGATAGCTCACTAGCGCCACTCCATGAAAGTGATTTAATTATACAAGTTGGTAAGTTGGACCTGTTTTATTACTCATTTTAGGGTTTCGTAATCTAAGTTTAAAAACGGCACCCTATTATTGAGGCCCTGCTCTGTCCGTCCACCCGTTACCAGGCTTGTACCTCATGAACTGTAGGTAATTGATAGACGGTTGAAATTTACACAGTTTATGTGTTTCTGCTGCCGCTTTAAGACCAAATACTTAAATAAAGATCAAGGTAAGTAACGATTGTAACAGCCAGAAATGTATTAGTGGATTACTAATTAGAAAGTGGCTACAAATTTACTTGCCACTTAACGATTGTTGCCAATTGTACGGTATCTTGAAATTTGCCTGCCCGACTTGCACTTTCCCGGTTTTCTCTACACACTTAACAAAAATAACTCTCACGACCGAAATTTTAAAGAGTAATAAATAACGTACATATTATTTAACGCAGTATCCGGACCCTTACCCGGTCTAATTTTAATACGTAATACAGCACGTTTTATATTGGGACCGCGTTACAGAGCGATAACCGCACAGTGTACTTCGGCACTACTCCAAACCGCGTGCAGTCATAACGTTTTCATAACACCAACTACATACCTATAAATTTTGAATTGTGAGTTGTGACTGCTTTATAATACAAATCGTAATAATTTATAGCTTACCACAACATTTTAAACAGATACAATAATATAATTAGGATTTTATGATATGTGTTTGTAGTATTATTATAATGATTGTTATTTTAGTAATGCGTGTATTCAGACTGAAACTTAGGTGGTAAGATAAGCTCTATTCTGTAGTAAGAACGAAGTCGATCGATTTTCATGCATTATAATTTATAGAGTTATGGAACTTCGCAAATTAATGAATGAATTCGTGGGTATTCTCCTTATAAAACGTTAATTTAATAAATTGTAATCCCTCGAATTGAAATCGAATGACTCATAATGTCACTATTCGTTTCAATATTTATGGAATTTAAATAACTTTTTTTGATATTGTTGACTAAGATACATGTTTGTATAAAATAATGTTTTTTTTTTGGTAAAACTTCATGAATAGATACAACTTATCATATTTTTCAAGACGTATTTTTTAGAGTACGATGGCCTTTCTCAGAATTATGTTGTTTCTAAACATTATTATTTAAAGTTTGTAAGAGTTCATTGTTTGATACAAAATAATCTATACATATAATAAAATTGTAGAAAAGTGAAAACTGTACATTGAATATTTTTAAAAAAGAATAATTTCTGGGTGGTCTACGAACGATTCCGATGCCGAAAATATGATTTTTAGAATTTTTGTCTGTTTGTCTGTTTGTCTGTTTGTCTGTATGTATGTCCGGAAAGATCTCGGAAAGTACTGCATAGATTTGATTCAAATTTTCAGAGAATATCAACAAGAGGTCCGGTCAACATACTTTTTACTTATTATCTCACTTTTCGTTACAGGGGGTGAGCAGGAGCCTTTTATATCTATAAACAAATATCAAATTATCTCATAAACTACTAAATATATTTCGTTCAAATTTTGCATGAACCTTATCGTACACATGATACAACAAATATACAAAAACCATAACGCTTCTATGGAGGGGGCATGAGCAGTTAAGTTTTAAATTTTTGGACTCACCCGTGACATTGTGTAATACACTTATGAGGTGTATTTTCACCCCGTTGAGTAGTAGGCAGCACGGTCATCAATTTACACAAAAAAAAGATCACGATTTATCTTAAGACTTTTGGCAGAGCAATAATAGGATTTTTCGAAAATAAATCATTTTCACAAAATTAGTCATTTTATTCTCTTTCAAGTCTGATATAGGCCTACCGCGACTATCTCACAAGTAAAATAAAAGAAACATAAACTAATAAGTTTTTTTTATGCAATTGTTAACGTAATCTTTGAAAGAAAGGAACTTAAATTATTTTTATTTTTATTGATGTAATAAATTTACTCAAGTTCAAATGTGGAATATGATTTTATATTTATTTACGATAGGTGTATATACCTATGTTTTTAGCTCGGTAATGTTGGCGATGCTACTCTGACACTCAACCCAAAGTTGCATGTAGTTCGCATTGATCTCATCTATAATTATGCATAACAATACATTTCTGAACGACACAGTTAATTATTACCTTGGTTCATCTTTAACAACTAGCAACAAAAATATAAACTTTCAAACAAAAAAAGCCTTTCAAACAATGGAATAATGTTTTGTTAAATTTGCAACATTAAACAGGCCAAAAGTATTTCGGATAAAAAAGCCCAGAAAAATTGCATAAAAACTGCATAATAGGTATGCAATGTGAAAGATCTATAAAACCAAAGCTATCAATGAATAAGAGCGTACTTTAGACGGTTTTTGACATTATGTATCTATTGATAGAACAATGTCTACTGATACCTGGGATTTTTCAATATTTTAACGATTTCATCGGTCTACATCCGCCATTACAGAGACCGTGGTCCTTCCAAAAATTCCTTTAACAACTTTTTGCAGTCTCTACTTATTTAAAAAAAAAATCTTTCGTAGCCTGGTAAAAACAGGGCAAGGAACGAGACTGAATGAGTTTCTGAGATCCCAAAGCTAAGCCGACGATGAATAGGAACATATTTTTAGAAATTTCCCCAATAAGGCTGATAATAGCGTGTAGCTATCAGCACTTAAATCCGTCATACAATGTCTATAAAATTCATTTTGGCTGTCGGTATCGACAGCGTAACCTCATAACCAACCTGATGTAGTTTTTATTTAAGTTCCATTTTAAATGCAGTAGGGATGACGGTATTTTACTTCAATGATCGTCAGGTAGGTTAACGAATAAAATACGTAATGAAGTGACTTTTATGTTCATGTTTTGCTTTGTCGCAACATCACAAATTACACATATCCTATACTTTAGATTTTTGTCACTGTCAATTTTAAAAAAAAAGGGGTGTCTGATTCTTTTTTATTATCACGCTGTTTATTTATCAGCAATTTAAAGGCAAATCATGATCAGGGGGCCAAGATAACACGTTTACCAATTTTTTTATTTCGGAAATATTCTATTTGTTTGTGAGGAAGATCAGTTTTAATATTAAGAGGACAATCAAACATAACGTGTTTCAGGAAACCGTTTATCTCGGCGCAATTTTGCAAAATCTTATATCTTATGACACTATGTAAAATCCACAGTTACCGAGCCCCACTCTCACTTCACCAGCTCCGTCCACAAAAATAATTTGACATCTTCTTTATATCGTCAGAAAACATCGTGTGTGAAAATAACAACTGTCTGTATCTCTGTTCCTAGGAAACAGCCAGGTGACAGACAGACGAACGGACACAGGGGCCACATTTCAGGTGTAGGCCGACCTAAGAACAGACGTGCTCGAAAATCATAACCCACCCAATTAGAAAATGACAAACCCTCGAAAGTAAAACATTTTTAGCAGAAGTGCTAAGACTGAGTTATACCTTCTGTTATTTTTTCCTACTTGCATCTCCCCCCCCATTTTCGCTGATATGTCAAAGTTATAAACCCCTCTTTTTGTTTAATATTTTTTCAAATATTTGACACCAGGATAGTATCGTAAACGATGAAATTTGTTTGATTAAAACATTTAATAGTCTTTGGGCCGCTCAAGATTCATGTTAATTTAGAAATAAAAATCAAGTTTAAAATGTTAAAAAAAGTGTTTCATTTTCAATATTGCATTACATTTTTGCGATGATCGTTATTATTAAACTTCATAGTTTTTCACATCTTTAAAACCACGCAGACAAAGTCGCGGGCAACAGCTAGTTATCTATAAAACAGTGTACTCATTAAAATCAACTAACTTTTAACAATGTTGCTTAAAAAGTAATTTGTATGGTGAAGTTTCATGTTACTCTCACTTTTCGTAAATTACAAGGTTATAAATGTTACAACTAGAAGGTAAAAGGTATTGTTTGTTTATCCTGAAAATTATAGTATTTTACTATAACAAGGTTGCATCTATAGCATTTTACTTTTTTTTTATTACCATTGTCTTTGTCCCTCTGAATAGGAAACGCGGCGTTATGTCTGTTTAATAAGAACTCTAAATTATTTATCCCACTTTTGAAATTAAAATTGTTTTTTTTTGCAAGATTTTTGATTAAGAAAACCTATATGCAATACTCGTAAGTAAGTAAATAAGTCGGAAATCATGGTTTTCGAGGCTGGGGGTAAAAACACTAGTGCCATACCACCTGTTGCACTCAATGGGATACCATTAAAAAGAGTGTATAAGTTTAAATATCTGGGTCACTCATTGACCCCCAGCCTTCACGACGATGACGACATTGAACGGGAGCGGAGAGCGTTGTCGATTCGAGCGAACATGCTGGCCCGTAGGTTTGCACGTTGTTCCCTTCAGGTAAAGATCACACTCTTTCGAGCTTACTGTACTTCTTTCTACACGTGCAGCCTTTGGGCCAGATATACTCAAAAGTCGTACAGCGCTCTCCGCGTTCAATACAATGACGCGTTTAGGATACTGGTGGGGCTGCCTCGCTTCTGTAGCGCATCAGGAATGTTTGCTGACGCACACGTAGATTGTTTTTATGCGACCATGCGAAAGAGATGTGCCTCTCTGGTGCGCAGGGTGCGGGCCAGCTCCAACAGTGTCCTGACTATGATTGCTGGGCGTCTGGATTGCTCATACGTAAATCATTGTTGTGCCGTCTCGCATGGGATAAAGCAGCGGTGACCCGTGTGAGTTATTCGAATTAATAAAGTTAAATTAAATTATGAAATGTTACTAACAATAGTTTTAAGCAAAACTAACATTATTGAGTCATGGTTACTTGAATAAAGAAATGATATTATAATACTGCATTAATCTCTTCATTGGCTTGAATCACAGCTACAGCCAATTATTATCCGTCGGTTACATGAATACAAAATATGCATTTAATATCGAATATTCGCTTTTCCTGCACCGTGATTAATATTCCTATCATTTGCATACACTTGTGTCATATGAGCTGTCTGTGCAGATCCTCACTGATTTATGTCAATAAAACGAATCTATTTGAATACGAAACAGGGTGAAGCTGACTTTAATGTTGGGTAAAATGATTTATTAAATTACGTTGATGTCTGTTTTGGTGTGATAAAAAGTAAAGTTAAAGAGAGTAATTATGGATTAATAACTTCGAAAAGCAAAGTCCCTTAACCGGTACTCCCTATCGCTTCATCTATACTTCTATACTAATATATAAAGCTAAAGAGTTTGTTTGTTTGTTTGAACGCGCTAATCTCAGGAACTGCTGGTCCAAATTGAAAAATTCTTTTTGTGTTGAATAGACCATTCATCGAGGAAGGCTTTAGGCTATGAACCATCACGCTGCGACTAATAGGAGCTAAGGTATAATGGAAAATGTGAAAAAAAACCGGGCAGGTATACCTAAATCATAACTTATATCTTCTTCCCACGGGGACGAACTCGCGGGCAACAGCTAGTTGTATATAATACCAAACCACAAATATCATGAGAATAACATACTTTATTAAATTACGTATGTACCTTGTTATCGGGAGTTAGTTTTGCAGCGACGACTCCGATACATACGCTTGACTACATCCTTCTTAAATTTATAGTTAGTCTCACAAAAGTGATTTTAATTAACATTGCCTGTCGCAATTTCATTATCAGTTGAAAACCTTTAAGCTCTCCAACGAGTCAAACTGAAAGATAAAACTGTAAGAACTCATAAAGTATAAAATTATTTCAAGAGATAAGAATAAGAAATAAGTCCATACAGTAAATATTAAAGCCGAAAAGACATAAATAAATGAACACGTTTAGCTTAATTAGCAATTTAATTTAATAATCTGGACCGTGTCCAAAAGTAGCGTAACATTGATTCAGAAAACACAGTGCCGTTTGGTTTTGTATCCATTTGTGGGCAAAACAGACGAAATATAATCCAGAGATTAGTTAGCTTATACGAGAGCAAAAAAAAAATTAAATACTTTTTCATTATATATAAGATACAATACATACATACTACGTGGTACGTATTGTATCGGTATACCAAGTATTCGTAGTTTTACCTTATTATAGAAGTTTGAAGCGTTCGAGAATTGCATCGTATTATAATCTGTTTGACAGTAAGCACTAAAGTTCTAAACTAACCAATAAGGCCAGTATTTGTGGCTACCAATATTATGCACTGACGCGTGCGTGCAACACGTGCCTGCCCTTATCAATAAGCTATCAGTCTAACAATTCTAACATAACTCACTTACTAGCGACATCTGTTGCTAATAATAGAAACTACAATTAACAGAACATTCGTAGTTCACGACTACAAAGGAAATCAAATAAACGACGTTGTTATAAACGTTAATTAAGTTTCAACGGATTTTTCACCATATTAACAACTTACAATAAAAGGAAGCTCTTTACTATCCTGAAGTCGAATATTTATTTTATATTCATTTCTGCAGTAAAAAGTCCATAATCAAAGTCAACTGAACTGTGTCTGAAACAACAATGAAGCCAAATCAAAGTAAAAATATAAGTCGTTTCCTTATCAGGTAGGTCCATAAAGAGTTGTAATATGTACCAACCTCTTTAGAAAGGTGAGGAAAGGGATTATGATTATGCTCGGCGAGTTCCCTTTTGCCAGTTACACAGTGCATGGCGTAAAGTAGCGGGTCACTGGATCCTTTACTAAGCACGTAGGCGGAAATCATACGGTGTAGTGGTCAATCATCAGTGTAGGTGTTTAAACAACAGTATGTGGAGGTATAGGAGGTTGTATATACGTTTTTGCTTAAGGACTGTTTGCAATTATTCAATTAGAGTAAGATTTAAGGAATAAAGTTCGTTAAGGGATATCGGGGATCGTAGAAAAACTGTGCCGCCGAGCTACTGATTATGAGTGCTACAACAAGCTGATCGCTAATATTCACATTAATTCCATACAATAACACCGCTAGAAAAAGAAGAATATTAACTTGGACAATTAAAAGTAAAAAGTCGCATTTATCATGTTTTATTGACGGTTAGATAATAAGTCCACTATACACACTAAAATGAAAACTACTGCACTGCACTCTGACTCTCACACTCGTTAGGTACCATTCCTAGTGACCTCAGGTACACTAGGAATGGTACCTAACATAGTGAAAGGTCAAACAGTTGTTGATGGATGCCTCTATTCGTCATTGAACAACGGAACTATTGGCAGCTGACACATTCCCGTTAGGGCGCAAATTGAATAACTCGATCAAAGGTATCATTAAGCACACGTAAAGGTCACTTTTAATTCGCTATGAGCTAAGACTCAAGGAGCATATATACGACTTTAAGAACTTTTGTGTAAGTCTGTACATAATGTGACTCTTTAGCACGATTTACTCAGTAGGTATAGTTGTTGACACATTTAATAACAGGTTTTTGATAAAGCATTTCTTTTTTCTCTTTTCAGTATGAAATAACTTGCTACTAATAACTTTGTTTGTACCAGTATAAACTTAATTATAAAGTAGACAAAGCAATCTTCTGAAAGCAGACAAACGAAAAATAGCTCAACTCGGAATAGAAAGCTTCACAATAACAAGAACCCATTAATTAATTCTAACAAGAACATCTAGAAACAGTTAATTAATCAAGAACTATTCGCTTTTCTGTGATCCCGGCTCAAAGCGAGTAACTATAACCAGGATTATGTACCGCTAGCAAAATAGTCGATGAAAAGAGATTTAGGAACATGTGAACATAGGAATACTGTGCTACAGATTGTGTTTTATTTTATTAAATTTTATTTTCATTGGGTACATTAAGTGAGTTGTTGGAGTAGTAAAATGTAATACTGTAGATGTAAAAACGGTATTCAATGAGATGCGTTCAGACTGACAATTGAACTCAACATTGCCTCTTTGGCAAGAGGAAAGTCGTTGTTGCAAAGGACATAATGCCGAACGGTTAATGCTTTCTTTGCAACCAAACCCGCTACACGTTGTGCACATAGGGTTTGGCGTCATGATCATAAGCATAGCATAAATCGGAGTGTTCATCAACTTCTCCTGCAGACTGTACCAAGGGAAATGGGCCAGGGTCTCAATCAAAGCCTTAACATGAATAACGGCCGATTCTAACCGCACTGGGGCAGATGCTCCAATGATTACCTATTAAGTAATGTAAATTTTAAAGCTGCTGTTCGGGAATGTTTGGGAACATGATCCAATTAACTTGTTTGAGCTGTGTTGAGCTCTTGAGATCAGAATGTAGTTTTAAGTTTAACGCTTGTATTGGTTCAATATATGGAGTGTTGTTGTTTGTAGGTTGAGATATATGTTTACGTTGGTGAGTGATTCTGGTTGTAAGCTTCTTAGCCAATATAGGATAAGATAGATACATAAGTGAAGGTAGATAGGGAAGGGTGAAGCACTCTAGTAGTTATAGCGTAAGATACATCTGAAGCATATACTTTATACTTTGTTTTTGTTGGTTGAGATATTCCACAAGGTTTTCCCTGGGTAAACACCTTTTTTAACCAACTTCAAAAAGGAGGAGATTCTCAATTCATCTGCATTATTATGCTTGTTTTGTCAGAACCTCGGACTGGATAAATCGATTTTGTTGATTCTTTTGTCATTTAGGTAACATGAAATAGCTGTAATTTAGTCTCATAAATCATTCTTTTTAACAAGGTGAAGAGTAAAGTCTAAGTACTGTCACGTATGACTGGTAAGTACTTCCCAGACCTAATAGCGATATATTTATAAAACATTTTAAAAACAATATTGACATAAGTTGAAAAATGCCCGATACTGATATATAACACGCTTGTTAGTTAAGGTTAACCAAACTCATTACCCGTGACCTTTCCCATTACCATATTAATTGAGTCGCTAAAAATAGGCGTTAAATTTTTCAAAGGCTGTGGTTATGTATCGGCGTGTTGGCTCACTCATTAGCAGGCACAGGTTGAACCCGACCTACTTCGGGCACATTCAGACGGCTGTTGATTCAACCCAGTTCCACCCTTTCTTGCTTTCTCATTTCGAAGTTCAAAAGCTGTATTTGAATGTTTGTTACTAGGCGTAAAATATGTAAATAAATTCATTGCTTTGAGTTATTCTTTACCTTTGAGGGCTGTTGTGGTAACCTTGCGACCTTGTGAATTTAATTAGTGATACAGGTAGCGGCTTCTAGACATTGAGACTTTATTTATGCAAGTTGTTTCTATTGAGATTGAACTACTGAGATTTTTCATAGTAAATTTCGTAGAATATCTCATACTTAAAATACGCAACAGTTTACTGACTAGTAATTGTCGAGATTGCCCGACTAGTTTTCAGCCTAAACGGACCTTTAAAATTTCAGTAGTTTAAACAAAATACATGATTCAGTCATGAAAAGCCCTTATTTCTGATTTAAGTAGAAGGAATTTATTAAACAAAATTCCTCCTAATGACTTATTTGTCTTAAGAACTACAGGATTAGACTTTTTTCGTTTTTGCCACAAATAAACGTACTTTTATGACGTACCAATTATTATGTCATCAGGTGTATAAGTAAGTATTACATCCAACAAAAGAAACAATTCAACACTGTAAGTAAAACTATCTCCCAAAAGGTTAAATAACAATACAGTTTAGACAATTTACAACAATATATATAAGTCCACGTGATTCAGTGTGGTGAGGTGTAGCTTGGTCCAGCTTCCTGCCGCTGACAAGCCGGCCTTGGGCGATCATCCAATCCACTTGTCGGGATTGAGTCCCCCCTGCCGAGCTCAACGTATTACCGTACTGTTGGACACGGAATTAAAAGAAGAGGGAAGTGACAATACAGACTCGTTGCACTGTGATGTAATAGAAGAAAAGTTTATTACAGTTGTGAAACGGATATGTTGTATGGCGGTTCAGATTTATTCAGTAAGAGTTTGATACTACACACTTCATCCCCTGAGGATTAAGATAAGATAAAAAAAGGAATTTCTAGAACCGTAGTCTCATTATTCGCTTTTTAGTTCTCGTCGTTTCTTGTCGTCTGTTAAATATGAAATTAAAATCTATGTTCAGTTGCTTGGTTTTGACACACAGTGACAGGAGCAGAAAGTATTTTATAATTAGACGCCTAGAGTATATCGGTCGTTTCAAATGTGTTTTGTTTTAAATGCTGAGGATAATCGTTATCTCCTTATAATGTGACTATTGTTCAGCCAAAGTACCACTTCCACCTGCTTTTCTCTGCTCCGTGTTGTTGAATGTCGGTAATAACAGACGTTTTGTTACTTTATTTTTGTTCGTGTCATTCTGTGCCAGTCATTCGAAACCTTGAATGGTATTGGTGTATTATATTTGTGGATGCTCTTTGCACTTTTTGATGGTAAGTTTGGGTAAGAAGGGCACGTCAAGTTAACTAATTTAGAATTTGTATTAACCTTGCATAAAGAGAGTGCTAATTTTGAACTAAATCATTATCATTCATGATTGGAATCATGAGTTCGTCAGTCCGTTTAACAACAAAACTGCGTTAAAGCTGAAGCTGCATTGATAGTCATAAAAAGTACCATGTGATCTTAACATATGGCTGAATATTGCAGTTTAAAGACTACTTTCCTTTAATAAATTATGTATGATAATCGGCAGATGTGTAGCTGCTCACGGGTATTCCTATAAGGGATAAAGTAGTATTGTATATTGAGAATTGACAAGACAATACACTTTATGTGCCTGCAAAGCGAATCGAGATATGGACACCCTTCTTGTAAGCCGGAGGGGCTATAAAATGTTGAGTACGACTTAAAAAGAGATCATTCCTCAAAAGAATTTTCCAGGAGAAAAATCTTTAAGTTATGTAGTTTTTACCTGTAGTGAGTGATACCTTTTTTAATAGGTAAATACATATTTTTTTTATCTTCAAAAGAGGTTACATGCTACTTTATTATCATATCATTATTTTTTCCAGGTATCCCTTCGTATACGTATTACTTCGCCTTCAAATAAAGAATTATATGCTACTTATATTTAAGTGTTCATATGTCACGAAGCAGACCACTTGTGAATCTTTGAAATATGAGATATCAACATGAGTAACTTTTATACGTTTTCAGATGAGTTATGTAAATGTGAGTAGGTAGGCTTACATCCTATTTGGAGACGATTCTCAAGTACCAAGTCGATTTGTTGGAAATTATATTTTAACCAAACCTCTGGCTTATATGGATTACATAACACAAGGACCCAACCACATATAACAGTACAATAAAAATGCAAAAAACGTGTACAAAAGCTTTCACAATATTATCTTATAGCATTTTGACAACAAACTGACAATATTCGTAACGAGATATTGGCAGAACGCCAGACCGCTGAAATTAACAGGTCGGCTGCTTTCACACCATCGCGAGTGACGACTCGACGAGACCTCGCCTAACATGTAACGCCGTTTCATTAAAACGTTAATTACGGTGCAAAGAGTTCCTTTGAGCGTAATTACTGACAGACGTCTCACGTCTTGCGACTTTATTTCCAGGGTTCAGGCTGGAAAGATTTACTTCGAAGTATTTATTTGACCTAGTTTTCTGAATTGTTGAGTAGATAAGTGTTCAAGCCTCGCTCTGTAGGAACTTTATATGTCTGGACGTTCGTATCAGGAATTTAATGTGCACTAAAGGGGTGGTGTTTAATTATAGTAAAAGTTCTAGCCGTTGGAAACTAAAGGATTTCTTTCAAAAGCTTCTTATCACACTTGGTGAAAAACTTCGTTATGAAAGATTATAGAATAAGTCAGTATTAGTGATTTTGAGGAAGGTAGCTTGATATTGCAACAAGAGGTTACATGCGGACAAGGGTTTTCACCCCCAAAAGCTATGGTAACATTCTTATCTATGATATGAACTACGTTGCCTACATAATGAGCTTAGAACCTTCAAGATTCAGTAAGAAAATGCATATTTTTCTTGTCGACTCACGACTCACTTTGATTCCAAATAAAATTGTTCTAAAAGGATATAACACAGATATAACCTATACAATAGGTCTAAACATTCCCAATGTACCTATGTAAAAGTAGAATAGCAGGTTGCTACCGCAAATGCCTATTTTATTCGAAAAACTTTACGCATTTAGGTTTTTTTAATTAAAATTACCCTGCCCCTTTTGCGCTTGGCTATTTAAAGTCTAACGAACGTTTACGAGCTTCGCAGAAACATTAAAATATTTTACATTCTGGTCAGTTTGCTGCAGGCTTAGTGCAGTACTGAATAAACTAGTTTAATATTAAAACTTCGGCTTAGCTTGTTTAAGAGAAGAGTTTGTTCTTTGTTTTAGGCTCAGTTTTGAAACACAACTGCTTTTACTGGATAACGAATTTCTTCAGAAATATTGTTTTCATATTAAAATAATAAGAGTTTACTTTAATTTTTTTCTGTAGTCAGAAAAGGTATTTTTTCAGTGTCTGCCGAATGTAGAATTGAGTGCTGAAGAGTGAATAACAATAAATACAATCAGAGACTTATCGTTAGTCTTATGTCAGAACCAGTTACATTGACCAAATTACTTAGATACTCTGACTTTCTATGTGTTTATCATCAGCATATACAAAGAAAACAAGGATTTTAGTCAAAGAGTCTATTCCATTTTTCACAATCTTCAGTTCGGTAATAAGTTAAGTCACACTGTGTTAACGTTTATAATCTTGTTCTGCAGCTTTATGTAAATTTGTTGACACAATAAAAATAATATGAATCTTTTTAATGTACATAATAAAAAACAGTCAGTTTCCGTTATGTTGAAATCAGAATATTATGAAGTTATTTATCGGCACGTACAATGCCAGCGCCTCGGAAACAGGTTTCAATTTTGCAACCTATTGGAATTCAACGATAACTCTGTTAACGTCGGACCTAAGTCAATAAACGGAGGTGTTGCAGACCAGTTTACAATATTGAATGTAGTTACTATGAAAATGGATTTCAAGCTTTACGCGAAGGGATTTTCCGGGAAAACAGGTAAATAAGTAGAGATACCACAAAACAAAATTAAATTTCACTTAATAAATCATGCTTTCATACCGAAGATAATCTAAATTTCCCTTCATGAGCGTTTATTTCCTTGTGCGTATATATGCAAGTGCAGTTTCTATATCTTTAACCGTATATGTGATGCTAGCCTGGCTTTTTGTTTACCCTCAAATACATACCATTATGATAGAGTCGCATGAGAAGACCAGCAGCGATTAGATAGAATGCAAACGGGCTAAGGACGAGGATGATACGTAATTCTTGTCACAAAACGATGTCCTGAAATCGTTTGATAAGTTGCATATTAAAAGTAAAGCGTGTTATCAAAACAGGTTGTTAGGTTATCAAACTAAATTAGGCCGATATTTAATAGTTGCTGTCAGTTACTGGGTGACATGTGTAAAAGCACTTTGATGTCATTAAATTCATGGCCAAAGTTTGTCATAAATCAATCTAAAAATACCTACGACAAAATGCTCTCCTTTTGAGTCTGTCGAATAAAATCAAAGTGGATTCGAATGCCTCTGACAATCCTTCACATCTAAGCTTAGACTAAGCTGTCTATTGTGCGCTAAGCTCCAAGCTCAATTACAAACGGCTTAGTCGTATCTGAAACCAACCGAAATTCGACGATCAAATATTTGCTCTACATATAAAATGTCTTGCTTAGTGTCTATTCAGATTTGGATATTAAAAGCTTTGGGATTAAAGCTAGTGTAGTATAAACAGTTTTTCTTAATGATCCCTATGATGTTTCCAGACGATCTAATTAATGTGTTACTATAGTCGTCCGCCCATGATTATCACTCCGGTTGCGTCCGAAACTAGTCGGGCAATCCCGATAAATATGCGTGAGTACATCATCATTAATAATGAATCATTCTCACGATAGTTACTATAAAAATAATAAAGAAACCTTAACTCTCATATCCTTGTTCAACTTACCCTACTATTGCCTACTATTCAGCATGTAATATAGAATCTGCAATACATATACAATGAAATATCTGCATGACGTCCATAACCCTACGCGCAAACGACGCAGTATGTGATAACACAGCTTCTCATAAACAAGTCACTCACACCCATTGCAAGCGCGAGATAAAGAACACTTGTTCCACTTTAAGACTATTGCTGACAGACCTGATTCTAAATAAATATTAGAATGATTTAGAAATAATAAGGGGAAACGTAAAGGTAAAAATCTGTCTGCTCTGTCTATCAGTCCAGTTGTCTGTCCGAATGTCATCAGTCCGTATCTCCCGAACCGTCAAAAGAGTTGTGACAGATGATGTAGATTATTGCAGTAGCAATAGTAGGCACTATCATAAAATTAATGAGTGTCCAGTTTCTATGCCTATTTGCTTTTTGTTATAATATTGGTATGGGTTCCATACGAATAGAATCAGTTTTGCAAGCTTAAAATACATTTGACAGGTTTTCATAAAGTTGGAAAGTGAGAAATGTTAGTGCTTGGTTTCGGAATGTAAATATTTATGTAATGCTCACTTTTTTACTGTTTCTAAGGACGAAGAATGACCGATATTTACCACTATCGATGTAATGTAAAATTGTAACTTATTAAACAATAAATTATTCTATTCTATTCCGTACTTCAAACTCCAGTATAATTAAAGACAAATAGGCAGAGAAAAGTAATTGTAGATAAAAAATATAAGCTCAGTATTTTCGCCAGTACTTTATTTTATATGAAATGAATTCATTTTCATTCATTAATGTTAATTTTCCTGCATTTTCCTCGTCCGAGGCTTTTGTTAAGGTAAAACTTAATGAATGCGAAACGTGAAAAGATTGAAATACATTTTTTTAACTTACAATTTGTGCGTACATTTATAAAAAAAGGTTTTGTTGAAAAGTCTCTTTTGATCATTTTTCTTAAATGTGGAAATAACGTTACCAAACTGAATTTAATGAGTATATTTTGACGATTCTTATTTGTAGTTTACTTAAATATAAATAATAATAATACTTCAATCCAAAAAATATTTGTGAGAAATCTAAATACTACTGTTACGACTATTCGAAATTGTTTAACATAGCTTTCAACATTTTCAATTGTTTTATAACATGACAATAAAGCAGAACACAAAAGACATACTGTAATTTCTAGGTAGTTTAATTCAAGTGTTTCTAGTGAAATATTCAAAGAGGATTACAGTATAAAGTATTTATTCGGCTGATCAAATTCCTAGAAGCAAGCTCTTTGTAGTGGTTTCCGATAGTTGCTTTTCGTAGTATTCGAAATGTAATTAAATAGAGCGGAGTTTGCTAGTCTTCTTGGGAGTCTAACGACAACGTCTGAAAGTAGTTGTTAAAGAGAGACGCCGCGATACAGAGAGCAGTGCTCTGTCACGTTTCCACAACTGAAAATAAACTGGTTTAGTAGTAACGTGCCATCTGATCCTCTAAAGAGCCTCAGTAGTTAATTGTTCGTGAGGTGTTTTGATCTAGTCATAACAGACTTCGTAGACAAAACATTCGATTAAAATATTTTCATTAACGATATTGAAAGTTTGTTCTAACCTCGTTTCCGTTCTCAACTATCATATGTTTAGCTAATTTCGTAATTAGTGAAATTTACAGTTTAATTAGCAAAAAAATTTTGGTTTTAGCACTGGTTTTACGTGTAAATATCAAGTGATTCATTGCCCGTTATCCTCCCACGTGCAAATGTTGTGTTTTGATAGCTTGCATCAATGTTCCAATCGTTCCAATTTGTTCGCAACGCGTTTTACGACTTTTCAAATGCGTATCGTTTTGGACAAGTTTTGTCTAGTGTTTGTGATTGTATGTATGTGTGTGTGCCCCAGAGTTTATCACAGTAAGCTTTATTTAGCTCTCCGACGCAATACGATGTAAAATTGTTATCTAACTTACGTACGAACGTTAGAAATATTGTTTAAGCTTTTGCGTAACACAAACATTGCAATGATTTGACGAAAGATTTTTTGCAGCTGCCGAGTTATGGTTCTTTGGATTCGGGGCTGAATTTATTTCTGCCATTTAGCATCAAGTGTCACTTAGTACGTGTCTCATTTAAGATAAGGGTTGTTTCTTTAGCAAACGACGCTTATCTTAAAGCAAACGATGTTAGCTTTAATTATATTTATTGAACTAAGAAGTTTACACAAGATGTAGATTATGATTAAAGTGTCATTTCAACAACAAAGGACTCGGTTAAGCTTATCTGGAGATACTCGGAATTGAGTGTCAAATAAAATATAATGTGTCATTCTTGCAATAAACAACTACTAAATTGAGGCGTTGGTGTTTAAAGTGTATTTACCATAAAATAATCGAGGTAATTAAACTTACTTAGTAGCATTAGAATGAGATAAAAATATATATTCACAGAAATAACTTACTTTAATGTATAAACAAGATAGCTTCAATAGTTTATTGTGTCGTACATTACATACATATTAAAAAGAAGCTAACTTATTGTAATGTCGAAACGAAATATTTTTACATAGTGAATATTTTACTTTGCTTCAGCTGCGAGGTACGATAAAAGTTTCAATATCCTAATAATAGTTGCTAAAGAGTTCTCTATCTTTTAATATACCTAGATATTTCCTTTCTACAAAAGTGCAGGTTTCCAAAGTGTTTGACGTCACTCCGTAGCTGCATTGTATTGAGTGGTCGCTGGCTCGATGCCTACTTGTTCCAAGCTGCAAGCCTTTCAGTAACCCAGTTCTCTGCAATCAGCATTTATGGAAAACAAATAGGTTGCAAGATATGTTATCAGGGAATCAGATAGGTAGTCGGTTGACTTTGTAAAGGTGACCTGAGATATCTTAGAATACTGGAACGTAATTTAAGTATCTTAAATGCTAAATCAGTTGGTTCATGCAACAAAATTAACCTGGTGTTTAATATTGAATTCAATCTTACCTCTTTTCTAGAATGATTCCTACAATATGAGTCTCTACAAATAGGATAAAGCAACACCAATTAACGAACAAAATTTTGATAGTAACTGTCGTGAGAATGATTCATTATTAAATGTATAATAATAAATACGCGTGAGTAAACCGTTATACATTTAATAACGAAAAAAATTGATCACCCAATTTTGGAAAATAAAAATTAAATGTGCCTTGTAATGAAGGGAAAATTAATGCTTGTAATTAAATTTCGCCAAATTGATTCAATAAACATAGGACTATTCAAAATTGATTGATTCATTTATTTTACTGTAAATGGTAATGTATTACTTACTTAATAAGGCACTGTTTTGTGTCACAAAAGCTGAATTATAAATGTTAAATTTGCTCATGATATTTTGCGTACACTAAAAAATGTTGCAAATGTCAATTTTTTATTTTTATTTCCCTAGAATTAAGAAGTAGTCTAGGATAAACTAGATTTCCTTGACAAGTTCCCTAAACTTTTCACTTTATGATTATAATGCATTTTAAAATAAAAAAGACTACTATTACAAACTAAATAAAGTCGATATTCGTTAAACTCAGCGATGTTTTACACATTGGTGTGTTTGATACGTATTTTTATTACCAATACAATACAAAATATACTATTTCCAACATCTCATCAATGTCGGCAGTTATAACTATTTGTTAGCGTGGGATAAGTTCTAGAAAAATCTTCCTTGTTTATAGAGATTTGTGACGTGAGCCGTTAAATAGTAATTTATGGTCTTGCGTAGTAGCGGAGCCTTGCTTCAGTAAACATGACCTATATATTTACTACAATAGTACGTTTAGGAGGATAGTTTTAAAATTTGTTAGAACATTGCAATAAAACATTACTTTACTATTTGCTAAGCAAGATAATTCCTTGTTATCTTTGAAAGAATTTATTCTATAAGTCAAATATCAGTTTAACATGCCATTTTAGCTCGCTGGAGTCGATTTTTCCTGTCTACCCGGAGAAGAAATGTTGAAACAAACACTGGGGCATTTGTTTTAACAAAAATTCTAAATTTGTATTATAAATGTTTGATTAAGTAATAATAATCTAGAGTAATGAAACGTTTTACATCACGTGACAAGTAATTATGCTATTTCGACGTACATTAATTGATTTCTTATATTTGATTATCTTGCTTTATCGTGATTGACTTTATTAATCTCTTTCTAGATTGATATTATTTTACTATCCACATTTTATGTTAAAGTATAATTTTTATTATATCAGCATTTCAGCTATGTGAACTAAACTTGACATTCATTTGCTTTTGGTATTTCAGCGATAGAATTGATAGAATTTTGTCTGTCATTCGCGATCAAATTATTACAATACCGATTCTCTAGACACTGTTAGAGCATCTTAACAACAATTTCTACGAAATACTGAAGATGATAAAGGCATTTCTCACTGATAATTACCGACCATTTTCTTACTAGGAGCAAGGATAACTAGGTATTGCATGAAAGCCTATAAATGCTCATATTTAATTATAAAAAATAACAATTAAGTTATTTTAAGGTGATTTTTAAATGTGGTTAGGTAGTTGTTTAGGTGTTTGCAGAAATGAACCAACCTTAATTCGCAATTATAGTGTTAGATGAGATACTCAAATATCATACCAAGTTAATTAAGTGAATGATAAAAAAGAACAGAGGTACCTACCAGCGAAATCAGTAAATTCAGAAAAGATTTCTGATGGCGTTTAAAATGTGAGATAAAATAAATGAACGAAATGAATATTATTGCATTCTGAAAAAAAAAACATATTAATCCACTGCCAAATGAAACCGCAAGATTAAATAATAAAGGTGATTTACGAATAAACAAAACTTCATGCGTACTCCGGATTAGGATTTACTTAAACGGCTTCTATTGGTCTCCATTTCACTGGTTCATTTTATCGAATAATTTTCTTATAATTACTGATGGATATTTTTTTAAGTTTCAGAATCCTTTGACATGCATAAAGCTCGCAAATTCGCATTCAACTCCAACTAAAACACTACACCGCATTTGTTTATTACAATTGTCCGTATTTGTCTATTATGAAACACGTTACTCTTATCAGATAAACCAACGTAATGACGGCAATTGACAAGAATGTAGCTAGATTTGTATAATTTAAGAATTATCCTAACTCATAGTAGGTGGGTCAAATTATCCACTTAGCTAAGAATGGTACGTCCTACAAGTTATAAACAAATTGAACTGATTAGTTCGAACTTGGTTCCTTTGTGGAACTTGACTTGCTCTATCTATGAATGGAATGCTTTGGTTTGAGGTTGAACGTGATTTTGGAAACTTATTTAATTATATAATGCTTGGTAAGGAAAGTCCACAGACCTCTATAGTTTATAACAAGTAGTTGTAGAGGTAAACTGTTGGGTCAAGTCGAGAGGTTAAAGAATAAAGTGTATACTCCTATTTATCCTCCACACCGTTCACACAACGCCATCTAGTCTTAATCTAAGCAAAGCTTGTATTATGAGCAGTAGGCAACTGATAAAACCACTTATGTATTTGATTGCGCTCATCACACTAATATTTGTCCTGAGTGAGAATCGAACCCACGACCTTCGGTATACCAGTCAGGGTCAGTTTTGCCTTCTGATCCCAACCATTAGCTCCTAAAGGAATATTATTGCAGATGTGGTAGAAAGACTTACTCTACGGCGTGCAATACAGTCCTCTGTCAGACTTCATTTTATAGACACAATAAACAAAGCATTGTACTTTGATATATTACGCACAAAGGTACATCGATATACACATAAACGATTGATAAAATAATATCTTGTTTATTTTCAGATAGTAAAACGTGAATAGCGATTGATAAATATAATGATGGTAAGGCGCAAAAACGTGATCGTAGGTGAGTGGCATTATATACCTTGTATTACTCATTAAGTACCTTGTAGTCATAGGTGGGTCCTCACTTCCATGCTTACGTCATTTGGTAAAAGAAGGCCAAGCTGGAGCCCTCAATGAGCTGAAACTAGTCGGCCGATCCCTCTATGATCATTAAAATGTAAAATGTTTCCTTATCATTAGGTCCTGCAAATTAAGACCATGAATTCATTCACTCATCAGGTATGTACATGATCCTACCAAACGTTGCCAGATTGCAGCCCGGTGGCAGACGGAAGGACAGGTAGACAGACAGCGGACTTAGTAAAAGGGGATCCGTTTTTAAGAATGAATCCCAAAATACTATTAATTTAAACAAACGACATTTAAAATATGTCTGTTTAATCCTTAAATAAGTTTGTGAGCTACTTTTAGCAGTATTTACATCATCATTGGCCTAGCCTTTTCCCAACTATGTTGGGGTCGGCTACCAGTCCAACCGGTTTCAGCTAAGTACCAGTGTTTTACAAGGAGCGACTGCCTATCTGACCTCCTCAACCCAGTTACCTGGGCAACACGATACCCCTTGGTTAGACTGGCTGACAGACTTTTTCAAGCTTCTGACTACCTGTAACGACTGTCAAAGATGTAGGAATAACAGCCGGGACCCACAATTTAACGTGCCTTCCGAAACACGGAGGAACTCGTTATGACAAAGATGGTCACCCATCTACGGACCAACCGCATCAAGCATAGCTTAACCTGTGATCGAATCACTTATGCGGTTATAGCTTAGCCATGAGCTCCTCCTGAACCTCCTGAGCCTTTTAGCAGTATTTACATACAGTATATTATATCATTATTTCCACGCCTGCTTATATTATATCTCTATAAAACATATTGTTATCATTAAACAATAACGTGCAGCACGTGTTATCTACCTACTTAAGACTTATGTACCTACCTAGAAAGTATAACAGCTCAGATTGCCTTTCTAGATAGAGTTTCCATTTTATAAATAAACTGCCGCAAGTTAAGATAACTCGCTTAAATCAATATTTACAATTTAAATATGTTTATTTTTATTTCATTTTTTTATCTGTTGTTGTTTCTCCTACGAGTACTTTGTTTATTGATGCTGCCGTATCTATATAGCGTACATAGTATTCTGGTCGTTTCCTAGTCTATAAAAACCCGATCTCATGCGCGTTGCGATATTATATGATATCCTGAAGGGGTGCTAACGAGGAAGTATCAGATTGGAACCGTGACTTCCCGAAATCTAATTGCAGTGCATTGCTCCTACGAATAGTTTCAAAGCTGCGATAGCTATGCAACTATGTGGCCCATGCTGTATTTACTTTATTTACTCTACATTTTCTATTGTACAAGTAAAAATCTATTTCGAACTTAATCGTTTCTCATTCGCAGCTTTGGATAAAAATAAATCATTTTACAGAACCTTAATCCGTTTAACGCAAATATAGACAAGTAGGTCGCATGTCGGCGAAATCGGCTGTATGTTTAGCTTGTCCGTGCCTGTTCGTACAATATTCGGTAATGTGGCGGTAAATGGAAAGCTCAGTGAGCAGGCACACTGGGAGTCTACCACCGCCTAGCAGTGGAAGCGAGACGGCATGTACACAGTGTAGAGCTGCCTCCTTGCCCGCAACGTACCGTAACCTGTAATATACTTTGAAACACGGTGGTAGACCCCCTGATCGAAAGCTAGAATACGAGTTACGTCATAGACATGTAACGAGTATAATCCTAAAATGGCGACCGCGGCACATGATTGAGCATTTTTCCTATCATATTTGTTTAGGGATAGCGAGTGCCGGATAAGATAATGCTGTATTCTATTTAATACTTTTTTATGAGTACGCCTGAAACCTTGAATAAAGTGCTTTCATTACCAATGAGGCGGAATATGTATTTGTATTCCAGGTCTCTTGTCACAAGGGTGATGAATAAATAACTCAATAACAATCAATATCCGAACAATTTATATTGAAACAATCCCATTCTAGATTCCATTGTCTTCTAATACTATGTAATATACTACTTCTAATATATAGTACCTACGAATGTTTGTTCCTCTTTCACGCAAAAACCACTGAACGGATTTAGACGAAAATTGGTCATCCACAGATAGTTTATAACCAGGAATAACACATAGAACAGTTTTTATCCCAATTTTATATTCCCGTGCAACCACCAGTAATTAATAAGTACCTATTACATAAAACAGTTCTACATCAATATCTTATTTTAATAGTTTACTTTCACTTATTATGAGGTCGTCCATAATTTCACCTTTAGTATGTTTTCGAAATCAGATCTCCTGAAGTTCTGGGATACAGACTAGGCATCATTATTTTAAGTTTGTTTGGTTTCAAGACAATGGCTTAGTCTAGAATTAACTATCCCGCTAATATAGTTACAACAAAGGCAGCACAAGACACTTATGTACAAGTATGTTACATTGTCCGATAAGAGAAATACTTAACAGTACTAACAAACATTACTAGCCTCTTAAAGTTCAACTTCTGGGAGAAGATATTGATATAATATATTCTCTATCATCGTCATCATGCCAAACAAAACTTGTACATTTTGTTTACTAAATAAAATTTTGTTAAACTTTTTTTATATAGAGAACACGTTCCTTAAGTATTCATAATTTAAATATTAAACGAAAAAAGTTCGTGATGGAAATAAAAGTTGGGCCTACCATAAAATATTTTTTATTTTTGCCATCAACGAGTTTTAAACTCAAACGAATGCGTTAAAGCCTCGATATTTTCACGAAAAGACTTCATTAAAAAATGTAGAGTCGAGCTGGAACACTTAACGCTGGTTTTCAAGAGCCGTGCTGGCTGGAGACTTTTGAAAAAGTTTGGCTGCTCTTGAAATTATTCGCCATGGAATAACGGAAGCAGGTTTTTTTTCTATAAAAGTTCTTAAAAAAAGCTGAAGCCAGTCATTATAATACATGGACTTTGAGACACATAATTACGCAATGTAGAGTCAGACAAAACCTTCTACTTTATAAGTATGGTTCCTACTAAAGTTATATTTAAGGGTTCAAGTAGCTCAGAATTATTCACTTTTCTAAAACACTAATTGAATAATTATTAAATGATGTAACGGTTTACTCACGCGTATTTATCGGGGTAGCCCGACTAGTTTCGGACCCAACCGGAGTCCTTAATCATGAGCAGACGCGGCGGGATCGCTACTAATTGAATAAATTTACTTCAAAAAGCAATGGTGCTACTGTCAATATTTTGCTTATCATTCTTAATCACGGCCAATGCTAATATGTGTTTCATTAAAATTGAAATTTTAATTAAAAATATCGAACTACACTGATTTTAACCCTAGATCACTAACCATTCGTCAAAATTACGACGCTCACTTCACGCATTCAATGTTTCAATAAGTTCCCGCCCCTTCCCGCTGCTGCCGTTCTTTTTACCTTCCTAAGTCGCATCGCCAGTATCCCGCAATCATTCATTGCGGATGATTTTTTTATAGATTTGGAGATATTGCGGAACCGTCGTAAAAATTACGAAAGGTTAGTGGCAGCGTAGTGCTTTTTTTCAAGTCATATTTCTTTTTTCTGTTGATAATTTTAATCTTTTATTATAGATATATAATTATTTACGTATTTTATGAACTATATTGTAGTATTTTATCATTTACACCTATCGGTGTCAATATATTGATCTTATTATAAGAACTGATACTGTAGATCAGAATATTTGCTCGGTTATGAGTGTACCAGTCGTAAGACCAACTAATGGTCATTATTCTCGTTTTCTGATAGTCTTAACTTGTCTATTGTGAATATTTATGTTGTCCACGTGTCTAATTCGATCAGAAATGGGAAAACCTTTTAAAAAAAGAAGATCTTTTGCATCAGAAATGGCAGACGAACCAATGAAGCCTGGTTGCATAAAAGATCAGATCAAACCGTAACTTTACCCCGTATTTTGAAGCAAATTATAGCGGAGATCCTAACGATTGATACTGATACAAAGCCAGGTCTTAGTCTGGAGCCTAAATAAATAAAAACTTATAGCAACTTCCCTGCAAAAAAACGCCGGATGGCCATCAACTTCTGTAACAGCTGCAAAAAAGCGATTTGTAGGGAACATTTTGTTTCAATGTGTAACGATTGCACTAATTAATATATTCTAATTACAGTTCATGTTATTTCATTGAAATAGCGCTAAAAATGGTCAATAAGGTCATTTTAGGTTATTACTAAAGTTCTTTCTTATAAATATTTATGTTTTAATTTGTCGTAAAATTTACGAATGGTTAGTGACTACGTTACTCTAAATTAAGGTTAGTGAGCTAGGGTTAACGTACCTAAATACACACCTAATTAATTATTTTGTTTTTCAAAAGGTTTAAGGATAAAACCACTTATTAAGTAACCTAAATTACGTGCTTATCTTATATGTGTTTATAATTAATTATGCATAGTTTCATTGCACGTCAATACACGTGGTTTGGAGTCAAAGTGCGATTAACGAGAGTCATTTGTCCTTATGTTTATGTAAAACTCTTTACATAAGGCCAGGGCTGTACTGGTATGGCGATAGCAATAACGTTAAAACATACACCAACATGTACTACCTGAAACACGTTCATTTCGTTGGGTAATATTTTTCTGGTCGATATTAAGACTTAAACTTAATTTTCAATTTCGTTTCGATACATTCTGAGATTATCTCCTAAAACGTTACCATTAACTTATTAGGTATATCTTGTAAAATGTATGCCGGTATTTATATTGCAAAGACGACAACCAATTTTTTTCGACCCTTAATAAAGTCCTCAATATCGCTGTACCAGGTTCTGGAAACGAGTTACATTTCTATACCTTTTACATTTCTCTGTAAGATAACTTAAACATTTTAAAATGATTATTATTTTAAATTGAAAGTAACGTCACTTGAAAAACGAATGGCAGGTCCTGAGTGCGACCATGGCCTAAGTCTTCAGTAAACTACTTAGTTGAGTCAGATGCGGACGTGTGCAGCATTTTATAATTATAATGAAGATATTAAATGTGTTTGGTTATAAGATTGCACGTATTGACAACGTGCTTAGCTTTATGGTAGTTCAGAATTTAAATGTTGATCTTCGACCCTTTGACATATACTTTTTGTTATGTTAAGAACAATGAGACAGCTGTCGTATATTATAATCAAATAATGTGAATAACTAACTTATATAATATTCTACAAAAATGTTAGAAGCACTTAACACAAGAACATTTGTAGCTTATTCTGTGTGAGGTGACGCTGGGATCAAATAAGAGACAGAAAATCTTAAAGCAGGATTGTCGTCATTGTGGCAACGACATGAACAATACAAGCAAACTCTGCGATGCTCCAGTGTGTAGATCCGCTGAGAGCTTGTTAACCAGAGTACAGCAGGTAGAGCTAATCGTCTAGTCAATGTGGCGCAGAGCATGCGCGAGCGATCCCACGCAGTTAAAGTGGGTTTTTTAGTCGGCGAGAGCTCGAGACATCCCCTCGCTGTGTCCTCAGCGTGAGATTAATTCATAAGCAATTCATCCCGGAAACAAAAGGTAGAGCAGAATATAGGTGCACTGATTTTACAAAAAACTATACCACAGTTCGACCAAAACCAATTCAGACACACAAAACCAAATAGCTGAGATGAAACTCACTTAAAATTAGATTAGATACATCTGCCCACACTGCTCTGACCGAGTGTCCATTTATCGATAAACTAATTAGTGGGCTGGTTATCTAAACGGCTACTAATTACAGCCGTCACGTTGACACCGGTGTGTGAACGATAGCTAATGAAGACAAGCAGTATTTAATGCACCATTATAGAAACGTCAATCTGATGGTCGAGCATAAGTAAAGTATAGATTAAAATATAATAGTAATTATGATTATTTTTATTCGAGAAAGTAGGGGTTATTGACCGGTAGGCTCATAGGCTTGCTATTGTTATGTACTCGTCGCTAAAGGACTATCCTTGATAATCCATTTCTGTCAGTCGCCGATCCACCCGATCGACATTAGGTGGTATTAGCCATGAAGTTACTTACCAATGAATAGAGTGATTTATTTTCAAGAGATTAATCCCAAATACAGTTCCCCGTATCGTCCTCGCTTCACCTCCCTTGATACCTTTGAAGGAGACCGGCGCATAAAAGCCAGAGCAGCTTGAAAACACTCTTTTTGCAAAACAAATAACATATCTTACTTAATAAGCTAGTGTTCCAATAGCCAGTGTCTCTTTAATATTATTATGCATTCCACATAACCTCAATTGATATTGTTCAAAGTTACGACATTACTCTGCAAAGTCGTACGTTCTACATAGTTAGAATACCGCCCAAACTACCGTTACCTCACTAAATTCTGATTCATCAATTTATTGGCGATCCCAGCGCATTGATTTGGCGAGTTGCCTCTTACAATTACTTCCTAATTGGACTGGTTTCGTGCACCCAATAATCTTTGCTCTAGTGGTCTCTATGTAGTAAATAGTTGCTACTCATTTGATAGGACCACATAATATGTAGGTACGTATAGATTTCCCTTGTAATAATGCCACGCGCTTCGGGTGAGATTTGGGATGGCTGGACTAAAGACCTCCCAATACCACCGTATCTGGAGCTTTAGTTATGAAAATACATCTTACAGTACTGTTTGAGCTGCTGACCGTTTAAAGGATGACATTTGGTTTGTGATCAAAGAGCCCTTTGACACCCATTGTAAATGTGGTGTTTCTAATCAAGCTATTATGCCTTACTTACTAGCTAGCTCCCATTGCCCGTCCGGCACGTTGAACGACTTACGCTAAAGATGCCAATAGCCAACGGTTTTGAACCGTTAAACTGGACGTTTTTGGTTTCAATTATTCATGAAGTCTTCCAACATGGAGATAATATGATGCAGTTTATTACAATATAGAATTAGCTAAGTCAGTGCCTGACTCAGTAATGTCTGTTTCAAGTGATTTATCATAGTTTTGTAAGACGATACGTGTTCGTATCACTATGACGTCACTCTTGCACACATCTTCACCTTTCCTTTGTTCCTTCATTGTTACCGCTTTATTCAATTAATGCGGGTTTCTGTTAAACACGGTGTTATCTCGTATTCGTAATGAAGACATTGTTCAATTAATTCCTACTGAAATATGTACATTTTAGATGTATGCTTTGTTGTGTCTAATCGTTTTTTTGTCGTACCAAAATTTAATGGTTTTCGTTGTGTGTAAAACTAATGTTTAGATAATAGTAAGTAATTATTGTCTAGCATAAACAAAATCTCTCCGATCTTATAAAGTAGCTGAAATTAACAAAAGATTTAAAGGACAAGTTATATTCTTACAAGCAATTACTCTTCTTCTCATTTTAAATTCTGACAGTGTTGTCTCGTCTATTCTTTCACGCAGGTGCTCAGGCCGCCTTGACACATTTCATTATATTCTGAGTCGGCAGAAAGTTTGGCGCGTGCACCCTTCGATTCCGATCTGTTGCCATCGCTCGGCGCTCGGCGCTTTCCAACTGACAACAACTTTTCTAGGCGCGCGCCAAGTGTGTTAGTCCAAAAGTTATATTGCAAGGTCGCAAATATTTGTACCAGATCTCCAACAAACATGTTACCCTGAAATTTAATTCGGAGTCTTGTAATAAATTGTCTACTTTGGAAGTCGATTTTAAGGAAAGGAATAGTAAGAAGTTGAATATATTGAACAAGAACGTATTCCTTTTTCAACGCACTTGTGACTCGTCTGGTGTTGCGTGTCCATGGACGGAGGTAATCACTTAACATCAGGCAAGGCATTAAAAACTTCTTATTTCTTTTTTGAAACGCCTTTAAAACCAGTTTCCCTAAGTGGTTTATTACTTACCTTAAGATTTAAATAGTGATACGGTTTGAGTATTAATGCACAAGATTTAATTGCTATATTTCAACCGAAATTATAGTACCTAAGCTTTTAGTAAAGACTCCTTTCATTTGTCTTTCACACATCATACAATATTTCCATCTAGGCATTGTTAGCGTACCTTAAATACTAGTTCTTAGAATATGTAATAATCAGCTTATGCAAACACTAAACAATCTAGTTGATAATAGCACTACCTGGTACTAACTCATAACTCATACTTCACCTGCACCTATCTATACATATGTATAACATAAACAAGTTTATTCATAAGTATGATGAAATTAAAATCTTCATCAATGGTTTTCCTCATTTCGAAACCGTGACAGCGTAGACGATATCGAGGGTCTACCACCATCCCAAAAAGTAGATATTGTAATATCCTCTAGCGATTTCAACCACGGCGATCTTTTCGAATCTGTTTTACGATGCCATTCGTAAATTATGTCCTCGTGCATGGCTTACACAACCGACCTCATTACTAAACGTTCGGGCACATAGGGGGCAAATGTGCACACCATTACAAAAAATATAAGTTTTAGCAGAAGGTGATCAATGCTCAAAACCTTCCCTATACGGGAAGAGGCCTGTGCTCAGCAGTGAGACGTTTAGGACGTATATATTAACTATATAAATAACATTCGGTGGGTATGATTTAATCTCTCCGCGCACAGCATCCAGATCAGAGCAACGGTTGTCTTTAAAACCTTTGAATGTGGTTCCTATCAAAGGCCTAGAATTTTTACGACGCTGCAGCCTTTTATTCCAATCTGAAGTCTCTTTATACATCTGGACATCTTTAAACCTAAAAATTGCCATGGCATGCTTACGCTTGTTAAGTTATTATATTCCAGGTGTCAAAGAGAGACACCGCTCTACAACGTGTAGCGCGTTGTCACGCTTCCACAATGCTAACATTATTACTTTAAAACGTGGTTCTAGATTCCATAGATAATCTTTAAAAATAAAGCAAGGGCAATTAAGTAATTATATATTCTATGTTAACTATATTTGTCATGTTTATAGCGGCTCCATATCTCTGGCTTCTGTGAATTGCATGATAATAAAATCATTCATTTTGTCTAGAACACAGGAATTATATTAATTCCTTTGAAAAAAAACGGAAGATAATATTATACCTATAAGTAGCTTAGTGTTCTTATTTAATAACGTACTTTGTAATGAGTGATTAGATATAATTTCGTGTCTAATGTTGATGTTACTTAATTATTTAATAAGTTTTGAGAAACTTCGTTAAAAATATGATAGATACCAATAATATTGATGAAAAATCTATGTTTCATATCAGATATAAAGCATTTGCTCCTCTTTGTCATTTGAACCTACTGTCAAGAAATCCACTTTAATATTGCTATATTACGAAGAGAAATTCAATATGCTAGCTGTAGCTACAGTTTTTATTCACAAAGATCTGAAATACTATATTTCTACTCCTTGAGATGATATAACATACAAATTGCGCTGTTTTAGTTCAATAAGACGTAGCGAAAGGAACAGCTGACTGCACTCATTTGTTTTTCTCCTGCAATAATACTCACTGGTCATTGATCTTCCTTTGTTTGTTAATATCATAATAGGTAGTTCGCATACGTTTTATTTTACGCTTAAGATAAAAGATTTTGAAGTCATTATTGAACGGAGCCTGTAATGACGTATGTATGTACCTAAGTACCTAAGAAATAATTAATGAAATAAAAAGTCAGATTAGCTTATCCCAGTTTAACAGATTAATTGATTATAATTCTAAATGACTGTCTCAAAGGCGGGCTATTTTATACGTAAGTATAGCTACCTACGTAAGATTTTTTATTTAATATATATGAGGTTAGTGAGGTATCAGACAAATGTAGTATAATATAACAAGTATAATCGTAAAAAGGAGGATAATTAAAACACTGCATTCCTTATTCAAAATTTGCAAAACCTGCTACACAAGTGGTTTAAGGTATCATAATAAATTACTACTGAATGGAAGGTCCTGACTTTAGCTCAGAATCCTGCTTAAAATAAAACAGTTTCCTTATGTTCATCACTAATTCATACATTTATTTATATTATTTGACTAATTTGCGTATAGAGTAAAATTATGAATATGAAGCTTACCCAGTATCTCGGTTCTCTAAGGAGTTGTTGGAAGACCGCGGCACGAGCGGCCTGTAGCTGGATCTGGTCATGATGATCACTGCACCAGCTCAACAGTCACACAGAACATCACTAATCACACGATTTATAGTTAATTGAGCAAACGACACGCCTGACGTACCGCGAGCCATGCACTCGACTGATTAATATGTCACTGTTTACAACCAGCTAGCAGCTCTTGATAACTTATCTACACATCGAGGACGTATTTTTAATATCGACCGACTAACATGATAGCAATAAACACGACAAATACAACTATATATTTACAAGAACATCGGTGCTTTGAATAGCGATCAATAATATTAAAGCCGGGGTGAAAGCTCTTGGAACCACGCCTCGGGGGGCCGGTTTCGCGAGCTTTTGTATCATTTAGTTTAGTGCCATCTATCGGTGGGTTTTCGAACTTCAATTTCGAGGGGTAAGCCACGGGCGAGCATTTCTTTTGTGCCCGGGCGAGTTACTTTCGTCGTTATTGATTGTGCGGCCAACTGCGAGACGCTTACTTATTTGTATAATGTCTGACGTAGATGTTATGTGAAAGAAAGAATTATTCCAATTGAATTTTAGGCATGAGAATATAAACATTAAAAAGAATGTTAAGTTGGATGAACTGCCGCTCATTATCACGTTTAGGATACAATTTACTGATACTAAAACATATTTAATCGAAATAAGTAATTTATAACTTTAATTCTATAACGTGAAGTCAGAATAATCAATGAATGAGTTTCACGCTACTAGTGCCCACTAGTGCCACTACGGTATAAGTCTACTTTCTCGATTTAGTTATGAAACAGCAAGCAATTGAACGGAAGTAGAAGTTTCACAATAAACAGTACTCAAACACCGGGGTACACTATTGACAGGTGTCATTCATACTAATGATTCAATAGGGCTATTTATTCGCCGTTGCAAATTTAGACTTTCGTGAAATTACGTCCTAAACTTCGTTTGTTAAGGAAAGTACTTGCAAAGGGAGAACTCATACTTATCTTGCATTTGATAATCTGTCATTTTGTTGCATTTGATGCAAATATCTACAAATTAGAAAATTAAAAAAATAAATGACTGATTTAATTTCAGTAGCATAGGTACCATATTTAGTCATCTTTATTGATGGTATTTTTTTGGCCTTTTCGTCAAAAAGACACCAGGATCGTTTAAAGAAATAAAGTTTTAGCCTCAGCTATTAATGAATTTCAAAACAAAAGACTAAGGCATCACAATTCAAATATCACTAACAAATATTTAGTAAACTAGTTCAAATGTTAGGAAATGAAAAGATACGCTATCAGGGATTGCTTTGTGAAGTGTGAAAGCGAGTATTGTTTGTTGTAGAGATGCTACTATCACCATGTTTCCGTTCTATTAAAAAACCTATTTTACATGAATAAATCTCCCGAAATATTTCTGTACAAATTCCAGAATTAGCGCTATTTTTCAAATTCAAGAATTTGTAATAACTTTCAGAGTAAGATACTTTCTTGTGATAATTTTAGTGGCACTTTTCATACAATTGTTATTCATTGCATTCGCATATTTGTGTGTGTAATTTTGTTTATTTAGAACCAGTACTTATTTGTCACAGTTATTTGCAAGGTTTTTCTCTATAGCATCGCTTTGTTCTTTGAATTTTTATTAATAAATAATAAGCATGACATTAGCATATACATATATGTCATTAATTTAACACAAAGGATTAGTATGTGGTGAATGAAATGTATGGCCATCTACCAATCTACCATCTCACCCGCGACGTACAAGACTTCTTGCCTTCAGTCTCTTTATCCTTATCAGAAATAATTTCTACGTCTCGTTATCATAGTATATTGTCTTTAGTTGCAGTAGGTATTTGTGGGAGGAACTAGTTAAGAATTAATTATTCCGTATACCTGGAACTTGTTAGGTACCTGCTTAGTAGGCGGACGAGTTCAGTTCAGTGGTCTTAGAATTATTATCGCAATTGCCCAAATACAATGCAATATGTCTTAACAGGGATGACGTCATCATTACGCCGCCGTTCTGTTGAATATGGATCGATATGGTAACATGCTGAATAATTATTATAAGGAGGTCTATATTATAAAGAAAAATAAATATAAAATATACTAAAAATAAAATAAAGCCCAAGTTATATAAAATTGCTGTTAGTAAACATCTGGATTAAATTAAGTATTTGGTGCATTTTTGCTTGTATTTGTTTTTTTTCTATTACTGGACCATTGCTTTTAAACAGGTATATGCACATAAAAAGATAAATGACAGATTAGCATCATGAGAACTCATTTTCTTAAGATTAGAATTCTGATGGAGACAGATGGATAAGTCATACAATAAACTACTAAACATTAATAAGTCTGTAAATTATAGTACGGAATTAGGAAGGCTTTATGACAGGTAATAGCAGAGAATGACTATCAACATTACAAAGAGGTTATTTCACAATTACCAAAGAGCTGTTAACTGCAGAGGGATTAACAAAGCTTATCTTTATGTCATTCTTGACAGCATAAATGCTTGATTAGACCAAAATAAACCAGCACACTTTTGTTTTGAAGAGATCACTATTAAGAAAACACCCAGGAAAATATATAGTCACCATGATCATGATCTATCTGCGAAGAGCGATACGACAGAGAGAAAAAACAAAACAATATAATTCCGTAAGAAAATTGCGACATCGGAATTTAATAGTGAATCTCTATATT
Source organism: Trichoplusia ni (assembly GCF_003590095.1). Taxonomy (NCBI): domain Eukaryota; kingdom Metazoa; phylum Arthropoda; class Insecta; order Lepidoptera; family Noctuidae; genus Trichoplusia; species Trichoplusia ni. Next base: position 3,589,482 of record NC_039491.1, read on the forward strand.
TGTAATAAACACAGTGTAAATATTAGTTACGGTAAACGTGATTATTATACCTAATGCTACGTACTCGGTACAGGTATATCGCTATTGATTGCGAACGACCTTGCGAATTGCAGCTAACTATTTTCTTACTGTTCATATGGATTTCTTGTCCTCCTCAACAGCTGGCGTTGTTTCAGCATTTTCATTGCCATCTTCTTTCATTTTATCGTCTATTTCTTTACTCCATTCTTCTAGTTCTTTTTCAGCGTTCTTTATATCTTCTTCCGTTACATTCAGATCGGGATAACGTCTCTGGAATATGGGGAAGATGATTTGTTTGAAATGGATTCGCGAATAGATACAATGTTATAAAGCTGTAGAATTTAGGAGACCATGACTTCAAGTATCACCACATCGTGATCTATTTGGATAGGTGGAAGCGTGAAAGTGCACTATGCGGTAAAGAGCGGCGTCTCTTCTTCTACACTCAATAATGTTTCTTCATGACCTGGCGACTGACCCTGAACATATATTCTCACTACTTCTACCCCGTCATGTTTTATTTTTGACATTTACTATTCGATTATTATTCGACGTTCTTATAGTTTTGACGATGATAGCAATAGGTATCTTATTAGCTTATTTCCTATAAGTCTCGTGAAATTTCCATTCATTTGAAGTTCAGTGTTATCTTTGTGGAAATCTCCCTAGACTTGAGTGGAGTGATATGACTGAAAGCCAGAGCTAGTATGATTGTCTCAAGTGAGTGATTTGGCATGTAAGGAAATCAATAATAGCAACGGGTTATAAAGCAGATAAAATGTAGCTATCTTTAGCCAAGTTACATGTGCCTATAATTTAAATATAAATTGGCTTAGAGGTAGGTGAGAATGCTAGTACTAATATTGTCCTTTGTCAAACGTGAAACCGTGATGCCGAAACGTGGGGTTAGATAAGATGTTGACGAAAGTTGGGCCATAAGTTTCATTAGATTCAGGAAACGGCTTGCACTGTGATTTTTATAATTACTCACTTAACCAAATCAAATTGATTCAATTAAGGCAAAACTTAATTTCCAAATTGCGTTTCAAGAAGCTTCTAAGTGTCAAACAAATGAACATTGGAATGATATTCATATCAAAATATTTACATTAATTGTACCTCCGCAGACGAGATATTATTGTTTAATACGGAAAGAGCTTGCAAATATTTACTAGTCATAAGAATAGAATGAGAAGGATTCATGAGTTTGGTGAGGCTTATTGGTTACCTACTTGTGTATTTGTCCATTTCGTTATTGTTGTAAAAAGCCTGGAATAGGTCTCGTGTTTCTAAACGATCCTTGTCCTTTTCTTGTCAAGGTGTCAAGAACAAAGTGAGTTCTATACTCAGCCGTGGGTGAAATATGATGATGACAGTATGTGTAAATAAAGAATAATAAAAATCGTACCTGAAACTCTTCTAAGGTAGCCTGTATGTTCTGCTGTTGTGTCCTCAACCTCCTTGGTAACGAAAACACCGCATTAAAGAGCCTCAACATCATCCATCCCGCTAGAGTTAGAAACCCATACATCATCATTGATTTGGCCATCGCCCAAAAATCCACGCTTACTTGCTGATTTTTCATTTTGAGTAACTTTTCAATCAGTTTTTGTATTTTTATCGTATTATTCTGGTAATACCAGTTGTGGTACTAAGTGGTATAATATTACGTTCTGCTTTTGTGGACACCTGTGTAATGGTCCGTAAGAAACGGCTGTGTTTATGACAGTGACCCATTTTGCTATCGATTCTATATGGACACGACTCCACGAATAATTGATGCGGCCAGACGTGGTCAACTTTGACATGCTATGGTCATGTTCATTATTTGTACTAAGCAGTTGTAAATTTTGCTAGGACTGGAACTATCTATTTGGCCTTTATGAATCTAAAGAACTCAATTGAGATGAAGAAATAATATATTCTATATATAGGTAGATACAAAATACCTGGCCTGCAGAAGATTCTCATCTCATTTTTTCTGTATTTGTACATTCAAATGTTATCATCGCAATCAGATTAAACACCATCACAAAACATCGCAAATCTCAATTTAAAGAGCAAAAATTTCGTTTTAAAACCATTTATGATTTAGCAGATTACAATACAATTTACAAAGTCGTTTACTGTCAAGTTTATAGTCAGTAAAAGACGGAATTGCTTTTAAATTATCTGGAGTGGAAGAGACTGCGAGGTCAATGCCCGATACGTACTATTGCTCTATTTTTAACGACAGATAAATATTTCTCGGGGAGATCTTTTAATAGCGACCCGTTGTGCATGTCAAACATGTATGATAGCGATTGTAGCCAAAAGTTATTCTCGATGGTATGACGTATATGAGTGTATGAGTTGAAACAAAGTTGCAATTTGCAATTAACAATGAAGAATATCTATCAATTTCTTATTGGTCATTTTTTTTCATTAACTACATATAAAGATATATTTATATAGTTGCTCAGTACAAAAATTAAAAAACTCCTACAGTAAAACCTATGAACACTCACGCATAATTCACCTTTAATACAAAACGAACCAAATTGAAATCGCTCAATCCGTTCTCAAGCTATGATTCCATACACATACAGACTTGCTAAACTAATACCACCATCTTTTGCTCCGGGGGTAAAAAAGATGCAGCTCTACAGGACCGGGTAGTGCATTGACACGCTTTCACATCTGCAATAATAATACTTTACCTCTCATATATACCAATATTACAAAGCTGAAGAGTTTATTTGTTTGAACGCGCTAATCTCAGGAACTACTGGTTCCAATTGAAAAATTCTATTTGTGTTGAATAGACCAGTTATCAGGGAAGGCTATAGGCTATATAAAATCACGCTGCGACTAAAACGAGCGAAGATACAATAGAAAATGTGGCAAAAACGGGGATAGTTATTATTCATCTTTGAGGGCTTCCGTTGCGAAAACGGTTCAAGATCTTCTAATCACGTGGACGAAGTCGCGGGCAACAGCTAGTTTATAATATGTAGGCTACTTTGGTCGATCATTGAAATCCTCATCGTCAATGGCGTAGGCAAAAACTACCTGTCTAGGCTTATTTTTTTACCAACTTTTTTATTTCAAACTCTATAAAAGTTGTCTGTTTGACTTTTGATGATAGAACAAGAGCATTGCATATCGTATTAATCGTATATAGGATTCCTTTCAGAATAGATCGTAGACGCATTGCCAATGTTGACAGTGAGTTACAATGAAAAACGATGCAACGGTCTGTAAATAACTCTGATGTCGTCTGTATCTATTATTAATTGAAATAAGTGTCGAAAGGTTTGTCTGGCCAGAGCAACCCGAGCCAGCATACTAGCTGAGTGCTTATGAATTTACATAATCATCGGTAAATTTTACGAGTTTAATGTTTGAGTAGTCTGTTGTCATATTGTCCATATTTTTAGTCTGAAGCATTTTGCCCCGATAAAAAAATATAAAAATATTTATTCACTGATGGGAAATCTGTAAAAACCAAATGTAACGAGTTTAGTCACTGATGTTGTCTTGTATAGACAGTTAAGTGACTGATCTTCAGAGAGAGAGAACCGAATTTTATCGACATAGCTCCAGCTGTTTGAATGTGAAGATCTAATGAACAATTAAACAAACATACTATGTTTGCAAAAATCATGAAACTTATCCGAGTAGTCTAAAATGCCACATCCTTGAGCTTATCACCGTATCGACAACTTAATGATACAGTTTCTTTGATTTTGTTGTTGCACTTATCGAACTGTGTCAGGGATTCAGGGATAATAGAACTTACATACTTAGTTTAAAAAAGAGTTTTGTACAGGTAAGATAGTCAGTCGTAGATATTTTGAAAACCAATGCCATCTATTGAGACTATCGGCCGATAAAAACGTAGTGTAAATGTCCTATTTTCGGAATTTAGTTAAAATCGGCACATATGACATAAATAACATAAATTCAGTGTCACCTGAGGTTTGAAGCCCATGGAATCAATAAATTTATCGTTAACTAGTAAACGTTAGGGAGGTAATTACACACGTGTGAACTTGCTGGTCGCTGGCGGCCTGTAGGCTCATAACATTAGGGTATCACCCTTAAATGATAAAGCCTTTACGTGTAGTTAAAAATGACCTACATTATTGTCTAGTTAGAATAGATCGTGAAAGGGGTGGTAAAACTATGTTACGTACAATGTAATCTTACTTCAAAAAGTAGCCTAATTTGAATAAATGACTTTCGATTTTGATTGATTCTTAGATATCCATAAGGCACTTTAGGTCAGTGCCAAGGGGCCCACTATGACCAGGGGCCCACCACTATGACTAGGGGCCCAGGACTCCTGATGAAATAAAAAAAAATGAAACCAAGGTAGACTTATTGACACTATGCATCTAAAAAAATCACGATAAATTTTTCACCGAATGAAAATAACTTAAACCAAGGGGGCCCCCACTCCTTTGTTGCCTCGGGGCCCCTGGGCCCCTAGATCCAGCCCTGACTTTATCCATTATCCAAGAACTTACAAGAATCCATGTACCTAGCTGGCGCGTTACTGACCGCTTTTTAATCCTCCTTACTATCGCAAGACATTAATAATTTATTTATCAGGGACTTTCTTTGTGTACATGGTCTACATCGTGGGAACTCAGACTTTTTATTGCAACTCGTAACTAAGTGTCGCCATATTGATGTATACTAAGTTAATAACGAGGTTTTACAAATAAATAGTGTTTGTATTAAATTGTAGAAGATGGTAGGTATATGTGTGACAACTTACTGTTGCTAGCAGCTCGATGTCGTTTATGGCTGCAAACTCATTACCCTCAAACACAGTCGGATAAAAGCCTGTATTAATCCAAGGTGACAGCTACGCCCATTCTAAACTTCTTCGAATCGGTCCAGCCGTTTCAACGTGAAGAGGTAACAAACGTATACACATACAATTGAGCAAGGTTGGCACGTCCGGCTTCCCTTTAAGATAGTTTACCCTTCACTTCTACTGTACCCAAAAGGTTAGTATCAGTAATATCGATTTATTGGAGTAAAAAAACCCTTTTATTGTAGCCTTTCTTGTACTAATAAATATTGTAGTGCAACTTCATTAGATACTTACCTACTTTATCAAACTGCATTTTCAGCAAGTTGGTACCATCTTAAGTTTTGACATTTTACACTTGAAGAACAAAAGGTAAAGTAGTCGCCTGCTCAGGTTCCCAGCAACTTGTAGCCTCCGTAGTACTTCAGAGCGCCTGTCGCCAATTATATAAATTGAAACACGTGTAAACTTACTAATTGCACGCTTTCAAAGTTTACTAGAGAAACTTGAGACGTGACGGGGAAAGTAGAAGGGCAGAGACAAAATGGAGGACGCAAAAAGGGTTCTGTTCGAGGGTAGATATTATAATTTAAGGAGGTCCATGTGACCTCAATATTAATCGAGGTAAGGTTGTACTCTGCTGTGACACTCGGCCTCTACTTCTAGGTAATAGCTTATTTTTAAAACTTATGTTTTTGGCTATTTATTATGTACGTTAACTTGTAACATGTTGTGTGCTACTACATACTTTTATTAATTTTAATCTGATATGTCGATCCGAATTGGACTTGTCCTAACAAGCTACTTAATTAGGATAAGGAAATTGGTAATTTTGGTATAGAAAAAAATGTTTAAAAAGTGTTGTAGTTTATTTAAAACTGATTCATTACTGAATTATCTAATCAACATAAATAAACGAAAACTTATTGACAAACAATGTAATAGATATAATTTTACAATATAATACAATCACAGAGTTATAATCAAGTAGGGGTAATATCTATAAAACTGACGGCTATCCTTTCAGAACGGGGTTATGAAGTGAAGATATCGTAAGGCTAGTTTACTGATTTCCTTTGTAAATATCTGTTACCCGTAGCTTTAATTAATTAGTTGATATGAAGTTTACGATAAAAGTAATTCCGAGATAATTTTGAGTTACCTGAAATGTTAATCCAAGGGGTCACGTCTGCTTTTATAATTCATTAATGTTTTTATAACATAACTAGCTGAACTGATTTCATGCTCGTGGGGTCTCACCCGTGTACAAAATATGTGAAATTAAACATTGCTAATTTTTATATGCAACCGTTCTCTAGATAAAAACAGTGTAACCAATCCGACTTTAGTTTAAAAGATTTTCTAACGTAATGGTATCTGTAGCTTATTAACATGAAAAAAGGTTAGAAATATTTCTTATAAATTCCATAGACATCATTGTTGGTAATATCGTATTTGCATCTCTTATCAATTCATTGGACAGATACAGTACGTTATGATGAAGAATATATTATTATGAAGAATCTTGAGATATATTTACCACAGGTATGACATTACACTATACGCCTTTGGTTTTCTTTGCTAACAAAAGTAAAAATTAATGTTATAAAATGTACCATTTATATTCTGTCATTTTCTGTTACTTTTTATTAGTGTAACATTATTATGTCTTTAAACTTGTATAGTAAAAATGTATTTTTCAGAAGTTATATCTACTAAACATTACAAATATCACTGAGAATTTAGAAAGTTAGAACACTTTTTTATTACAATGCTATGTACAAAGATTTAGTAAGACGGTTCATATACGAGGCAATGCAAGTCTCGACTTTGTCCTTTCCAATGCAAGCTATGTGCGAACTGCAAACATAATCGCCGAGATCACAAACCCTCGGACACAAGTCGTCGTTTAGAGATTCTGTCTCTATCCATCTCTGTCGTTGTGACGTAGAATCATACATACATACACAAATTGTACACATACAGACATAAATTGTGAACATGGAATTAGAATTATTGAGTGTCTGTGACTTTAATTGCCTCGTCTATAAACAGCCGAAGTTATTAAATTGTTATCTAACATATCTTTCGCCAGAAATTTACATTGGCCCCTAGAACTGAAGTCTGAACATACTTTATTAAATTTGAACATTTAGGTGTCAATTACATAGGTACATAGAATTACAGTATCGTAGGAAACGCACGATTATTAGAATCGATAAATACTATTTGGATTTTAATCACATCACTATACGTGTTTTATAAGATCTGCATTGATATGGAATGAGTTACGATTTATAGTTCGACGCAAGTAAAAAGAGCTCTTTCTTAAGCGCAAGAAAAGGGGGTGAGCAACTAATCGCCGAACCAATAGGATGAAAGTAAAGCACCGCTAAGCCAATGGCATTACTGACAACCCCTGCCCCTTACTTCTTAGTAAGCCCTTCGAAGCTCTTTTTACATTTGTCAATTTATCCAAAATTATATTTGATTAAAATATAGAGATTATATTAAAACTTTAATATATATAGAATGAAATCTTTAAAAATCTCTTACATACTATGTTATAATCATCGTTTTAATACGACTTTCGATGTTAAATTTAAAAATATTTATGTGATTTGACTAAATTATTGCGGCCAGTGACATCTAGACGAAATAATAATATATTTGTTGAGCTATAATAAGACACACTTTAAATTTATAATGAGTAAAATCCACATAAATCATCACGTGTGAAAATATTCTGGTCAATATCAAAACGGCGTAAGTCGTACGCGTCTGAACCATCAAATTCCAACTTGAGAGCAAGCTCTCATTATGCGTATCAAACTTTTGACATTTAGTAAGTCGAAAATACTACTATTAAGCACCTTTCTGTAAAGTGTAATTCACAATTCCTAATTCGAATCAAGCCTAGCTATTATCCTCAACAATAAATATTGTTATTTCTACGGAATAACTAAATACACTTACGCCGTTTTGAAACTAAACAATTTCTACTTATAAAGTGAGATAGAAAAGTAGTTAGACTAACGCGATTACGTACAAAAAGGTAGGTACATTTGGTATAAAACTCCTTGGTGGATCTTAAGGCATGTTCTGCAGGCATTCTTTGATCTGCGTCCATGCTTGTAAGTTCTGTAAAAAATATAACGCGTTAAAAAATTTAAAAAGCTATATTTTGGATATCAGAATAGTTAATCAATTTAATCTGCTGTTTATTAGTAGGCATAATTGGATGGTAATATTATCTGAAAAACGATTACGAATTTTGAATTCATATAAAAAAGCAGGATTTGCTTCGACGGACATAAGAGGCGAGAAGATCACTGTGAGAAGGCTTTGCTTAGCGGGGAGTTATTATATATAGGGCCGATGATGATTGGGCGTCAGCTTCTAGTTATTCTTTAGTTATCAGCAGACAGACAGACACTTACACAGCAAACTTCACATTAAATAAAGTTTACTAGTTACTAAAGCATGCTTAAACTCACCTTTTTCGCAGCCTTTACTTGTAGGGTTATAAAACTAACGAGTGACTCGTGGAGATCTTTGTCTTTTTGTTTTTGGAAAAACTCTATTTCCGTCAATGCCTTTTTGGTAAATTCTCTGTAAATAAATGAAAAGGAGAATTAAATAATAAATAAATATTCCACAACTTTCTCATAACGCCATCTAGTCTCAAACTAAGCAGAGCTTGTATTATGTATACTAGACAACTGATAGGCATACTTATATATTTTTAAATACATACATAATATAGATAAACCTCCGGTATAGCAGTCAGGGCCACTAACTACCATCCACTTGCCATCAGGCAAGTAGATGTGTCAAGCGTTGTTTTCTCGTTTAGTAAGTACTTCTACATGAACAGGAGAGACCGCTAGAGCCTTCTTCTTAAATAATTGAAATACTGATTCACTTAAGAGGCCTGCAGTGTATAATGGCCTAACCATTATACACTTCTTCGTAACTCACAAGCACAGTCACCGAAATCGATTCGACGAGCAGAGGGTCTACCACGTCTTTAAATAATACTTTATGGTTGTTGAAGCGTGATAACGTCAACGTTGTATGACAATCTGTCTAACCTATCCGCAATAATAATAATTTAAGACGTGGCAGTAGGCCCCTGAACATAAGTAGTCATTGTATTTTCAATGATCATTAACATAACCCATTATCATAACGCGTATTTATTGAGATTCTACTATTTTAAACGCGAAAGTTTGTATAAATGGATGTTGGTTCCTCTTTCACACATAAACCACTGAACGGATTTAGACGAAACTTAAGTAGGTAAATAGATTTAACACAGGGTTAAAACTATCGTAAGTTTTTATCTAGATTTTTGTTCCCGTGGGATAATTTTCGATTTGTAGCGGAAAGAGCAATTAAATAAATAAATATTACGAAAGTTATGATATGAATGATAAATGTTATAATAGATAAAACTGTATTTTTTAGCTATATAATAAAGCTACGTACTCTAGATCAGTCTTGGACTTCTCGATGGCGTCCCTGTCGGAGAGTATCTTGGCGTCGAGCGCGCGCGTGGTCTGGTCGCGCACGATGTCGGGGTCCGTGGTCCCGAACAGGCGCGACATCAGCCCCGACTTGCCCGCCGCCGCGCGACTGCGCTCAGACACCCTGACGACATCGTGGGAAAACTTTTACGTGTGCATAGGTTTCACTTGCGTATGTAGGAATGAAAAAAAATATCTGTATTCAAATTAAGATATTTAACGCATTGCCATACACCGACACAAAAACGCGGATGACGTAGCACGGCGGTTCGGGTTTAGTCAGTAAGAGTCTGACACTACTCATGTCCTCCCCCGAGGGAGTGGGTGTCCTGTACGGGGTACAAAAATAAAGCCTACTTTGAAGCACTTTTTGAATGTAGAATTGCAATGAAATAGCACTCATGATTCGTCCACCCATCACCGCTTCCTAAGTTCGAAGGGCGAAGGGTGTATTTCTTTTATTAGCCATTAGTGTGCACTACAGAGTAAAGGGTACCCTCCCTTACCTCCTTCCAATTGCAACGTTCTAAGTCTGAAACGCTGTTTAATTAGTAATGATAGACAAATTCACGGCCATGCTAACCGTTTTAGTTTATAAGGTGAAGTAATGTAGTGTGCGTGTGTACCTGTTGTTGAGCGTGTCCTGCGCGTTCTCGAGCGCCCGCTGCAGCGTCTCGTGGTTGCTGCAGAGCTGCTGCAGCGCGCCCGCGTAGAACAGGTACTCCTTCAGCTGGTCCGCCAGCTGCTCCTCGTCCTCCGCCACAGAGTCTATGCTATCCGCTATCGAATCTAACAACATGACAAAAATCGAATTATCATTCTCCTGCCCTTATCCCAATTATTATTTGGGGTCGGCGCAACATGTCTTCTCCTTCCATACCTTTCTATCTAACGTCATCTCATAAGAAACACTCTTTGCAGCCATATCGTCTTTCACATAATCTACCATCGTTTCCTTCTTCCCCTATATCCATCCACAACCAAACTCAACACAAAAATCAAATGAACAAAAATATATCACAAATTTTGCATTTGTAAATTCTACTTTTATTAGTAATGCCCTTACTTTTGGTAACTATACATGGTGATTTTTAGTCGTCTTACAAAAGCAGCCCAGTTCATGTATCCGACGTAAAATACCCCTAGGCGCGATTTTTTTTTTTATCATCAACTAAGATAATAAGTACGAAGAAAATTAAACAAGAGAAATCTGAAATATACTCTTAAAAATGATAAAATTGCCGCCCGCGCCCCTCACCATTGTTACAAGGCTCGGACCGCGCTCGCAACAGAGCTGTGTTTCTAAAAAACTACGAATTGCATCATAATATTGAATAAAATTTGCATTTAATTTTTTTTCAAATCTCATAAATACCTATTTTTTTATCATGAACGTGTTCTAGTCATTGGATACATGAACTGGTCTGCTTTTGTAAGACGACAAAAAATCACGGTGTATAGTATTCGAGTCTGTGTGTTAAGATATGTTATATGTTGCTACAGGTTATTGTAGAATCACATACGCACGCACGCGCCACTCGCACATGTAAAACGTGACGAGACGAAACAACGAATGAGAGTTAACAGGTATACTTATTTATTCAGTGTTACTTTCTCGATACAAAATTTTGTTTCCTCTTACTTGGTAAAAAAATATTTTACTATTATACTATTTCAAGCTGTACTCAAATATTGTTCTGATTTACCTACCAAAATAATGTCCCGCTTTCTGCAGTCCGTCACCCATGTCCTTCTCTATGACACTCCACTCACTAAACAGCTTTCCGTAATTAGCATGGAGTTTACAAAGAGCATAGTTCTTTTCTATTATTTTTGACCTGGAAATAATAACAACATATAGTAAAAACTTATTCTTACCAAAAGAACGTAAATCGATATTATGAAGCAAAGATACGCTCCACATCACAACACTCATTTTAAAATAAACGAAAAAAACTGTTCAAAAAAGCTCTGTGAAACAGTGTACTTGTACAATTGTTAAATATTGGTGACAGAGTTAGAAACATACGAATTTTTAAATAATAAATTGCCGATATATTTAATTTCGTAGGCAACACTTGACCATTGCGCGAGCCAGTTCCATGCCTCATGTTTGAAAGATGGAAGCTTTGTAGTATCTGTAGCCTTTATTGCTAGCTGTGTTCTGCGACTATTTACCTATATATAATCGATATTTGGTCTCCATCGAGTGTTGTGTTTGTAATGTTAAGTTTAGGCAATATTAGTATAGTAAAATATGTAAAAATGGTCAGTTCTGTTATTCAGCTTATGACATAAGTTGTTGCTATAATTATTCAGAAACTTTAATTTTATAACAACTCTTTCAGTCGTATTTAAACATTCATAGTAAACTCACCTTGTGTAAAGAAAGTTTCCTAAATTAGTTTCTAGTTGCTTTCCATAATTTTTTACACTTTCAATTTCTGGATCAGGCTTTTTTAGCCTGATTGATACTGACAATGATTTTAACTTATTTTCAGCTTGCAGTATGTACCCTGAAATTAAACACACACTAATATTAAGCAAATATTGAATTCTGAACTATTTTAATGATCCAATTGTTTCAAAAACCCGAATCTCCTAATTGTGTGAATATAAAGACTTGTTTGTTGCATTTTTATCTGCTAAACAAATATAAATTTTTGGGCTTAAATAAAAATATTGATCATTCAAACTCTGTTACATTGTGTGATATGCTAATTTAGATCCTTAACACTAGTTCTACAAAGGATAGGTTTACATATCGAAAGTTCCCCACTGCAAATAAAAACTACTAAAATGGTACAATTATGGTGTTTATGGCGTTAGTTTTGTTTGTTGTCATAAAGAATCGGCATCTTTGTAGTTCGCCATTCATTTCGTGTAATACTGATAAAACTTGCCACTATCCGTGATCGTCTCTCGCCAGCCGTGTTCCTCCTGTAGAAAGTTTATGAACTGGTCGTCGAAGCAGAGGCGAGGGTGCGAGGCGACACGCAACAGGAAGTTCTCCAGCCCAGCACGTCTCCTCTCCACGAATTCTGGATCTGTAGTGTCTGATTTTCTCCACGCATACAATACCTGTAAGTCATGAGTGGTACTTAGCTGGTGTGTGGTAATTGGCTGCTTTTTATTTTAAAGGATGTATGTTATGGTGTAGGTATGACGAAATTTTAATGATTTCAAATATAATATATAATCTTTTCAAATATATTTTTAAATGCTGCTTTAATAACAGGGTGTTAAACTTAGTCAGTTAAAGGTATTACATCATATCAAGGTATTACATTGGATAATACCTTTTGCTTCCTATTGGATACAAATGGAAATATAGACTAATATCTGAATGTTGTATAATTAATAACTGTCTCATTAACACTGTATGTTACACTACAAATTATAAAAAGAAACTTTGCAAGAATTCATGTTGATCTTTTTCAATTGGTACAATTTTTATATTATTTTTACCCAACACCATCATTCAAGTACTCAGAATCCTTATTAAAGGTGTAGTATATTTGGTAGCCTGCGATGAATTAGCAATGGTGTATCTCTTGTACCATGTGCATGGCATAGCGAGTACCGGTTACTGTACAGGTTGGCCCATTATGTGTCAGGTGGCTTTCGGAGGCTGTCAGCCCAGCTATCCCAAGCAGAAGTCTCCTGGGACATTCGCAGGCATAGAGAGTAGCTGATATAGTGAAATGGTAAGAAACTTACCCTCTTTTCTGGTAGTGGTGGTATGATAACGTGTGGATATGTGACTAACAAGTAATCATGTATCTGTTCAAACTCTGTATATCTCCTCCATATTGTACTAATCTTTGATTGAACTAGCTTGTAGTCTGGATCTGTCACTCTGGAAAAATAACATTAAATAATTAAACAATTGCTATAAACAAACTATTTCTGTTCAAACTATAGCTGTCTTGAGCGTGTTGAACTGTCATGTGATGTTTGGTATAAAATAGCCATGAAAATCAGTTGTAGTAAACAGTAACAAAAAAAAACACACATAAACACTTTAAGTTCAAAAAATACAACTTGGAAAATTGCTTTTCTCTATGATTTACATTAACAACAAATTGATATAGAAACTTCTTATTCAATTAGTTAGTTGCAAAGTAAACAATTGTAATTATACAAATTTGCAGCAACAAGTCTGTACTACAGCAATACTTTATAGTAAAAATATTATTGTATGCATTGCATTATGCATCTCCTAGACTTTTATTCCAATAAATGTAGGTGCTAGAACAGCAAAAACAAATAATATTATTTCTTGTAACACAGTTAATACTGGTATGACCTCATTATTCGGAAAATTTGAATCATAGCCTCCTGATACGCTTTAAAGAGCTATTAACTCCACAATAAGCCTAATTGACACATAATGGACGGCTAATTTACTAAGAAAACAATAGAATAAAGATACTTACTTGAGATCGATTAAATACACAGTGTAGTGATCTCGAACGTGTAATGTGCCATTAGCACGTTTCTCTGACTCAACGATTGATATATCAACATGTTTTAACAAAGTATCCTGGAATATACAAAAGAAAGTAATTATTTTTAATCGAAGAAAGGAAAGTAGGCGTAGGTACAAGACGACAATACCTGATTATCGAAATCTTCCGCTGTTTCAATGATGCTTGACGATCTTGATGCCTTAACCGGCGAATTTTGTGCTGACATTTTTTATTCACTTCAGATTAATTCTAAAATTATGAAGAGATATTGAGGTATATTAGAGAAAATTATTTAAAATTTTCAGACAAGAAAACAGTGATAAACTGACAAATGCAAATGACAACACAAAATTGTGGGACAGATAATAAATTATTTGTAGCTTGACAGCAGGACAGGCCTATTGCGAATGTTGCTAAGTAAAAAAGAGACAGAAAACTGGTTCGTCATTGCATTTTTTTGCGTAAAATGGAATATTTCAGCTTCAGGACGGTTTTTATTCGTTTTGTGCTAAACTTTATGGTTATTTTTGTGATTCATAGTTCTAGCACAGTTTAAAAATTATAACAGTCTTCCAACGAATTCGTTTTTATGGACGCAAACGGGGCAATCGTATCGTGCCGGTTGTGATTTTTTCGGTACATTAAGTAGCATTAAAAGGAGGAGCTCGTGGGCCGTGGCTAAGCTATAACCGCATAAGTAAAACGATCACAGGTTAAGCCTTACTTGATGCGGTTGGTCCGTAATGAGTTCCTCCGTTTTTCGGAAGGCACCTTAAATTGTGGGTCCCCTCTGTTATTCCTACATCTTTGACAGTCGTTAAAGGTAGTCAGAAGCTTGAAAAGTCTGACAACCAGTCGAACCAAGGGGTATCGTGTTGCCCAGGTAACTGGGTTGAGGAGGTCAGATAGGCAGTCGCTCCATGTAGAACACTGTTACCTACTTAGCTGAAACGGTTCGACTGGTAGCCGACCCCAACATAGTTGGGAAAAGGCTAGGCTGATGATAAGTATCATTAAAATAAAATATTTTTGCACAAAAAAAGGAGGTAATTTTTTTAATAATATAATTTATATGCTGAGATTATAGTCTCAGCATGAAATGAAATAAATATTTTTATAATTATTATTTACTTGTGACAAACCTGGCCGACGCGTAACGTTAGTGTTGTATTTTTATAGTCAATAGGACTTCAGCGTCTATAGGTCTGTAGGTGTTAGTACCCAAATAAATATTTCGAGTTTATGAGTCTCCAAACCTAGGCTTCGGCCTCCTAATTTGGTTGTATTTAGGTAAATAAGATTTTAACTAATTACATTATCCTACTATCATTGGTGTATTTTAGGTTTAAGTACCTGCTCAACTATTGGTGATTTATTGTGGATACTCTCTACTAGATTGGTATCTTCTTGGATACCTGGGATGATGTAGCTAGGTAGTAGTAGCTGCGGCTCTGTATATATTTCTATTAGATCAATAGATATTAATTCCTGATATTGTGGATGACTTAAAATCTTTAAGACATTATTAAATGATGTAACGGTTTACTCACGCGTATTTACCGACTTTAAGACATTATTCAAATTCAGTTTTTGATCAATTAATCTTTGTGCAAAATACTTGTTTTAATGCTCAGAATAGCAATTAATTTTGCAGGGAAAAATATCCTTGAGATGGGGATTGAAATGAGCTGGTCACGTGAGCCGCATGGACAGAGTCACCACACTATGGGAGCCAGCGGATGGACGGCGTCGACGTGGGAGGCATAGGAAGGGACGATCTTAACGCTTACCGCACGGGCTGGTTCCATGAGGCCCAGGACAGAGAATCGTGAAAGGATTTCGGGAGGCCTTTGCCCAGCAGTGAGACACAGTGGGCTAGATAAAAAAACCTTTTAAATGTTTTATTAGTCTAATTATTTTATTAAGGTCTCTAACAAGTTTATTTGGAAACTTTTAAGGTCCAAAACGAGTGAGTTATCTACTAAGTTGCTTTTGGGAACAATCAGCCGACTGCCGACCCGATGTTGTCTATTTACATCCCTGCGGAGTAATTCGTTGTAATAATATATATCTTCAGGGTCTCAGGGGCGATTAATGGTTTACCTACACAAGTATAGACTATTAGTGAGTATAATAGTTAAGTGAAGGGGTTTTTCCTATTTGATTGTGTAGTGGGAAGAAGGGGTGTAAACGTTTAAGGCCACATTTCAACAATCCTTCTAAGAATAGCTGAACCCGATAAGCATTAAATCTTAATCAACATTATTTTTACCTGAAGTTCAATGTAATTAAGGCTCCTACCGACTGCTAAGTATAGAATTACATTTCCATAAGCGCCTAGATGGTCTTGGTTGGCCGTGACTTAATTGGGACTAAGTCCTGTTAAGTATTATAAATCTCATACATATTTTACCAAAGGTAACTGATTTTACTACCAAATTTTGTGAAAATACAAGCGTTCCGAATACAACTTAAACGTTTCTATGCCGCAAAAAAAAAAAACAGAGCGAAGCAGGGGACAGTTTACGCAATATTATTATTTCAAAAACAAGTTTTCGAATGTGGAACAATATGGAAGTACCATGATAACCTCCCACTGCCTATAAGTTTCCGCATGAACTGCAACCTCGGTAGTATATTAACTTGTCTGACGCAAAAAGCCTCGTCAGGAATGTCAGAGTTATTATACACAACAAACATGCTAATGGCGACGCTCACGTCACGGGAAATACGAATACATTGTTCGGTATAAGTGGTTTTTGACACGCCCGCTTTGCTTCAGCACCAGATGTTATATCAACTGAGTCTAGGCATTAGAAGCTTTATTCGCTACCTGACAAGTGACATGTTAGTTTTGTAAATTGCTGTTTGTGCTGTTGACGTTCCTTGTTGTTAGAAATTAGCCGTTAGTTCAGATCTCTGAACGTCCACTGTTCAGCATAGATTAAACATGGCGGCAGTGATGTGGTAATTGACATAATCACCACGCTTGACAGAATCGTTGGTAATTACCATGTGTTGTTTAACTAGCCCGAAGTAGAGGCTCTAGCTAGTAGGTAAATATGCTAACGAAGGAACTGCAATGTTCTACATGTCTCAAAATATTCAAAACGTTTTCCCAATAAATTTGGATTCTAAGCTTAGATGCAAAGATATTTAGAGCCAAAGAGGTTTTATTCGAATGCATGTAACGACCGTATGACGAACTAGTTTTCGCTTTGATGGAAGCCTACTCTAAATTATTCATGAACTCTTTGGTGACGTGCGCGCATGTTCCATTAGGATTTTTCAGTTTCAGTTCCATTAGGTTTTAAAAACTGCATTCCTTGATTTCCAACGAAAGAAATCTTGTTCAGAATGTTGAAAGTTTAGGTTTTGTTTAAAATCCTCTCTCATATGCAGTATACTAAATATTTCAGCACCGGAAACTAGTTGCTCACAGACTGCGCCAGAGCTAGACAGGGAGTCGATTTACAGCGGTTTATGCAATTCAGTGGCCAGCTTAGACTTTATTTACACCCGTCTTGTATTGCTAAAGCTAGAAATATTTACTGTGATGTCTTTTTTTTATTTGCACGCACAGATAAGATAATAGGTATCAAATAAAAAAATCCTACGAAAAAATCTAGACAGTTATCGTTCGAAAGTTTCTGTAAAACTATGAAATGATATGAAAGTTGGGAAACACATGAGAATGAGGACGGCTATGTATCGGAATACAAAACTTCGGCCCGCGAATGCCTCCCACCTCGATACCAGCTGTTCTCGAATATTTAGCCGAAGCCTCGAATTACGCAGAGTTATGTTCGGAGCTTACTTGCTTCGGAATTTTAATGAATGAATAGTTGTTCTGAATATCTTGCGAAATACTTTTGCTATCTATATTTATATTAGTTAATGGACACTGAATGCCTACGTTGTTTTCTAAGACACAGTGGAATTGGAATTTCTAGATTATCTAATAAAGTAAAGGGTGATTTTTTTCAAATTGAATATAATAAAGCTTGTCATATCATTTGGTTATAAACTAAATTTATTTTATTTACAACTTGAACCAATTTTGAAGTTAATGAAACTTGTTAAAAATTTGCAACTGCATGCTTTTTGTAGCACAAATGGTTGAAAATGATATAGGTACTTATTATGTAGCATAACGAGGACTGTCAGAGGATTACACCATTTTATTATAAAATGAGATGAGACAAACTGACCCGAAGCTTGTTAAGCTTAATTTAAAACATTTTGCGGGAGTCCAATTCAAAGAGCATCATTAATAAAATTCGACTATTCACCGAGAACTTTTAACAACTTTCGAATGGCATTTTCTGAGCCTGTATGCGTGGAATTCAGAGAAGTTTGTATAACGGGAACGATTATTAGGCTTGTAAATACTCGTATTTATTGTCATGTACAATAAGTATTTACAATCGTTTAATCATTGTCATTTCTTCATTTATAGGTAGGCAGTACTACACTGAACTTAAGACGTAGGTAAGTTTTTGTCGGAGCTGGTACAAATAGTTTAGATATTTGATGATCAAAGAAGACTTTTATACCTTTATTAAATGTTTATACCTTTTGTTAAGTACATAGATATGTCATTTTCTTGTAATCCTAAAGGTTTTTGATCCAATCAAACCAAGTCAATTCCATCCGATGTGACGTATTATATATTAATATATGTGAAAAATATGCAACACGACAGCACCTTACATACAATGAAAAAAAAACGGGATATTTAAGTGTAAAAAAAGCCCTGATGTAATACTACAACTAAATTGTTAAAAAGTTTAAATATCTCTTTAACTTTTAGTACTTGAGGGCCAGTATAAGCAGCTTTAATTTTCCAAGTTTATTAAGTAATTAATAATAATAATAATAAACCCCTCGGGGCTAGTCGTTTTCTCTCTCCATGGGAATAACGCATGACCAGAGGGTACATTAGTATGCTTTTTCAAACCTTGAGATGTAAATAAAAAATGTGTCTGAAGGTATATGTAGGAGCATACATCCGCAGGGCAGCTTGTGGCGAGCTGTTTGTGAGTAGCGACACAACGGAACCTGAATGCCCCAGGGGGTCACTCTTTACGGGGACTCCCAGCTCTTTCTTGCCTTAACTGGCTGGCTAGAGAGGGGTCGCTAGAGCTATATGCTCGGGGGTGGAAGTGTCTAATGGCGTAATAACGAGGAAACCCACTCCGGGTCTGTGACCCGCGATGGTGAAATCGGTGTCGCACCTCTCTACACCCCTAGCCGCTCGCACTGGTGTTGCCCACCTGCTGTCAATCGTGACGGTATCATAGGGGGCCCATCTAGTGAGTGGCGAGTCACCGCCTGCCAATTTATTTACATTACCGTGTGTAGAGAGACAGGTGTCATAGTTTTCTGGAAAATCCAACTAACTGGTCCACATAACTTATCCTTACATATTATAAAACAAAGTCCCCCGCCGCGTCTGTCTGTCTGTCTGTTCGCGATAAACTAGAAAAGTACTGAACGGATTTTTATGCGGTTTTCAACGATAGATAGAGCAATTCTTGAGGAAGGTTTTAGTGTATAATAAGTTTAGGTTTTGTGTAAACTGACGATATTACAGCGATATTAGTTAAACGTGTCGGAAAAAATTAAGCCATTCGAGAGCTTTCATCGAGAACGCTGCCAAAACCTTTTGAGTTACAACAAAACAATGTATGGCGGGTTTGTACCTCTTTAATAGATCTACAAAAAAGTCCGCGGTGGTATATGTCTATCTTCCAAGGATAACCCACAATAACCATTTTTATGTGTTTTCTTAATACAGTAAAATTATGGATTATTTACGAACCTCTTTTTAACAATACAGTATTAATCCTTATCCAAATAAATAAGTTAGATATATTATGCATGTAATGTAGAACAAAATTGCCTTTTACACTACGCCAAAAATGTTAATAGGTAATGAGTTATCGTAATATTAAAATCTCCGCGCGAGAAATTAAAAATCGATGAAACGTAGCGAAGATATCGTTGGCATCTATATACTAATTGTACTATATATATACTAATTACTATGTATATACTATGTATGTACTATGTATATACTAATTGTTTGTTTGATTGTTTGTTTGAAAGCGCTAATCTCAGAAACTACTGGTTCAAATTGAAAAAATATTTTTGTGTTGAATATACCATTAATCGAGGGAGGTTTTAGGCTATATGTATATCATCACGCTGCGACCAATAGGAGCGAAGAAAAAGTCATAACTTATATCTTCTAACCCCGCAGACGAAGTCGCGGGCAACAGCTAGTCATAATATAATAGCCTAATTGTTCATACACACATCCTTGCAATAGTTTTGTATTTACTTTGGATTCTTCATGTTCGTTCTCCCATAGAGCGGAGATGAATGATCCCTAGTAGATACCCCATCACATATTAGATTAAAATTCTCAACAAGGCCTCTACATGTTGGACCTGTGTCCCCGTGCAAGCCTTTAAAAAGGACCGGGTCTCTTCACATGAAGTGATCCCGTGACTATAAAGAGATACAAATAATAATAATAATAATAATAAACCCCTCGAGGCGAGTCGTTATCTCATCATGGGAATAACGCAAGACCAGAGGGCATATTAGTATGCTTTTTCAAACCTTGAGATATAAATAAAAAATGTATCTGAAGGTCTATGTAGGAGCATACATCCGCAGGGCAGCCTGTGGCGAGCTGTTTGTGAGTAGCGACACAACGGAACCTGAATGCCCCAGGGGGTCACTCTTTATGGGGACTCCCAGCTCTTTCTTGCCTTAACTGGCTGGCTAGAGAGGGGTCGCTAGAGCTATATGCTCGGGGGTGGAAGTGTCTAATGGCGTAATAACGAGGAAACCCGCTCCGGGTCCGTGACCCGCGATGGTGAAATCGGTGTCGCACCTCTCTACACCCCTAGCCGCTCGCACTGGTGTTGCCCACCTGCTGTCAATCGTGACGGTATTATAGGGGGCCCATCTAGTGAGCGGCGAGTCACCGCCTGCCTAATTGTTTGCATCACCATGTGTAAAAAGGCAGGTGCCATAGTTCTCCGAATAATTTTAAGGAACTGGTCCACTTAACATGTCTCATTTATATAATACCCTATTTAGTTTTACATACATATTGCAATAGTTTTGCATCTACTTTGGATTTTTCATCTCTGTTCTCCCATAGAGCGGAGGTGAATTATCCCTAGTAGATGCCCCATCACATTGTATATTAAAGTTCTCAAGAAGGCCTCTGTGCGTTGGACCTGTGTCCCCGTTCACGCCTTTAAAAAGGACCGGGTCTCTTCTCTTGAAGTTAACCCGTGAATGAAAAGAGATACATAATAATAATAATAATAAGCCCCCTAAAATCCAGCCACACGTCCTGATTGACCATCTAATCACGTGGGGGGCGGACACGCGAATGAGAAATTACTGTCGTGGCTAACGTGGCTCTGGTAACCCATTCAACATGGAGACTCGTTCAAAGAGGAATCGTATAGGACCGCTGCCCGGGGGCGATCGCCGGGGCACACCTGGAGCTGACGCTGGGTGTCTCAGCATGCGAACCGTCAGCGGTGAGGAGTTGAGCAGGCGGGCTCCCACCGATAAGGATACTACAGCCGATCCCTTCGACGAAATTGACCGACTGACAGACAGGACAAATAGTCCAATAGAACCATTTAGCCCTAGTACAGTATCTTACACACCCTCTTTGTCATCTTCACCTATTAGTAATACAGCTATCCCTACGCCTACCTTGAATGTTGCGCGGGAGGTGAATACCTTTTTGCCCGCGTCCACCAAGGCTGGCAAACCTAGAGTACGCATGAGATGGAGTAAAGAAGTGAACCTTTTTATCATGCGTACATACTATTACATAACGAAATTAGAAACAGACATGACCATTTACCGTAAGCTACTTCACGAACTTTTCTCACAAAAATACCCGGAAATTAACGTATCTGAACAGAGAATCTCAGACCAAAGAAGAACAATAGTTAGAAATAAATTGATACCCCAAGTAGAGTTAGATAGGCTTAAAGAAGAGGTCCGAGCGCAATTAGAAGAAAATACTAATGCTAATACATTATCAGATGTTCAAAATCAAGATGTAAATGTTTTTTCACACGACCCGTTTAGTCAACACCTCATAAACACTCAAACCCAAAATAATTTAGCAACAGATATTGGTACACAGACAGAATCCTTAACAATAACTATAGAAAACGATATACATACCTTGGCTGAACCTGATCCATTACCAGACTCATGGACTGCGAATATACTAGAAAAGTTTAGAACAACCCTAGTACTTTACTCTGGAATGGATCCAGAGTCCCGGCCAAGGTTACCTAAACTTAAATACAGTCCCAAACTTGTGCAATTAGTGTCAGTATTTAACAATAATATATTAGGTAACATTATTTCGGAGGATACTCAATTGATAGATTTAAATACAATCATATACTGCACAGCTCTTGCAATTTCTGAAGAATTAGGTTATAAAATCACCGATTACTTAGGAAATACTAGATCAAAGCATCATAATAAACCGGCGTGGCAAGTTAGATTAGAGAGGGACATAGAGAAGCTGAGAGCAGATTGTGGTAGGCTAACACAGTTTATTAATAATAATAGATCAAGGAAAGTTATTAAAAGAGTAGAAGCAATATTCAAAAGTAGGATAACACATACTAGACATGAAGATAATAATAGGAAACCGGAAGAATTTTTAGATACTTTGAAACAGAAACTTGCGCTTAAAGTCCATAGATTAAAGAGATACAAAAAAGCACAGCAGCGTAAGAATGATAATATAGTATTTAGTAATAATGAAAAAATGTTTTATAGAAATTTATTAAAACCACAAGCAGAGACTATCTCTCAGAGTAATCTCGAGTTGCCAACGAAAGAGTCGCTGGAAACATTTTGGTCTAGAATATGGGAAGAGCAAGTACAGTATAACGAAAACGCAGAGTGGATTAATGAAGAGGAGGCTAAGTGGCTTGCGATAGAAGAAATGAGTTTTGCTGAGGTTACCGAAACAGATGTTTTAAATGTTACAAGTAGGCTTCATAATTGGAAATCCCCAGGGGTTGACAAAATACATAACTATTGGTATAAGAAATTAGTTTCAATACACGGAAGTTTAGCAAAGAATTTAACAGATATAGTATTAGGAAAACAGATAATACCGGATTTTTTAGCAACAGGAGTAACATATATGCTACCAAAAGGTAAACACTCAGCAGAACCTTCGCAATATAGACCGATTACTTGCCTTCCCACAGTTTATAAAATATTAACTTCAGTAATTACTTTAAAAATTAACAGTCATATTGAACAACACAATATTATAGCAGAGGAACAAAAGGGGTGTAGGCGGAACCATATGGGATGTAAGGAACAGTTGATCATCGACTCCGTAATCCATAAACATGCATCTACAAAAAGTAGGAATCTTCATTGTACTTATATAGATTACCAGAAAGCTTTTGACAGTATTCCCCACTCTTGGCTAATTAAAATTTTACAGATCTATAGAATTAACTTTAAACTTATAGAATTCTTAAGCAGTATAATGACTCGATGGAAAACTACATTACAATTAAATTATAACCGCGACACCATTATTAGCAGGCAAATATCTATTCGGAAAGGTATCTACCAAGGTGACTCCTTGAGTCCCCTATGGTTCTGTCTCGCGCTGAACCCTTTGTCCTCTATGTTACATCGAAGCCGGGTTGGGTATTGCCTCAGACATGATACACATGACGTTGTTATCTCACATCTAATTTATATGGATGACATTAAATTGTATTCAAAATCTGAAACAGATATGAAAAAATTAATAGATACCACAACATTATTTAGTAAAGATATTAACATGCAGTTTGGTTTAGATAAGTGTAACACTACATATTGTAAGAGGCAAGATCAAACCCGGTGACTATCTAGTTAACACTGCCGATTGTATAACCGCCATGGAGCCTACGGATTTATATAAGTATTTAGGATATAAACAACTAAGAGGTCTTGATCATACAGCCATTAAAAACACATTGGATACCGAATATAGAAGGAGAGTAAATGCATTATGCAGAAGTCATCTAGCAGGAAAAAATCTTATTAAAGCAATAAACACATATGCAATACCAATTTTAACTTACTCATTCGGAGTAATTAAATGGTCTAAAACAGATATAGAGCAAATAGAAAGAACTACACGAACCACGCTTACAAAACACAATAATTTACATCCAAAATCTGCCATAGAAAGATTAACCATCAAGAGACAAGATGGCGGAAGAGGCCTAATTGACATCCATCATCTATGGCAGAAGCAAATTAGTAGATTAAAATCATTTTTCCTTACAAAATCTGAAACTAGTGATATCCATAAAGCAATAGCCCAAAATGATGACAGTTACTCTCCTCTGAATCTAAACGATCAAACCGACGACGTCCTAAATATCTGTAA
This sequence comes from Trichoplusia ni, assembly GCF_003590095.1. NCBI lineage: Eukaryota > Metazoa > Arthropoda > Insecta > Lepidoptera > Noctuidae > Trichoplusia > Trichoplusia ni. Next base: position 3,613,785 of record NC_039491.1, read on the forward strand.
TTCCGATCCTCAGACACAAAAAATGGATACCTGGAAGAGAAAGGTATTACACGGCAGGCACCCTCATGATCTTGAACAACCCCATGTAGATACAATAGCTTCTAATAAATGGTTAAAAGTAGGTAGTCTATTCCCCGAAACTGAAGGATTTATTTTAGCGATTCAAGATCAGATTATTAATACGAAAAATTATAGAAAGTTCATTATTAAAGATCCAACGATAGTTAATGATAAATGCCGTAAATGCCAATCTCAACCGGAGACCATTCAGCACATAACGGGTGCATGTACATCTCTCACCCAGACAGACTACACTCACAGACATAACCAAGTAGTCAATATCATACACCAGCAGCTTGCTCTGAAATATAAATTAATAGAAAATAGTAACTTACCTTATTATAAATACACACCCCAAACTGTCCTGGAAAATAATACACACAAGCTCTATTATGATAGAGCAATACTTACCGATAGAACTATTCACTACAATAGACCGGATATAACTTTACAGGATAAAGTAAATAAAACCACCTACCTTATAGATATAGCCGTCCCCAACACTCACAACCTACAGAAGACAATAGCTGAAAAGATTAGTAAGTACGCAGAGCTTAAAGAAGAGGTCGCCCGAATATGGAGACAAGAAAAAGTCTTTGTCGTTCCTATAGTGCTCTCCAGTACTGGTGTCATTCCAAACCATCTCCACAATAGCCTAAAAATAATAGATTTAAGAAAGTCGTTATATATTACCCTACAGAAAGCTGCTATTTTAAATACCTGCCGCATAGTGAGAAAGTTCCTATCATTAGACGATAGTTAATAACTTATCATTTAACACCACACGCCGCATTTACTTGGTCTTGACCCGTAAATGTGGTTTAAACCAGCCAAGGGCTGAGAAAAGAAAACACTCCCGATAATAATAATAAATCTTTATTTCAGAATTTTACATTCCATATTTGACATAAATTGAACACAAAAAGAAAGAGAACCAATAAACAGATATTACAAACTAACTAGAAAAAACAAAAAAAAAAAAAAATCAAAAATCAAAAATAACTAAACAAATAAAAAAGAAGAACTTTCTTACTATTAATCTTTACATGTATTGTTACGCTGCAATCTGTAACCATTTGTTGTACATTGCAGTCGTAAACAGTCTTTCAGACAGTTCTTTAATAATACTATTCTTACACGAACCAACCCTCGACATGAATCCAGCGATTCGTTTTCTCTGGATGGCATTAAAAGTGTCCAATCTGGCTTCTGCAAACATGCCCGACGCGCTACAATGCGGCGTAAAGCCCATTAACTGCCTAAAGATGTTATTATACTGGACACGAATACCATCCAGAGACCTCTTCGTGTAACGCGTCCAGAGTTGGCACGTGTAGAAGCTCTGACAATAGGTTCTGAAGAGATGCACCTTTGTCTCAGTATTGGCTTTAAAAAATCTCCTTGCTATCATATTACCCACAACTGATAATGCTCGGCGTTGTCTATCTATATCCGCATCATCTTTTAAGTCAGACGTTAGTATATGTCCAAGGTACCTGAAACTCTCTACTACCTTGACTGGCTGGCCTCCTATCCAGACTGGCGGGACAGTATCCGGACCTCTTCCGGACCTAAATATCAACAATTCTGTCTTCTTTGCGTTATACACCAGGTTATGATCTTTAGCATAGTTCTCACAAATCGCCATAAGTTTCCTTAAGCCCTTAATTGAGGGGCTGAGTAGGACCATATCATCAGCGTAGCTCAAGTTGTTGACATATCTGTTCCCAAGCCTGAGCCCCACCGCCGTCCCACTCAGCTCCTCAATCAAATCGTTCATATAAATATTAAACAGGTCCGGAGAGGTCAAACCACCCTGTCTAACTCCACAGGATAGTTTATAGCTATCTGACCTAGCAGAGCCCCACCTGACGTTGTTCGACTGATTACAATACCAATATTCAATCAGTCCAACAACACCAGGATCGATATTAGACTTAGCTAGTTTCTCCCATAGCAGGTTATGACTAATTGTATCAAAAGCACGGCTTAAATCAAGAAAACATGCGTAGACACTTGTATCCTGTTCCACGTATTGTGATACAACTTGTTTCAGGGAGAAAATAGCCATGTCCGTTGACACTTCCTGACGAAAGCCGAATTGCCCATGATTTAAGTTAAGTGCAGGACTTAACTTTTTGTGCAGCAGACGTTCAAGCACCTTGGCCACAACCGTTGCCAGCGATATTGGCCTATAATTTGACATGTTGGTAGCATCACCAGTTTTATTCTTAATTATAGGCACAACCAAAGTACGAATTAGTTCTTCCGGTAAGTACTGGTGCTGAGAGCAAAGATTGAATAATAAAGCTAAGATGTCAGCAGTATATCTACCCGCGTGTAATAAATGTTCGATACTTAAACCATCGTGCCCTGGGGATTTCCCTCGTTTCATCGCCCTAAGAACTTCAACAGCTTCTTCAGCTGTTACCTGAAAGGCTTCCTCCTCACTTGTACAGGAACTTGACTGTGTAACAGATAATACCGGATAAGATATAGTCTGTTTTATATTAAAATGCGTACTAAAGTTATTAGCAATAGATCTCGAATCAGATTCACCGTCTACACTGACCGGTACGCTGGTTTTAGGGTTAAGCTTTTTAACTTCCTTCCAAAACCCAGCAAAATTTTTAGATGAGGCATATTGTGCTAATATATTCATTTTAATCTTCTCCTGATTATTTTGGACATGTTTTAGAACGGATTTAAATTCTCTTCGTGCTTTACGCATTAGATCATAATAATATCCTGAACGAGGCCTACCATATGCATTCCACTGCAAGAACATTTCCCTAGCCTGAACGTGATACTGTCTAATGTGGTAATTCCAACCAGTTATATGACGTTTCCTTTTATCTTTACATGTGAACGTACGTTTCGCAGCGTTTTGTAAAACCTTAATTATACTACAATAAAGCTTGTCAATTATACTTATATGGTCTATATTTTTACATGTTAATGTATTACTCTGGCATGATAACTTATACTCCTCACATCTATATAGTAATTCTAAATTTTTAGTACAGATCTCACAGTATTTATCACATTGTTCCTTATTCCTAATACCCCATTTATATTTAATATTGCAATCAGGCCCACTATCTACTATCAGTCTTTTACAAATAATACTATTAAATTTTACCTGTATAACTAATGGCAGATGATCTGATAGAAACGCATCATACAAAACATACACGTCACTTACCGATGTTTCTGCCGCTGCAGAGACAAGGCAGTGATCGAGCCATCGACGTGAACCCGACCCATCACTTACATATGTATACGTGCTTATATCTAGTAGCTTAGAGTCTATACAAGTTAACAACTCTTCAGAACAATAGTCCATTAGTTCCTTGTAGAAACGCGTGTCTGGATGCGCGTTAAAGTCCCCTAACACAAACACACTTTCAACATCTACACTTTCAATCACCGCACTTATATTGGCTAGACACTGTGCCATTACCGGAAAATTGTCTTCACAGTCGGTAGGCATATATACACTAAACACAAGAATACACCGGTCATCGCGCTCTAGTTTTACTGCAACTATGCGATCGTTATTACAATGCACAATATCAGCACGCGGGAATATGTTTCTATCCCACAGGAGAGCTACTCCGCCGTACGGCCTCCCTCGCACCATTCCTTGCTCCGTGTTGACGGCAGATATGCCATGGCTACCAAATTGCTTGTGTATTGTGTTTAACAAACCAAGATCGTGTGGAAACAGCCATGTTTCCTGAAGCGCTATTATGTGATGGCTATTGCAGAAATGGGCTACTTCTTGTAAAGATCTTTTAAGTGATCTACAGTTATATGAGATGAGCTTGATGTTCGAAAAATCCATATTAATGTTTATTTATCTCAGCGTTCACCGTTATCCTCAGATAACGTTCACCGTTATCCTCAATTAAATTCAGTTACCTATAGCTGGACGTACAGACGGCCAATACATTCGTGCTCGTGGTCAAGGACGGGTTCCAGATGTCAATGACAACTCAGAACATATCTTAATTACGGCATAACTTAGGAAACACCAGGATCAAGAACGTGCTGAAGTGATAAATGGAAGTTAAGAATGGAGGTCATGAAGTACTTTTTGGATAAAGCTCCTAAGCTAGTACTGATTTGTTTGTAGTATTTGTAACATTTTAGGAATAGGAATACTTACGTGTGAGTAATGTATCGGAAATATCCTACAGAGAGAATCAAGCCTGTTACTAGAATAAAAGCTGCAGGAGCGGCAAGAATCAATTCTATCACAATGGGGACTGATTGTGTCCGCCACAATAACTAGGCACTATGGATTGCGTCCGGAGCATACAGGTTGCATGCCAATGAATATTACGCAGAAGTATCAACTTTATGTGTATTGACTTGGTTGAAGGTACTTTTTGTGTCAAAACGGTAATCTTTAAAAACCACGCTGACAAATCTTGTGCAAACGATAACACGTTACGTTTCATTTAAAAGTTTTATTTTTAAATTTATATTTACCTCTCACTCATTAGGTTTCATTAGAATCAATTCAGACGGTCACTGTTTAGATAAACATGCGTGAGCTGTGCATACCATATAAATCGGCGAGTATTTTTACATCATTATTTATAACGACAAGCGTTTGACAAATAAATGCAGGCACAAGCCTTGAGCATTGATCACGACGCTGGGCCCCTTCTATCAATGCTCAAGGCTTGTGCCTGCATTTATTTGTCAAACGCTTGAATTAAATGAAATAATTACAGTACAACTAGCTAAGAACTATACATAGTGATTGGACGTTATTTGGCATATTACAATAAACGGTAGCTCTACTGTATTGACTGCACAGTCAGCTAAAAGATAGAGCACACTATAGATGATACCAATTTCACGCCGACGTCGACTGAAAAATTGTGAAACAGACTAAGGCGGGTGTTCACTGTACAGCAAAGGGATCCGGACCGAGGATTTAAGGTACGGAAAATCAGAAAAGCGTTGCAAACTTTTTTGATCCATCAAAAAGTTCAGTATTATTGATATTATAACAAGAACAGAATTATTTTAGTTTAACTAGAGCATTAACACACCGTAAAATATGTTTACTCTTATAGAAGAAAAACACACAAAAATGTTTAAGAATAAAATTATAATTGATCATTAAAAGATTTATAAGTTATCGTTTTTGTGAAAAATTGAAAGTATCAAAACCCAAAGTTCAAATAACGATATCCCGAACCGGAATGATGCCGATGCACAATCAGGCTTAGGCGGTATTTCCTCCACTTTGAAATATCTCAGAGATATTGTCCGATGTGGCTTGTCAGCTACGTTTTATTGAAGTCTGATTTCAAGTTTATTTGAAAAGACGACGATGCAGGAAGCCTTTTGAGAATTCCAATATGTCACACGTGTAAACATTGTTGCTGCATTCAAATAACTCTGTTAGATACTTTCTTGCCACTATTGGTACTTGCGAGGAAAGTACTTTAGGACCAACTTTCCGTACTACATTTTCCGTAGAATGTGGCTCACGCAAAATGAATGAGATAGATCTAATTTGAGTTGTGTGTTGTGTAAAATGCTTACTATTGGTAATAGGCACAAATAATCAGCCCGCTAGACACGTGACACGTGAATGTTTTTTTTCTAGTGATATCTGAACTATATTTGTATTGTAAGGAGACGAACTTCTTAAAAAAAAAGTCGCACACCGACAAAATGTATCCGGTATTGTTTTATTTCTACTGACCATCACTATATTTTACGCAAATAAGTCTAATGGCTGTAATCTCTTTATATTTAAGCGTTTCATGCCAACGCTAGATAACTATAGTAAACATGCCACTATTCAAGACGGGCTGATAATTTTCAGAAAATAAATGACAAAAGACTTTTCACCCTTTAACAATTATAAATAATAAAATGGAACAATTACATGCTTCAACTCATAATCGAAATACGGTAATTTTGATATTGAAAAACGGTTAAAAATACGGCTAAAATTTCTCCTGAGCCGTGAACTATTATTTTGACAATTTGAATGTAACCAAGCATTTCAGGAGGGCGGAAACTTTAATTTGTTACATCTTTGTTTGATTTGATTGGATCATATTTATTACACTCGGGAGGACACATTTCCATGGACTCTGAATTATTAAATTAATTCCTCGGTATAATTATTCATTAAGAACGTTTCAAAGACTTTAAATCAGGTATTTAAGTAGTTCGTTTAAGATCTTTGACGCCTTGCCACGAAGGATATTCAAGACTGATTCGAGTTGGTGAGGAATCGTGGAAGGACTTGGGAAAGCTTTTGTGTAGTATTGGGTAACCATAGCTAAAATTAAAAAGTGTGAGCCATCACGGGAAGTTTGACACCGTACCTATAGGCACAGGCAATGAATGCAAAACCGCGATTTTAACTAGGCGCGAAACCAGTAGGTTACTAGAAAAAAAGTAGTTACCTAGTTCAAAACAAGCTATAACATTTACAACGCTAAAAGTCCTCTTGCCGGTGCAAGCAATAAATTAATGAATCGATTTTCTGAAACAAGAAACATTCAATCTAAAAAGTAGATTACAATATAATTTATATTTGCATACCCAGCTTAACGGACGACTCGATATCAAATTCAAATATCGCTATCAGCAAAATTAAAAAAGATTTTATATTCGCATTCCGATTTACCTAAAATAACCAACAAAGAAGACTTGAAAGATTCATCCAATCAAAAAAATGATTCATCTTCAAGTTTAGTACAAAATTAATTAAGCAATCTTTCATTAGAACAGGGACTTCAAAGAATCTTTTATATCTCGGCCCTTTGTGCCTGGCTGTTAAGAGAGGGCGTCATAATTTCGTATTTGACGTTCATTACCCGCTAAGTATACATTACAGAGATGATAAGATCAGTACAGCTATCGATGAAATGGATATAGGCCATGCGATCGTCAAATGTTGAAGTTGATCGCAGTCAGTGGAATTTAAAAAGTAGAGGTTTAAGTAGGTTGTGGAATACTAGGTATTTTAAAGACACGAACCAAAATTTGACTGCCTGGATAGCCCTGTGTTAGAGGCCAGCACACTAAATGCGGGTTCGATCCTCGCGTAGGACAAGCATGTTCTAAGTTTAAGTGTTTTTGTGCATGTAACTTGACTTGAATGTTTGTGAATCTAACGCGACACACGGACGAATTTCCTTAGTGTTGTTTCCCATTAAACAAAAAGTCGTCCTCGTGTCATACTCTCTTTGTCATCTTCAAGTGGAATGTAGAGACAAATAGACTTTTGAGATCTGCACTGAGCTGAATGCCATTCTTGAATGCAGCCGTGAACTACGTTATAGTTTATTTGAGCAATTAAATATTAAATTTATAACACATCATGAACATGTGTACGTAGTATAACTTACAGGAAGTAAACACATTTGTACTAAAATTCATTTAACAATCTCTGGTAGAAGTTTGTACTAGATATCTAAGTTGTGTTACAGAACTTGACTGCTGTTACGGATGCATTATACGTCTGTAACTTTTGATTCAAATGAAAATATTTCAAAGTAAAAATTGGATTAAGCAACATAGTATATTCCTTGTAGGTAATATATGTTCCTCTTTATGTTCCTCTATTTCAAAAAATCTATTGTTTTGAATCTCGCATTTGGTATAATTCGAATTCGCGAGAGAGATCGAGATTTGCTCCTGAATTCAAATTTTGTTTAAGCTAACGATCGCATATCTACGATACTGTCACTATCTCCAATGCAATATGCATATTATCGACATTCAGACTATTTGCATGCACTTCAGATGAAAACAGAATAGATATCTCAAGCGTTTACGTATTATAGTGTCAAGGTAAGCATTATTCGATGCAAGTTTCATAACGCAAAGGGATAGAAGGTTGTATTATGTGACATAAACGACCTGAAGTTGAATAATAAAACAACAAAACGTTATTTCCATTTTCAAGTAAATGAGAAAGTATATAATTCATCGGTTTTATTAGCTCATGATTAAGGATCGCGGTTGGGTCCAAAACTAGTCGGGCAATCCCGATAAATACGCTTGAGTAAATCGTATTATTTCTATACGAATAATTCTCACGAAGTTACTATACAAATAAGAAAAGTGTAAAGCTACACACATATACATAGTTGTATGTATAGTCAGCAGGTTTACTCAGCAGCCACACGTTTTTTACTGGTTAACAGGTGTCATAAATCCTGAATCCTATGTATATAGCTAGGTACATATATGTAGGTCTAAGTGGGCAGTCAGTTGGAAACTTCAGTTTGGTATTGGACCCACGCCTCCTGACGAATTGCGGGTCTACCGGCCTTATGATTTATACGATACATTCGGTCCGTTTCTTTCAGTTGCGGTATATAAATGCGTGCCTTTTAGTTTTCAAATAATGATAGATAAGGAATAGATTCTGCAATTTATCGTGTTTTTTTGTGGAGATTTTTTTCTTTTACATGAAACTTTTTTGTATCCAACGATTTTTGAATATAACTTCATGGAATTGAAGTGGAGTCAGTTCATGGAACAAACATGAAAACAGTCAGAAAAATTGGTGACTATTTTATTTTTTGAGCCATTCACGTAGTGGAAGTCAGTGAATAGCTGGGAAGTAAAAAAATAAAGCTTCAGAAAGATAGTCGATGAAATACGACAAACACAGTGCAGTGTCAGCCACATAGAGCGATGGTATCGCGGGATTAAACAATTAATCCTAAACCGCAGCGAGCAGCGAAGCCTCTCCTTTATACACCAATAAATAAACTGCTGGACGAATCTAGAACAACAACGTAATTGAAACTGGATAACATAACAGACAAGTGAAATGTTTTAGATAAAGCAAGAGCTTTTTTCATACGCCACTCATTGAAAGTTTTGAAGTTACGTAAAATTTTGTGTTTTCTGTTAATGTTTTCTGCTCGCTGGGCCTCGGCTTTTCACCTGCGAATTGCTTTTCTAAATAATTGTATTACCCTTATTCCTTAAAAACCAACCCATGCTTCATGACCCATCATTTCAAGAGATCAGACCACTTAAACAAAGTTTGGATTATAGGTAACGACAAAATTAGCCTTAGAATAAAATTTACTATCAGCTTACCTAAATATTTCCTTCCAAACCTTCCTTATATCAAAGGCCCAAGAGATTCAAGTGCAACTGAACCAGTGAGAGTGTGAAGATTTGTGTAATAAATAAACTGGCATCGTAAACATGTCGGTGCGGCTCGGTGGCGCGGCGCACGGTTCAATTTCCTACGGGACCATTTTGCAGGCGTCTGATGTCCGCCGGCCCGTGCTAGCTGAATATCCAGCCTTTTTGGTTGACCTGGAACCGTATTATGAAAGCGTTAAAGCCACAGTTCTGTTCTGAAAGAGATGATGGTATTTATATGTATAGTAATGAGGTATACCGCTCTCGGCCTTCAGTTTGTAGTAGGTAATGATCTTGATGCGGCTATTACCACAGATTTAAAATAAAGCTTTTCAAACTATTTTATTGTACTCTGAAAAGTTTTCAGCCTTTGACTTTTCAAAGGTGAAAAAGATGAAAGACGACAAAAACAAATGTGGCGCAGATAGCACTTACAATTTTTGGTAGTTTTATATACCTAAAAGAAACAAGTGCATACAGAAGCGATTTAAGTTTCAATTTCATTTTATTTAAAAGCATTATTTGATGCATCGCGGCGCGACTTTAAGTATTATGACTATAATAAATTCCACGCTACTTATTCTTCAGAATACTTTGTTGGGGTTATATGTTCAATATTAACAGTTTCGATGAAATATCCCAAGTTGCAACAAAGTTGCCCTTATATCGCTCATATTGTTTAAAAGTTGATTATTATTGAACTTTAGTATTTGCTACAATATTTTCAGAAAACGGACATTTAATGGCTAGTTGTCTGTGATGAAATATTTTATATTAACTTTTACACAATTTGTCGAGGTCCACTGGCAGGATTCTTTGATACTCGGTACATATCCTAGTATCAAAGAATCCTGCCGGGGCAGTGGAATTGACCAAAAAGATTACAGTGGTCCCTTCACACGTAATGCAAAGGAAGGAACATGGGTAGGTCTAAATTAGTAGAAGTCTGACACTCCCTCGAAATGAGTCATATGACTGTAAAAAAAGAAGTATCAAAGAATCAGACTAGATCATTACTTTCAACAATGATATTGTTATAGTAATGGAAGGCTACAGCTCACTCAATTAATCTTTTGTTTTTTGAACTAACACCATTAGTTCCCCATATAAGCTATAATTAAGAGGTCGCTAACATAATGGTTGATGGCAATTTCCTTTCCCATTGTTTGTCTTTCAGAAACTAGTTTTTCAAATACCTAGTTCGAGTTTCGGGGTTTTGAAGTCACGTTGGAAGGGTGGAAGGACCCTGTTCCATATTGCCTGTATTGGAATACTTTCGAAGTTTCGGCAACATTGGCTTGCAGTATCTGTGTTCTGAGTAATCACTAGCCTTCAGTTCTTCAAGTATTACGTTTTTACGATAGTCCTAAGATACGTATCTAATCTCTTAGCGAGTTTAGGGAAATCCAGATTTTTACGAAAGTTCTAGGCCTTTCAGATTATTGCTTCGATTAGAAGGAGATTATTATGGCCGCAACGCTCGCGAATGGACTACTTTTGTTAGATTACGGCGTTAGGGCCATTAACATACATCAGAGTTAATCACCTATTCAAACACGACCTCTTTGAGATTAGTAAGAAGCATTTCTATTGTAATAAATATGAAGGACTACCAAGTGTAGGTAATGTTTTATTAAACCTCTGGAGTCGTTTTGAGTTTTACTTACTTGGTTACAAATAACACAATGTATTGTGTTACAAAATAAATAATGATAGTTTTTGTAAACAATTTAACTATGATTTAGTTTCAACTCTAAACCCTAGATAATATTAAGCAAATTTTATCGATATGTTACAGAATATTGGTAAGTGTCGACTTACGAATATTCAGTTTAGTAACATATCGATAAACATCAATAATTGAGATTGTCCAAACGCACACTAAATACCGTATTAGAGAGTCCACACTGTACCATGGTGCCTCAAATATTTTATTGTTTTCGACATAGATGTAACTGAGCCAATCTGGGAATTCCTGTAAACAGAAAATGCACATGAAGGTTTATTCGACATTTTAAACCTTACATTCTTAGCATAAAATAATTAAACTCTTAATCGAAAGTCTCGCGATCAATTCTTTTCAATCAGTGATCTGTCGTCTGTGTAGACTTTTATGTAATGGATTTACGGAAGAGTATGCTGTGTGCTTGTGTGGTTAACCTGATAAACTGTCGTTGTATTATCTACGTATGAAAGTGAGTCCGTTAAATTATACAGCTTTATTCCGAGTTTATTCCACAAAGTTTTGGACAGTTTAGATACTTTAGATTAGGTGCAAAGGCTAGAACTAAGTTTACCAAGAAATGTCTTTATCTTTTGTTTTAGGAAACAATAAACAACTTCGTGCCAAAATCAAAACAACAAAAAAGCTACAAGAATTCATAATTGTGAATACAGATTCCGAAATTCGAAAATTACAATGAGGTTTTAGCGAAAAAAGCCAAATACATGACCAACTTAATCGCCATGTTGACAGTTACGAGAGGGATTAATCTTGCCGAGAAAATAAAAATAAGTTGTGATTTATGACGTTGGTATTATTGTTACGGAATACATTTCATGGTTCATTACTCATCCCCTTAATATAATAAATAGACCGCATGATTAGTCGCTTGAGTATTCTCGATTCAATCACGCGACGTGTGGGTTGGACATGAATTAATTTAGTATAAAAATAGAAGTTGTTTATTGCTTCAATAGGGTTAGAGTATTAGACGTGAGAGTGGGAAGAATTTGCCGCCCTACACGAAGGTCAAAAGCGCGGCAGACAAGGTTTGAACTTCTTACAGTCGGTTCACACTTGGTTTACGTTATATATTTTTTTTATCGATGAAAAACGTTTCGCGACTTCATACATGATTTATGTTTCTGTATTTTGGTATACAATATGTGTGTATGTATCGTTTTAAGGAACAATACCTAACAAAGAACAGGCTTTAAATAAAAACTACTTACCGATGTGAATTTGCGGAAATTGAAATGAAAAAAACAACAATATCATCGCATCTGTACAAATCACGGTAACATACACAAAAAACACACACTTCCACCTTTAACCCTGTATCCTTACATGATGTGGTTTGGAAAGCTTGTTATAAAAATTCCCTCGACCGTTCTTCAAGTCAAGTTCTCAAACTAGGAACAACCTCAGCTATGATGTTGCAAGTCTTCGTTCTGTTTCATGCACCCTTGTAATAAGGTCTTAAAATAGAATTACTAATATTTACATCACATAGATTATGAGAGCTTTGTAAAAGATGTAATGTCACTATTTATACTTAAGCTTTTCTAGTTATCGAGGTTTACTTTGCAATCTATACTAATATATAAAGCTGAAAAGTGTGTTTGTTTGAACGCACTAATCTCAGGAACTACTGGTTCAAATTGAAAAAAAATTGTGTTCAATAGACCATTCATCGAGGAAGGTTTTAGGCTATATACCATCACGCTGCGACTATTAGGAGCGAAGATACAATGGAAAATGAGGAAAACAGGGAAAATTATTTATCTTCGAGGACTTCCGTTCAAAAATTAATAACTTATATCTTCTAACAACGCGGACAAAGTCGCGGGCAACGGCTTGTCTTATATAATTCTCAATTAATATAAAGTGCCAAGTATCGTATCCTAGCTCGAAGCGAACATGACTCATGATAAGCTTCAAAGGCAGTCCTCGAAGTACCATCAATAGAATTCCATAACGTTCAATTAAGTCTTCCCGGGTCCATTTCCGTATCGCTAATTTGCATGCAACTAATTCGGCATGCTAAAGGCAATCCCGTTAACCGCAAACTGACTCCTGTGTTTATGAATCCATAATTAATAGATGTATCACTACGCAGTCGTGCCTAAATGTGTCAGTCTGAATGTGCCTTAATTAAACCTTATATTAGATCAGTACTTCGAAGGATTCCGAGCTAATTTCCTATTCAAGGATATGTATTGACGTCGGACCTATATCAATAAGTCCTTGAAGACAATGGCGTTTGGAAGTGAAATGTGTCATGTTATAAATATGTAATAGAACTTCTACTTCTATAGTTTACATTATCTCGAGTTTGAATGGACTAAATATTTGTTGCGTCTTTGCTTTTGTTTGTTTCCTGGTCTTTTATTTAAAGATTATTTCTTGCAGTAATATGCGTAACTTTCTTTTGAAAATTTTGGACACAAATTTCTCATTTTAAATGAAAAACGGTTTTTTTTTTAAAGTTTACGAGTAAAATTTTATCTACTTTTCGACCCACTACACGACCAAATATGCCATGCCCACAACTTATCACAATAAGCCCTCCAGAGCGTATTACAGCGTATTACCATCCCTCCCACCTATTGTTTACGCTACGTATAAAAAAATACAATTTTCCTCCAACATCACTTTATCCATCCAAGTGTTATGTAAAGGGAAAGCTTTGGGAAAAGATATATTCGACATATCCGATTGTGTGCGAGGCTTAAACTAGAAACATTGACCTTCGAATTTAACACCCTACCCTCATTTATTTTAGGTCCTATTTCGAATGGATTCAAAAATGAGATACATTTAAAAGGTTATTCAATAACTGTGGGTGTTTTGTATTATTCTCTGAAATAGATTGTAATAATTTGGTCAGTTCTACTAATAATAAATTGGGAATCTTTCGTTGTAATGATTCTCTGAATAATTGATTTATACATGTAGGAATTCTGTTTTGTATTTAAATAAACAACAAAGAAAGCCTACGCTATCCTCACAATACTATTGCGAACTATTGAACATTTTATAGAAGCTTGAGAAACGACACAACCTGAATTTACATAAACACGTCACTTGAAATCTTTTTTCAGAGATCTAGACGTGACCTGTAAGCTAATTATAGTAAAGCCTCCTTCACAGGGATCTGTAACATTCCCGCCGCGTCGCACCATCAAACTGCGTAATGGAACAGAAAGTAAATAAATTTAGTCTATTCTTCGCGAACGTAGATTTTTCTTAGCAACGGGGAATGTTAAAATTATTCATTATTCCGAGCGAGTAGGCGACACTAAAGGGATAGGTACGGCCGCGCGAAGTCATGACTTGGGCAATAAACAAAAAATGTTTGTCCCTCGTGGTGGAATAGGATCAGTGTGTGAAGAGGGTTTTCTGGACTTGCATAGGAATGACAGAAAATAGTAATACATAAAATAGTACAAATGTTAAAAATGCAACAGAAAATAGATGAATAAAATTCTGACATTTCGAAGGTGGAGTTTTCGCAGCTTACAAATCACTAACATCTGTAAATAGCTTTTTATTAAGTGTTTTACTTTAAAAAAATGGAAAACGTTTTTAATAATGTGAGTAAAATGCAATCTTATTATATTGATGCATGACTAATGAACCACTCAAAGTATTAAGTCAATATTACGATTTCGTTCGGGCGACTGTGAGTCAAACAACGAATTGAGTGACAGAAGAATATGGATAACTCGGGATAAATCAATATACTAAAAATATTAGGAAGAAAAAAAGGCTTGAAAAAAATACTCAAGTTCAAATTATTAATCAACAAAATTTGGTCACTACTATGGTGTTGTCGGTTAGGTCGAATAAAACTTGAAAATTACAGGTAACCACTACATTTATTAATTAATTGTATTTACTTCAATTGAAATGAATAGAATTTTCCTACTTAGGTAAAGACTACTTCTGTCAGACTTCGAATCTAATCGTGGAAACTAGATGACGACGGAATAATTCACCGAATAAACTCAATTTGTACAACAGGACAAAGCTACTTTCTACGTGGGTTTGAATGATAAACCACCTGACCTCGATTATTCGTAAGGAAAGAAAATGTTTTAAAGGCTTTCAAGAAAATAGTAAAATGGACTATGGTCTTGAAGCCTGAAAATAAATTAGACATCTTTAACGTTAAGTCACTTCAAATCACTTACTGAGACTTTAATCAAAACGATAGCCATTATCTTGGCATTAAAAGTGAGTGAAATGTAATTTAATTAAATATCATCATGTTGTTTAACTTCAGTTTGTAAAATGATAACGCTTGAAATAAATATGTAAAGTAATGTAAAGGTCTTAGAACTCCCTTTGATGTTAAATTGTACAAAAAAGTAGGACGAATTGTAGCTCGACTGATAAATGACACAAAGAGTTAGACACTCATATATGATCTAAAAATAAAGTCTTACCTTTCTAGCACAACGAATAAAGGTAAATTAAATTAGTTTCGTAAGTCAGTTATAAATTAATAAAGCCTCTTCCACCAAAACTGTTCCGTCAAAGCTTTACAAAGGAGGTTGTTAACATACGAGAAAACTCTTAGTGCTTCCTTTAAACGAAATTAAACCTAAAAATAAAAATAACTTAGTAAAGTTCGTGGTACCATGAGAAATAGTATTTCAGTGCTATGAATTCATTAACGGTCGTCGCAGTCTGTGGCGTGATCAAGCCATGAAAGCAAATGAAACGCTCAATCGCAATTTACGAACAATGAGAGATCATAATCGACCTTATTAATTTGTAATAGAGGTGATGTGTTTTTGGAAAATGTCTGACCACTATTTTCACAATACCACGTACGCTATGCAAATATTTTATATTTATAGTAAGCCAAAACGTGCTTATCTAATTTACTTTATATTCAATTTAGATTCATGCTACGTCACGGAGTCTTTCCCAGAAAAATACAACGGTTTCAAAGTATTAATCGCTGCTAGACACGTCACAGAAGGTTTGTTGATAATATTAACAAAGGAATTGTATTAAAAATGTCACGTGCTCTACGCTTTCAGTCCAGACAACAATCTAATAGTCCTGAACAGAGTACGAAAAAGTCATTGTAGAGGTCAACGCAGGTCACTTCGTAACAAAGAGGTAATTGAAGAATAAAGAAAATACATAATTGAATTATGACGATCATTGGAATGACGACTGAGTACGAAAAATTTAAGTATTTTAAATTGCCCTTTTTTGATACTCCGATAGAATTTTATTTATTTCATTAAAAAAATATTTGTCACGTATTTTTGCTTTTATCTGAACAATAAAAATTGACAAAGATAAACGTTAATGGAGAGAAAATGTCGTCATTCCTATTGTGGACACTTTTTCTTCTTAATATTCAAAGCGACGATGATATAGATTAGATAAACACTTATATGTATACATGCACACGTCGGTACATATAGTTTCAACATACCTACTTGTTATTTAAAGGAGTCAGATGGAAAAAAGGTATATCGTCTTTTTTCTAAAAATAGATCCTTCAATACTACTCGCTGGAAAGTACAATATTATTCATCAAAGAGCCAGCTAGAGGTCAGGAGCCAAAATATTCTAACAAGCGACGTTGACCCTACAACGTTGGAATCCCTCAAATAATTGAATTGTGAGATGCTTCAACCAAATACTCGTTCATTCGAATTTAGTTAGTAGGTAAAGCTGACTTTAGGAAAGTTTCGTTACCTGATGGGCGTTTCGTTTGGAGGTTCATATTCAATATTCAAACGCTTGGAGGCATCTGATGAGACTTTGGTCGAGAAAAAAAGCATTCGCGTGTGGGATCTGCAAAAATAGGCTATAAAAATATAGTCTCAATGTAATGACCGTATCAACAGTTGTTTCATCTCGATAATAAATCATTTATCTCTACAGCTGTTTGTTTATGAGAAAAAGTCGGATAGAATTCCGTACTATTCCGTTTTTACTCTTTGAGTATAAATACCTTAAATTGGACCATATAGAGGTTGTTGCAACAATAGATACTTGTCATAATAGATAATTTAAAATAAATGCATGTCTAAATCTAAGCTAACTGTTAATAAATCAAATAAATCTCTTATTAATACGGACGTATGAAAGCGGTATTACGGACGGCGGGCGGTTAACCGCTGCAGGACTAACTATGTCACATCGGATTGACAATAAATTTCATAGCATTTCATGCGAGTAGATAGCCGTCCGCGGTATATCCTCATGGAGTAGCCAAACTAACGAATAGTCAAGATTAGTGTCACAAGTTAGTGGAAATTTTAATAAATTTATTTTAATACTAGCTGTCCCGGCGAACTACGTACCACCTAACAGTCGATGATCACAGTGGAGACAAAATATTAAGGGCGGACAACCCTTATCACTTAGGGTTATGAAAAATTGATAGCAGCCGATTCTCAGACCTACTCAATACGCATACAAAATTCGGTAAAAATCGGTAAAGCCGTTTCGGAGGAGTACGGTAACTAACATCGTGTCACGGGAATTTTATATATTAGATTTGTGAACTTGGCTGGGGATTTTTTGTTTTCGCTATGAATTTGTAATTTTCCTTGCGAAAGTAAAGGAATATTATTAAAGGCATTTGGATGATGGATATTATCTAATTTTAACCTGTTCGCTAATCGCACGTAGTGCGCACGCTTAGATTCAATAATCAAAAAACTTAACATCGAAATACATATCTAACATAAAAATCGAGTTAATGAGTTCCAATCAAACTTGTTACAAAATTTCTATAAATAGAAGACGATCCCGAATTAACATTTAAATTATCGTAAATGATCGAAATAACAGAAATGTACTCAAAAATTTAAAGTAAAATTGAAACGTCTTTTAGTTATGTCTCGCTTTCTTAATCTGAAAAACAAAAGTAAAATATTGTTTTTCACAACGCTTAAGGCTACACACTCAACTATAAATAATTAATCATCTTAACTGCTTTTTTTGTACCTACATCTCCTATTTTTTACGAAACAATGTTCCATAATTCAATGTTCTAATTTTCCGCCTAGCTGTGGGTAATTTAAAAAAGTTCAAGCAAAGACAAGCGACGTACAGCCAAGTTTTGTATAAAATATTTCGTCGCTTCTCCGAAATATCTTCCATCTTGGCAGCCGGAATAGTTTTGCGGAAATACTACTGACAGTGATTTGTCAAATATGCGAAGACATTCTCTTTGTAGAAATTTCGAAGTAATTCATAAAAAAAAAACTGGTAATGCTTACTTATTTTAGCTGTGTTTCAGACATGTATTTTGAAAAGTATTACATCGAAAATCCTCATACACGTTGTCCCATTATTTCTTCTTTTATGATAAACACTTTGGCTGCACTTTGGCTGCTGGCAGCTTACAAAGCTCAATAAAAAAAATCAAAAATAAAAAGGAAGCCTAGTAAAAACATTCAACAATAACTTTCAAAATTTAAAGATTGTCATAAGAATATAGTTTAAATCCACGTTAATATTACTGAAAATCCGCTCAACAATAAGCTACAATATTGCAGCTACGCTAGTTACATTTTATTTTATTCCGTTACAAAGTCGCCACAGTGGCATAAATTCGCAATTCCAGCATCAAAAGCCACAAATATTTAATTCATATTTCTTTTCAAATGCAACTGCAAAGCAAAAGGCCAGTGGCACAGTTGTATTAAAATTAAATGATGGAAGAAAAAAAACTTCAGACGGTTTTGTATGCTGAAGTAATAATCGGCACTTACGGTTCGTAATGTTTTGTGTTGTAAGAATGATTGTGGCAAAGTAGAGTGCAAATTAAGATTTGAGTAAATATTTAAATTAAGTATTTGGTAGGTAGTCATACATTTAAAGCGTGCTTCTATTAACTAGGATATATAACATATGCTTAATCTGTATCCACGGTTAAGACTCTAATCAGCATTATATAATTAATAATGCCTGGAACTAAACTCTTTAATAGATATTATTAACAGATTATTAAACTATGTCGTGTGTTACCGATATCGATATCGTCTCAATACTAATATCTATTGTATTCCAAAATGTAACACCTAATATAGTTGAGCTGTTATTGTAATTTTGATATTAGTCACTATATCAGAATCTTATTTCTAAGAACGTAGACAATAGGAACTGTGAGTGCTTAATCGAATGCATGCAAGTGTTCTCGATAGCGATGTTCCCGCTACTGCAACAATTGATAGTGGTGGTTGGTGGTGTTTCATGTTGACTGAACGGATAGACGAGTGGCTGAGGTTCCTACGTCAAAAAATTAATGTGTTACGTGTTTTGGGTTCCATTCTCGAGCGGGGCAAACATTTAGCTAACTATAACAGACGACCTGCGTGGTCGAGTGGCGTACGCACCGGTTTCAAGGTGTCGCTAGCTCTGAGGTCCCGAGTTCGATCCCCGGTCGGGTCAATGTAAAAATTCATATTTCTACATTGTCTCGGGTCTGGGTGTTTGTGATACCTTCGTTGTATCTGAATTCCATAACACCAGTGCTTTAGCAACTTACTTTGGGTTCAGAACAATGTATGTGATATGTTGTCCGCATTTATTATAACATTAAAGTTTATAAGCATAATCGAAGGTAGTAATTGCTTTTTCAAAAGAATAAGAAAAAAGCCTCAAAAATCGATTCCACTATGACCAGCCAAGTTTACTTTCACACTCTATTTACCAAACTGACACGAGTCAATATATTTGCCAATACTCTCTCTACATGAAAAAATACATGTTTTATAAGCACATCAATCTTCTGTGTCTGGTGTACAGGAAAATTGTAATTAATTACTGTCGAACAAGTTACTGCGATTGCTGTTTAAATATCATGGTACATTTGACATAATCAGTGCTAGCTTGAGTTAAGTAAATCTTGAAATTCAAGCTTAAGAGCTTACATAATTTAATAGACTCTCAAAATAAATTGTATTGTAATCTTCAAAATAAGGTTTTTCCTTAAAACAACGATAAGGCTACCAAATTATAAAAAATATCCATCGTGTCGAAAAAAGTGTTCTACGGCTTACTCGTAACGTAAAAACAAATAAAATCAATAGCGTTTGGAATAGTTTCGTACACTTAGACTCTCTTCGACAAAGTGAAATTACAGCAATCAAAATCTGTTTAACGTTAATAGAATAAAGCCTAGCCTTGAGAACTACATACCCTAACTTGCCTCACTAATAATTTGATGTATCCTTCAAATGTAATATTATGGGTGTATGCATGTTTGTTACTCTTTCACGCAAAAACCACTGAACAGATTTGTTTTTTTTTGACACAGATTGTTTATGACCTAGATACACATAGAATAGTTATTTATGTTCCTGGGAGATTAATATTATTATCGATAAATACTATGGCAATGTGTCCTACTTCATTTAGACGTATTTGTCTGTTATTTGGCAGACAGTACCTCTAAATGAGATTTGGGAAATGTCTAGATTTTCCGCCGGCTTCTGACTCATTAGCGCCAGATGTCTACTTAATTAGGCTAAGAGCTTGTCGTTTGGCTATAATATCTTTACATAAGTGAGATTCTAAGGAATGTCCACTTATTTTGGTACAGTTTTTCTATGCTATCTTTAAATAGATCAACCTAATTTAAAATAATAACCACCAGTTTCCTTACGAGTTCATTCTGAACTTGGTAAATATGAAAACTAATTTATTTTTGTGGTCTGTGCGGTAGCAAAGAAGTTTTTTTTTTTTTTTTTTTTTTTAATTTATTTAAGAACTTTGTCGCTTGGCGACAACACCGTTCTAATTGTTACAAGGAGCTTAAATCTACGACACAAAAATAAAATAAAAAAGAACAAATACCTACGACACGAAAATAAAAAATAAAAAAAACAACAATTAACTTCTACCTAACGCCCTGTCCAATATCTTATATAAAGTTTTTGACTCTTCGGAGAATGGACAAGCCAAAACACTATTTACAAAGCCCACACAGCAACCAAAGTTATTTCGCCTATAGGCTTCACCCCGGACACATTCCACCAAGATGTGTTGCACATCCTCTACTGTGCCACAGTCAGGACAGTTGGGCGACGGGACCTTTTTCATGAGGTGTGCAAACTTTCTCGATGGAACATGTCCAGAACGAAGCCTAAGGGCAGTCGTCACTATTCTCCTGGTAACCAGATCGGAGTCAAACCACGGAAAGGAAGATATCCGTGGATTAACAGTCCGATACCAAATGCCCTTATATTTAGAGCGGTCCTCGAAGTATTCCTGCCATAAACGTAAACATGCTAATCTAAGGGTAGCAAAAAAATCAGAATATAGCGGAAGAATATTCAAAAGAATACCTTCCGTTATAGCTTGTTTTGCCAAAAAATCAACCTCCTCATTGCCCCTCACACAAACATGCGACGGAATCCACTGTAGCCGGATTTCGATAAAAGGCTGCAGATCCAAAATTAACTTATAAATATCATACGCTACAGGTAAACCACCAGCATGCGATGTATGGCGAAGCAAATGCTGCAAGGCACTCTTAGAATCAGTCAGAATGACCACCTTACTAAGCTGACAGGATTTAATGTATGAAAGAGCTTCCGCTATTGCAACTAATTCAATATGCATTATCGAAACATTTGAACTAATTTTGAATTTAGCACCAATTCTGACCATTGAATCTAAAAATGCCGCGCCACCTATAGACTGCTCCTTAGATCCATCAGTAAAAATTTTGTAAAAATCAGAATAATTATTATTTATAAAAGACACACAAATACTGTTTAGATGATATTGATTATAACTACGCTTAGGACGATCTATGGCAGGAATACTTGGGTGGATTACATCTAGTAAGTCTATATTACTTACCCAAGTATCTAAGGAAAACATTTGGACTTGGTTACTAGAATAAACATAAATATCACGATAATGTGATACAAAGGAGGATGTAAGTAAAGGTGGTTTTTTATTCGCCCAGTAACTAGACTGACAGTGTGCAGTAAGGTCATTTATAATACAAATAGTTTTGTTATTAGTCACTGATTTAGTCTTTAGAACAAACTTTGATGCTAGGTACCTACGGCGAATAAATAAAGGCGGGATACACAATTCACTTTCCATAACATGTATGGGGGTACTTCGTATAAATCCACCAACAACGCGTAACAACTGATTTTGTATCTTGTCCAACTTACTCAAATTACTATTACTAGAATTATCATACAAAAAACTACCGTAATCAATTCTGCTACGGATAATAGAAATATATAATCGCCTTAAATGCTTTTGATGGAGCCCCCACCCTGGACCAGCTAACACTTTGAAGATATTAACATACTGAAGAATCTTTTGCACTGTTTCATTAATATGTTTACCCCATTTTAAAGACCTATCTAACCACATGCCTAAATACTTGACATGATCAACAAGGCCAATTCTTTGATTGTTTATTGAAAGACTAATATTTTCCGTGAATCGACCTTTTTTAAAAACACAAACTTTAGTTTTTGTAGGTGAAATAGAAAGGCCCAAATCATTAACGAGATTATTAAATACGACTAATGCTGACTGCAATTCATTTGCAGCTGAATGAATATTTCCATTAGACGAATACAATACAAAGTCATCTGCATATTGGGAAATATTAACATTATGAGAAGTTTTGCATATTTTAATCGTAAGTATATTAAATAAAAGCGGAGATAAGGGATCGCCTTGAGCTAAGCCACGATCAGTAGACCGACATAATTCACCCGCATAGGTAGAGACTTTTAAATTTCGTTGCCCAAGAAACGACCACAAATAGGTGCAAAATTTTGAACCAGCTCCCATTTCATCCAAAATACGAAGTAAACAAGATACATCGACGTTGTTATAAGCACCATCGATGTCAATAAAACTAGCAACTGTACTCATATTTTTAGAAAACCCGAGCTGTATGTGAGACACAAGCCTAACCAAATTATCAAGGCAGGACTGCCCTTTACGAAAACCCACAACATCATCTGAAAACATACGGTTTTTCTCAAAATACCATTCAAGCCTTTTGTTCAAGATTGTATGAAATATTTTACAAATGCAAGAAATAAGAGATATTGGACGTAGGGACGAACGTCCACTACCTCCAAGCTTTGGGATAGGGATAACCTTAATATCACGCCATTGTGCTGGAACAAAACCTAAAGAAAAACATTGATTATAAATAGAGAGTAAAAGTTGTTTGGCATTTGAGGGAAGATGAAAAACCATAGAGAAGGATATTTCATCACATCCAGGAGCAGTATCCTTTTTTTTCAAAGAATTTTCAAACTCCTGCATAGTAATGTCAGCCTCCAACTGCCTATTACTAGATAAAAACATAGGGCGAGGTAAACTAACAGAATCAGGAGTAAGAGATTGAAGGAGGGTCTCAACCATATCTCTATCCGCAGTAAAATTCCGATTCCGCTGACCTTTCAACCACCGCATCTTCCGCCACATTTCTGAAGAGGTAGTCGTCTCATCTATAGATAAGCAGAATTCTTGCCAGGACTTACATTTTGCAGCCCGAATGAGTTTTTGAGCAACACGAATTTTTTCTTTAAGAATTATTAAATTTGAAGCTGAAGGGCACCGCCGCAAATTTGCCAAAGCTAATCTCCGCTCAGCCACAGCCTTAGATAAATCTGCTGACCAGTAGGGTTTAGGAGAAAAATTAACACAGATACCCTTCGGAGTTTTTACAAATGGAATGTGACTATCTGCAGCTTTTTGTATGGAGTCCAGAAAGACGTCATACTTTCCCTGGGGGCTATCAGGAATACAGTGATCAGATAAATAATTACTGATGAAATTTGTATAAGAAGGCCAATTTGCTTTTTTGAAATTTCTTTTCTTAGAAAACTCTTTATCTGAAGAAAACTTGCACGATAATTTAACTATTAAATGGTCACTACCTAAGGACTCATTCGTCGTATTCCACGTAAATAACAAGGCTAAATCAGAGGAAACAAAGGAAATGTCTGGGGAAGACTGCTGTAAGCACCCATCAACCATCTTAACCCTAGTAGGTCTGCCATCATTAAGATATATAAAACTGTGTTCTAACATGGAATCATAAATTTGACTTCCCCTTATGTCGGTTTTGTACGACCAGCTATTGTGATGGCCATTAAAATCTCCTAATATAATGGACTTTGATTGAGCTGAAGAAAAAATAAAATCCCAGTCACTCTGAGTTGTTTGAACACTAGAAGGACAATAAACGGAAAAAACGTTTTCTATATGACGACAATTTAAAATCTTTATGTGCAAAAGCTCGATTCCAGGATTGGAACTTCGAGTAGAACAAAAAATAGCCTGAACAGAATTATGTACTAATATGGCTACACCACCATACCCGTCAATTCTATCATTGCGAAATGTCTGGTAACCACGAATTCTAAAAGCAGAATCGGGCTCCAGCCACGTTTCTGAAAGGACGGCTATGTGAACTTTTTCGAGAGCAAGAAGTGCATCTAAAGAGGTTACTTTAGGCCTCAAACTTTGACAGTTCCATTGAATTAAGGACAGATTATTAAGAACTCTATCCATTATTTACAAAAAGGTCGTTAAACGAAAACTCGGAGAAAAAACTTATTAGCTTCGGAAACCATTCTAAACACACTAGAAACAATGAATTGATTTTAACAGATAAAGATTCTTTGCCTAAGAAAATATCCTTTAACTTAATAATTAATTGCATTAAACCCGAAGAGTCTTTCTTTTGCCTCTTAGGTGGCGCCTTCGGAGGAGGAGGAGCAACCGAGCACTCTGACTGCGATGTCAAAAAATTATCCCAATTTATTTTTGGCTCTTCTGGAAGTCCCCGCTTAGGGCCTTTCTGAACAGGCTTTTTCCGCTTCGGCTCCTTATTGGATGAAGGTCCAGATCGAGCTACTTCACTATAAGACTTTTTGGATTTTGTCAGAGAGCTACTTTGGTCTTTATCTACCGGTATAACCGACGTAGGCTCACAATATTGTGTTTCCACAAAACCACCATTCAAATCCTCTGAATCTTCGAGTTTTATTATGTCCCTTTGTTGCGGCTCGGCCTGGGCTAGAATAGCAATTGCCTTGCTGAAGGTGCAATTCTCCTGTGACATTATCTCCCTGATCCTATTTTCTCTGCTGTAAGCAGGGCATAATCTGTCGAGTGCCATATGATTTCCACTGCAATTCACACATTTGTACGACTCAGCAGAACAATTTTCATGATTGCCAGAACACTTTGGGCAAACAATACTCTTAGCCTGACACATTCTCATTAAATGCCCAAACTTCCAACATCTTGAACATTGGGTCACAGGAAACTTAAAACGGTCAACTCTTACTTTTAGGTCATAAATCGATATATACTCTGGTATTTGATTTCCTTTAAAAGTTATCCGAATTGACTCACTTGGAACCCACTGCGCCTCTGTCTTGTCATTCACATTTTTTCGTCTGTTAAGCCTTTTAACAAAAATAATTTCAAAATTACCATCACATGACAATTTTTTCTTTAATTCTTCCTCCGTTATATCCAGTTCAATGCCTTTTATTATGCCAAAAGACAGCCCCACTTCCGAAGTCTTCTGGCAAAACCAATCCTTCTTCAATAAAGCTGCACAATTGATGAAAAAGTCTGCACTAGGTTCGTCTTGGAACGTAACCAACATTTTGTAGCTGTTGATATACTTCACCTGCTCAACATGGGCTACCTTATTCTCCAAGAACCATCGTGCTAAGCCAAATTGTTTTGGCAAGGGAGTTTTACTGGAAACGCTTACTTTCTTATTGTCAGTCTGCACCGCTTTTCGACCAACCTTACTGCGTCTAATTGTCTTCCAACTGTCTTCCGACGAACATTCTTCCCGAATCCTTTTCCTTCCTTTCATGCTTTCTGTCTCTTCCATTGCAATAATTCTCTCTTCTTCCTCCTCTTCTAAGAAATTGCTGCTGGAGGCATATTGTTCGGTTTCGTTGAGTGACATTCTCAAAATTTGTTAGCGGACGCAGAACTAACCAGGCGGTCAGTTCTGCGCCAAAGGTAAATCTCGGCAATAACTGCTCGAGGCAGCAATCGCCACTAAACAATTCACCTGTTTCCAATAAAATTATAATAAATACGAAAAAACATTCACAGAAACGTCCGCCCTTGTCAACAACGACACCTGTCAATGAGCAAAGAAGTTATGAGCAAAATTTTGAAATGCTTCAGAACTCCCTTGTTTTATTAATTAAAAATATTAGTTTTGTTTTAATTTTTTTAAAGTCACGATTAAATTTAAAAAAGCCTCTAATTTTTTTTCAGTCATGCTTGCTAACACTTGAAGACGAGCATCACAAACTACTCACAATGTTGAGGGTATTTTCATAGTTGTATTATCTCCAAGAAGAAGCAAGCTAGCTGAAAGAAGGAAGTTTGATAAAATGCACAGTATTTTATGTGCTGAGTAAACAAAAGTACAACTGTCCGATAGGCAGACTACGAAGCTGATAGAATTTCAAATTAGTTTTAAAACAACAAACCAGACTGATTACCATTAGATGCAAGTTGTGTGCCCGAAACTGTTGACTGTTGACAAATACTGGTAAACAAAGAAGCCTTAGTAAAAAGGTTAAGTTTTTACCCTTTTAATATAGATCAGTAAAAATAATAAGGTAATAGGACAATTGGATTACAGTAACCACGTGTATACAGAATAGCAAGTGCTAAGAGCCTATTACAGCTATTCTAAGATTTGGACTTGAATCACAATTTGCAGTTCAGTAAAGATATGTATGTATGTCTTATCTGACACTAGTATTACTTTTAATTTATTTAATATTACGAGCCTAATTGCTAGATACAAACATATTTAATCCTTCACTAGCTGTACCCGGCATGCGTTGCAATTTTTTCTACCATCTACCACCTACCACCTAATTTTTCGTGAATTTTCCTTGCTACATCCCGAGCTCTTTCCAACGAATGCAATACCGTGGATATCAGTTCGCGCGTTCTGGAGTTATAGCGTCAGGAAGGAAAACCCGACTTTTTTATATATAGGGAAGATAACACCTACACATACATTGGCTGTATTGATACAAATCTTGGAATCCACAAAAGCTTCTTAATCCCAACCTGTTCTTATGACAGTTGATGATGACGGTGAGACGTTTTCGAGTCTCGGACTGACATGGGAGGGTTTGTAGCGACAGATAACACATGCTTAACTGAGGGATTGACTGAAAGTCATGAGATTTACACCTTGAACCTTCGTTATAATGTAACTCTATATGGGACGTGTTGGTTGCCTAAGGAAGGTTGTTTGTAAAGGGATCGAGTGAAGAAGAGAGTTGAAGCGAAACGAACACTATCGATTAATATAAGTAATATTATAAACGTGAGATTTCGTGAGTATCGGTGGATGTTTGTTACTCTTTAACGCAAAAACTACTGGAAGGCATTGGAGAAAATTTGGAACACAGATAGTTTATAACCTGGATTAACACAGGGTAGTTTTTATGGCCATGCAGAAGACTACGTACTTTTAGCTTAATCATACCAATTACCTATTTAAAGATTCAAAGCAAGTCCAAGCCTAACCTCCTCTAAAACGGAGGTTAGGCTCCTTCGAAACGTCTGGAACTAAAATCTAAAATTAAACCGCGATAAAATCCGTAAAAGTAGTTTAATTTCAACGTCGTTTTCTTACAAAAATAGGTAAACACGTATTCAAGTAATTCCCAAACTTGTTGCAAGATTGGACTTTAGCGATATAATAACAGTTATAATAATGTCGTAATAATATTGTGTTCCATAACAATCAATTGGAATACGTGACCGAAATGCGTTGCGGACTGTTTGTCGTCGAAAGAATTCGGAACGAAGTAAGTAATATTATTATTCCTTCCATTATTGTTGTTTTCTATCATAAATGGTTTGGATATACATCTTGAAATGTTCATGTTCATGTCGTTTAGTTCACTAATGGTATTGTATTTAAAGTTTTTTATTTGTTTTATATTTGCTTTTCTGTTACAAAGGATTCTTAGTAAACCTCCAAAAAATCTAATTTGTTGTAGTATTAAAAGTTAATATTAAACGAAATGAAAAACAAAGTGATTGTTAATTAAAGCAAAACCTTTTTTAATTACTTATCTCATTATAATTTTGTTATTAGTTTTACTCGAGTCTTGATTTAAATTGGAAAAGTATACTGAATTGTTAAATTTTTGTACATAACGAGATTTACAAGATGTACTAGAACATTATTGTAGGTTATCAACTACTATTTTATCTACAATTATTTCTTAATACAAACGTGTACTGAATTTAACCGAATTGATTTGTCAGCTACCTAGTTACAATACTTTAAGTGAGGTAAACATAAGAAAAAAGGTATTTAAACGAAAAAGGGTCAAAATCACTAACAATACTGTTTAAAAATATCGCGTATCTAACCTCAATCTCATGCTAGAGATTACATTAGCAAACAATATAAAGGAAAAAGTCATACAAATAACGACAAACTATATCAATTTCAAGTAACCCGATATTAAAAAGGATTTTCTCCGCACTTGTGTGCTCAGTCCCGGAAGCCTACCGTCACCTCTTGAAGTAACACAATTTAAGTAGTAAGAGCAGGATAGCGCACTACACAGTGTAGAGTCGCATCTCTTTTCCTCAACTCGATTAAAACTACTTTTAGAAGTGGCGGTAGGCCCCCTGACATAGGTTAAGACAATAGTGAATAGTCCGAAAGGGAGAAACGTAATTTATTTGTATAACCGACGACTTCCCGCTCACATTTCTTTACAATTGATTTATTAAGGAAACCCTTTACTTCAAAGAGACGAATCTTTTTTTGGTGTGGAATAAAGTTGTTTTCGTGATCTATGTGGAGGAGAATGAGAAAAACAAAGGAAGGCCTTAGTAGCAGATTATTTAAGGCTAGACTATTCAGACACTAAGTATAAGACCAATGGCATAACAAGATGCTGTGGGCAAACGTGATGGGATAATGCGAATTACTGATAGATGGTTTAAATATGAATGGGGAGGCCTATTTCCACATGTAGAAAGGAGTACGTTCCAAAAACTTACACAATAATAATGTATCTGTGCAGAGAGTATTTGTATTTTGCCACGACGAATGTAAATAGCTCATATTATTAGTAGAATTTTACTTCGAAGAAACTGAAAGTTTATTCGTTCCCTAAAATTTTGCAGAAGTAATTACATTCGTTTTACAAATAAACCTGAGCGAGAAACCTACTCAGAGCTGTCATTGCCAAAACCGCGTAAGTTAAATAGTATTCTTAACTTACTTTTTAATAGCTTACATAGTCCGGTATTTTATCGAGCTCTACCACTGTCTTGATTGCATAGACAGCCAAGTGGTTGAGGTCATCACACAAACCTATGCGTCACGTTCCACGAGTTTGATCCCCGCGTAGGACAAGCATTTGTATGATCCATGAATGCTTGTTGAGTCTTGGCTTTGTCGATGTAATTATTTGCAAAACCTTCCGCGATACGAGCATTAAATCCAATAAAGCAGAGTACGTTTTTGAAAAAAAAAAACTTCAAAAGGCAGTTATGGAAGCAAGACGGTTTCCTAACCAGTGTAGATCGGTCTTCCACATTTTCTCCCACAGCAAAATAAAAAATCCTAAGTAAAATACTTTAAAGAAACATTTTAGCAATGTTGACTAGGGTTCACCACGTCCTAAAATATAATTATGAGCTAAATTTTACTTTAAAACGTATGACTAAACCATTCTTTTTCATTCTAGGTATTTGAATTGTGATAAATGGTATGAACACGAAGCTAGATAATTTGTGTTGCGCATTACAGATACATATTTTACATTACAGCAGTAGTATTTAGGAAGTTGATGGTAGACCCCCAGGATTTCGGCGAATAACATGCGAAACCGTGATATTCTAGTACTAAAATGTAGGTAGTACACAGTTTTTGTGTTTGTTTCTCGTTAGCGGTTAATTGCTGTTTCGAAGTCTGTTAGTAAACAGTGGCTAAAAGCAATTTTGATGAGTCGGAGATTTGCTCTTCCTACACACAGTTTTAGAACTTTTCGAAAACGATTAGAATAGGATTGTCTTATGACGGCCAATATTTGAGGCGAAGTTTTTTTATCTTAAAAGCTTTCAAATAAAATCGGATTTTGTGTGGAATAATCAGTAAAATTGACCAAGATTTACATTGTATTTCTTTTGATAACTAAAATTGTATCTATAAAAGTTATTATTGCAAAGATCTTAGTTAATTTTGTATTTCAATATTTCTAAAGTTTACGTGAATGACACAATTTCAAGTTCGCCGAACCCTCAAACAAATTATGGCAAAACAAAGAGATAAAAGGTACAGATTTATAACAAATTACCCTCAACCATCAAAAGTGTTACTTAACTCGTTTAATGTATTCAAAAGGAAATCCTCTCAGTATTCTTATAGCTAATTTAGTGTGAAACGGGATGAGTAAATTGTGAATGTGGAAAATAAGAATGAAATTTTTTTAAGAAAGGATATTTGGATTGTTTTGGTATAACGACTATTGCAGAACAGAATTATAATATGTGTTTACGTCATAGAACTGTGTGTGCGTATGGGTGCAGGCTTAGTTGACATCGATCGGTATGGTTAGTGATCCTTGGGTGATTTAATGATGACGAAGTTAACAAACAATGAGCTCAAGTAAGTCCCCATTTTACTTATTCAAAATTACCCTTATTTGACCTTAAATATTACTATTATTGAAACAACAGATTGTATAGCTCCAAACATAAAAACTGTGTTTAAAAATAGTGAAATAATTATTCATTGTACAAATCCATAATTACTTGTACCAAATGATCGATAAGTCTACTTATAACGTGTGAGGTCCAGCGTCCAAATTAATTAAACTGCGCTTGGGTGTGACGTAATTCATTAGCCCATATTCGTTAATGGGCGTGTATTGGCGTGTTCGCCCTGTCGTGTTCACGGCGGCGACGGCTATATAATCAGATTGCCGAATCTTGTACTACATTTTACTTATAACTGTTGAAAGTTCTACGAAAATTTGTGATGTAGATATTAATAATGACTTGTGCTTATGAAAATATCTGATTATGATAAAAGTTGTAGCAGATGTATGGAAAATAGTGCCAGTGATCCTATTAACTTTTCAAACTATTTATTAATAAGTTTCTGGCCTTCAACTTTGGTTTAATTACGCTACGAATAACGACAAAATGTAAATTAAACTTATAAATATTTTGAGCTTCATTCTCCATTCTTCTATTCTCATACTTATATCTACAAAAGTTAAAGTTACTTTAAATACATTATCTCCTATATTTTCAGCGACTGGCACAATTTTTTTTGCATAATAATAAGTATTATTTAACAAAAAGCTATGAATCCTCTTCGTATTCTGGAATTTGAATTAAACTTTATAATGTAACTAGCGAAAAAACTTTCGGTAAGTAAGGACTGAGTATTCTAGATATGTCGTGATTTCTGTTAAGCGGTTATGCCCCAAATATTTTAAAGCAATCTTTTTATACAGCCAAGAACTAATGGCAAAGTGCCAAGAGGTTTCTTTTCGAGTCGTTTTATTGTTATGTGTAATGTCTAAGTGTAAATCTGCTTGAAATTTGTAAGAGCAACATATACGTAGGCTAGTTTACCTATTTCGTACGCAAGATATGAAAGTAAAGCGGACCTACCTAAACAAAAATCCACAATGTATCATGGTAACTTATCAGCTCAGGGATCTTAAACAATTAAGTTATATAGATACGAATATATGTACTACATTTTTTTTTCACAGAGTCAATTGATAAGATTTTTTCCTTTTTGTATATATTGTACAATCAATCAGGATATAAGCACCTGTTTTACAACTTGCACAGGTTCTGGGATGAAAACGGCCTTAGCTATCGCTAATAACCAGAAAAAATAGATATCGTTCTATTCTTACTATTGGAATTATGTGTCACTGAATTCTAACTTTTCTGTCCACTGTGTGGTTATTAGATAACAAAAAAAATCTACAGAATATTATTTTGATTTATTTTAGACCAAATGTCTCCTTAGAGTTCATAAATCAAAATTATCGCTCAGCTACTGACGTTAATCGAATGATTAATAGAAGCTAGCTTCCTGATCGAATATCTGACTGAGTTAGCTATTATAGTGCTCATTGTGAAAAAATATAAGTGCTCTCACAGTTCCATAGAGTGTCGATAACTTCAGCTATATATTGTATAGGATTCAAACTCTCTGAATTTCATCTTTCATATATAAAATTGTATTAGATACCCAGGACTTTAAGGCAGCCGGTAGGTATCAATAATATTTTTTGGTTGTAGTTCTTTGAAAAAAAGAATCACCAAAAAGGGGTCAGACGTAACAAACAAAAAAAATTTTTAAGTTGTTTGAAAAAGGAACCGTAACAAAAAAAATGTGTTACTAATATGCGTATTGATATTAATTATCCTAAAAGTGTAGCCTTGTGACGAGTCGCTACTATGAAAGAACCAAACCTTTATCATTAAACTTCGTAATGAATCAAAACAGTTACATCAATTAGCTTGTTCTTTAATTCATAAATGAGCAAAATTAATTACCATTACAACTTCATAATTCAGTTTCATTCGCGACATGACAATTTCTAAATTACACCAAATTTACTTATCTAGGTGACGCAAATGTGGAGTTTTCCCAAATTAAATCGCGTTGACCCCACAGATTAGCTGGACTTTTGTATGACGATTTTAATGTACGCGGTTTTTAATTAGAATTTTCTGGGATTGCGATGGCCGCCTAACTCAAAAATGTTGGAAACATATACATTTGGCCGCTGTTTAGAATTTATGCGTCTGAACCGCGGAGGTAAATGGGATTTGAATACATTATTTAGTGCTGGTTTGGGAGCACTGCCCGGTTTGTAAAGGCGAACGAAATTACTTAAAATAAAATGTTTAATTCAATTTTGGTAGACACCACTTAGTTAAGGTTTGCTGTAAAAAGTATTCCCCTTTTCGTGATGGTAAATTAGGTGAAGGTAAGTGAGGTTGAGTTCTGAGATTTTCAAGACTGACTTTTTCATCACGTTCAACTTGCAAGAGACGGATTTAGGTATATTATTAACTAGAAAAAAGAACCAGTGGAACCAGAAATAAACCTCATTGTTTATGAATAGTTTGAATGTACTGCTTCGTCGCTAAGTCGAAGAGCTCTCAGCAAACGCACCAACTTGCCGACTGCATGTTATTTAAGTTTTGAAGTTGCTGACTTTTACTGCGCTTCCGAGTTGCCGCTAACACGACATGTCGACATTCAAATTACAATTTGATATGCTATTTTTTTTCTTATTTAAAACTTAATAAATAAATTTGTTGCTTTTTTATTTATTTTCAGATGTTAGGCGTTGATGACCTTGGGGTCTTTCATCACATCTTAAAGTAAAACTTGCATTAGCTATAGATGTGACAAAGAGACGCCGCTCTAAATAGTGGTGTTCGCAGTCTTGTTTCTACAACTACTTCGGTAATATGAGTGGTAGGTCCCCCCCTCGCCCCCTCCCCCACCCAGGCTAATTGTGTTTGAGTTATAGACTTTAGATATAACAATGTTACAATATAAACTGTAATATAACACTCAGAAATGAACGGTCGTTCACAATTCCCTAGATAAACTAGAAACATATTTCACAGTCCGAAGTAAAACCGCGTACCTACAGAAAAATCCACTCCCAAAATTTGATAAAGCGATGTCATCACTAACAAAATGGGAAAACTGGTCAAGTGTGACTGGGGTTCCTGAATAGTAATATTCAGGGACTTTCAAAAAATATATTAGACCAAGACAAAGCCTTAAATTTTATATTTAAAAAATATTTGCAATCATCGTTAAAGCTAACAGCTTTTATACACGATTCTTTTTTGTTTTATGTTCATTAGCCAACTTTCGTAGTTTGCTTCTTACATCGTTAATGAAAAACTTTCAGACTAATTGGAAAAAATTGGTGAAGAAATGATTTTAAGTGTCATGCGTTGAAAAAATAGTTCATTAATTATTCACTAAACCAAAATACGATCTTTATAAGTTTAGGCTGAAACATCGGTTTTCTAAGAGGAAGAAATTTAAGGGTTTCTGAAATATTTTTGTTTTGCTACGGGTCTCTAAAAAGATAAAAGCACACGTACAACAAAAAAGGAACTAAAATGACGGTAATAATTCGCTCAAATTAATGATGGGTTATCAAATATTGTGATACATGGGTAATGTACTGACAAATACGTTTTCAAAGTTAAAATACTGTTGGGCGCTGTGGTCTGTGGGGAAGAGGCTATTTAAAGGGCACGTGTCACACCATCGCGTTCCACATTTTGCATATATATTTTTACATCAAATTTCTCAATAACAGGAATGTCTCTTGCCTCTCTTTGAGGCAAAATTATATTAATATTTTTTGTTGGTCTCACGTAAAGAATAAACATAACTTAATATTACTAGTAAGTTGTATTTTATGTGATTTGGTCACTCTCATTGTTTCTCTTTCATAATAATATGTACCTACACAAGAAGTTGTATAAATATGAATGCTGTACCAAAAATCGCTAAACTTTTTTTTTGTCATACGTTATTTGAAATCGTTTTGCAGGTTAATATTTTACAGCCAAAGCGACGTAGAGCTACAACTGCTCCAAACACTACAAATGAATCTACGTTCACATGGTTTTGTTTTATTTTAATAGTAGCCTAACAAAATAAACTTTGAGGCAAACGTAAGAATTAACCGTCGTAGTAAACTTATTTGGAGTAGTATAGTGGGAGTACAGTCGAGAAATAAATCGATTTTGCAAAAAGCCACCCATTGACAACAATAATACTGAACTGTCACTTTTGTAAGTGATCGCTCCATGTTAAGTAATACCGTCTTAAGAAGATTTGGAAAGACTGCTCTCAGATGACTGACCAAAGCCAACTCCGAAACAGACCTGTCAGAAGAAGCTTATGACTAATGTATAACTTACTACATAGCAGCTTAATAATATTTAAGCAATTTTGTAACAAAACCTTTAGATGTACTCTAACCATTTTTTTTAGTTAAAACTTAGTTGTTCACATTGCAGCAAAACGCGGTTTCATGTTATACTGGTTACGAGCTCTGTCTGCCGTACTCACTTCGTATATATTTCATTTAAGGGTAAAATATAATTTATACAAAACAAGACATTGTATCATTCGTTGAATGAAAATGAAAAAATAAGGGCATCGTCGGTTCGCGCAAGATAGATGGTCTGTACAAAACAAGGGAACGAATGTTACGATAAATTAATTTTAAACAATGACTTATATCTGTGGAACCGCAAAATATTAATTTGTGAAATAAATAAATAAGCCAGTGAAATATGTATTTGCTATTGGTTGGTTAAAATATATTGATTTTTACAATTTTGTAGCAATAACTATATACCTATTTATTATTTAATACCTACTGACTTCCTTAACATTAGAATGCTTACATATCGTTGTTCTGTGAACGAGAATGAAAACAAACGTTGCTAGGACAAAGTCAACACTGATCGTGTACCTAGATACGTAGTATTTCAATGTTAAATTAAACAAAATGTCATCGTTATTTATATTTGTTCCTAACATTGCACTCCTTCGATGAAAAAGGAAGATTAAAATTATCGGCAAAGTATCGTCTTCAAGATGTAAAATTAGATCACTTGAATTATGTACTTTACACCGCCAAGCATTTTGATAAATATAAAATTAATCAGATTGGTCGCCGGCCGATCGGATCGGATCATCGGAATATTGAAATTAAGCTCGTACATTTCCCGTTGATTGCTATTGATATGAAAATCGTGTTCAATACTTTGCGATGACGTATATGAGTTTTGAATTAAATAATTGATCATTCGAATGGATGCAGTTCGGTCGGCAGAATCGCCGATCTTTTTTATTTTTGCTATATTTTTATAGGTGGCTTATGGTGGCGAAATATCGCTACTGTTGAGGGACAAAGATACCAAACGAGCGAACAGGTCACCGTCCGACTGCAAATGATTTCTATTCAATTGGGTTTTATTTTGCCACTGATTGTACAAAACCGAGAAAGACGAAAGCCTGACGTAAAATTTTCTCTCAAAGTACTTCCTCTTTCACCCTCCGTGATTTTATTTTTGTCTAAAGTATTGCCTCGAAAGAACGGAAAAGGATTAAAATATAAAAGCCAAAAGTCTAAGGATTCACGCTTTATATCTTGAAAATAAGACCGTGAAGAAAAAAACTGATCATTTATAAACCATTGTTCTATGACGGTACAATTGACGACGTCTGTACAATTCAACCAACCAAAATTGATCTTTATCTTACTTCAAGGTAAGACTAGTTTGTTTTAGAAAGTAGGTCAAGTTATGCTGGCTGTTCCAGTGAAATTAATCACTGTGACACAGAGGTATCTAGGTGGCTTTGAATCTCGGGATGTATTGGCTGAAATTATGTCTTATTGCGCTTTGCATTCAAAACAAGGATAATATATATGGTCTACAATACTGGCAGATGTTAAAATTTTTGATTTTTAAAACTGGTTTTTCAAATAAGTTGTTATAGCTCAAAGTATCATTATTTTTTATTATCTTAGAACTTGTGTTAAGTTAACGTCATTATCAAATTAAAAGGCGTACCTAGCGTATTAGCGTTTTACTTTTAAAGACAGTTCACTTCTGCCTTTTCTTTCGTAGGTATAAGTAGTTCCTTCTTGGCCTTCCTTTACCTCTTTAAATTAATTTATTCGTTGTTTTTCTCTTCTGCCATGAATGGTAATAAGAAATAATGTTTTTTGATTCACATTAAATGTGATTCCAAACAGGTAGTCACAGTTAACACCTGCTCAGGCGTCCCTAGTTTCGTAACTTTTATTGGCAAATAAAATATAACGTTAGGGTAGGGTACTCTGATTTTTAATTCGAGTTGGTAATTTGACAAATATAAAAATCAAGCAACTATTTTTGTCTGAAGATTGCTCAGTTCGTTTTTTCAAAACCGAAACCTTTCAAAGTTTAGCTTTCAAGGAAAGCCGAGGCGAGTGGTACTATTTAAATAGGGCAACCCAATGTTTGCGATGTGCCGCGTGTCCGATCCCGGCGTAAGAAAAGCATATGAGTGATGCTTAGCATACGCCAGCTGAAATGTCAAACTACATGAATTAAAATGGAAACTACCATTAAATTCTTATTCCTCAATATTCCAAAAAATATCGTTTTTGTTAAATAGATTAAAAGTTAATTCACGTCGTCGTTTAGACACGGATTTTTCGAGAAACTGAAAGATATTTTTATTGAAATAGAGTCCCAACCTTTCAACAGAAGGTAAGGCAAAATTCAATTATTTTAAATCTAAAAGGTATCCAGAATATTTCGCAAGGTAGAGAAGCATGTTTAGTTACAGGCAAATAAAGTTCATATATTTTTGATACTCAGATTACCGTCTATTAATAATTGAAGTCTGAATTGTAATATGCCGTCAGCGCATGTGTGTAAAATCTGTCTGTTTCACAACTATTTCAATTCAATTGGGAATTGGAGGTGATGAAAATAAAATAAACAAATAAATTGTTGTATTTTTTACAAGCTAAGATCGTTTTATTTGCTTTTGATAAAATGGTGGTTAGAGTGTTAGTGTGTGCTCGTGTTTAAAGCAACTGCACTATCGAGGAACGATTTTTCTTTAAACCGACTAGCTTGATAAAGTAAAGTGTCGGTTCAATGAAAAATGGTCCTAAGTTTTCTATTGTTGGGTGACCGTAGGTCTTTGCAGCTGCAATTATTTAGAAACGGCTGGCTTCAACCCTAAACAAATGCATCTAAGTATTCTTTTGTTTTCGTGTTGCATGCATGACCATGTATGTATAACACTTTAATACTCAAGTACTATTCAACTATAGGCATTTTCACTTTTCAAAGATTCACGCACTAAGGAATTTAAAACTGTACTGTGGGTTTCGCTAAGATTTAAGTCGTTTGCACAAAGACACCCAGTCTCAGATTACTGAATCTAACAAACGCATGTTCTACGCGGGGATCGAACCCACGGCGACGTGTCAGTGGGCTTGGCGTGAGGACCTTATCTCAGCTCTCCATGCAGTCGAAAAACTCAATCTTTCTTTTGTTGGACAGTTGTTTTCTTGGAGCCGAATCACAGCTTCT
This sequence comes from Trichoplusia ni, assembly GCF_003590095.1. NCBI lineage: Eukaryota > Metazoa > Arthropoda > Insecta > Lepidoptera > Noctuidae > Trichoplusia > Trichoplusia ni. Next base: position 3,651,931 of record NC_039491.1, read on the forward strand.
TAAGTAGGTACCTGCTAGGTGATAAACAGGTTAATATCCTTTCTATACCATAGGACAGAACCCTTTTCGAAAGGGAAATTGCCCTTACTTCACTAAAAATACCTGTATTCCCAAAAAATCTATGTTCTTAACAATTTTCCGGAATCAATAGGGATCGTTTTATGAGGTCATAAGTTCACACACCGCGTAAGGACTCATAACTAAAATACTACCTCGTAAATTCTCGTTTATGTAGTAAAAGGCTATTAACTTATATAATTGCGAGCTTTAGGTACTGAAAAAAGGTTTTATTTCGTAATTAAACGGTGGTTTAGTTAAAAAAATGAAAATGATTTTGACCTGAATCACGTTAAGCTCTTAATTAATTCGAGCGACTTCCTTTGATTTATTGGACTGGCCGATATGCGTGAGACGTCGATACGCCGCAGATTCAATGATAGATATTTTGTAAGTAACGCGATTTATTTAGAACCGTTTCGTTCCGACAACTGCTTTAAAAACTCCTTGTAAATTTCCGGGTTGTTGCTAGAACACCTTCAAAATAATCTTAAATAAAACAAATCCTTTGGATCAAAAATACATTTCAACTATTATGAGATACTGCCTGGTGACTGACACACGGACAGAACGCGTACCAATTTTTCTGAGAACTCTAAAAACAAGCATAATTTATCTAAATTCCTTGATCTGGGATTAAAGTATATACCCTGACCATTCTCCAGCATCAGATCATTGCAACGGAATCACAACATTGCCTTATCACGCAATTTATGTATGGAGAACTTTACTTTTGGATACAAAAAAAAATCCAAACCTCTAAGAGTATTTACTTGTCTCACCCCATACGTAGTCTATGCAATATATTAATTATCTCCGTTTATGTGAACATTTAACGAGTCCATTTTGTTTGATAGTGATGTGATCCTAAGGTATTCGTGTCGTACTCAAGTCGGGTTTATTGGTTCCTCAGGGGAACGTTAATGGCGGGGTGCGCTGAATTACTTCAGTTAATTTTCATTGATATCTTTCAACATAAAAATAATATTAACCGAGGGTTTGTTACAGTTTTTATTGGTTCCTCAATCTAGAGGACATTAAGTATTTGGACTTTTTGAATACAATTTTAGCTTTTCACATTTAAAGATTCAGATCTTGTATGCACGTTATGATTTACAAATTATTGAATAGGTACAGCTAGGAACAAAAGCTGAAATTTAAGAAGACAAAATTACGAGTAGTGATTGGAGATATCTGTCAAAACCAACCTGCAGCGTAGCGAGTTTTGTTGCGAATCTGGGCCCCGATTCTGCTAATAACAATGGCCGATGAATGAATGGCAATGGAATTAAATTTCAAAATATTTCTCAAGCATTTTGCAGACACAATAATTGGAAATAATAATTGTAAATAGCAGAATCGGGTCCCTGTAAACATATCAAGCAAGAAACCTCACACCTCCCTACATCCCGTTCCTTTGAACAACGATCTCACACTTACAAAGGGATTGCCCGGAAATCATTAAATCCGCAAATTCGAAGCGGCACCAGACGGAAAACACACCAGGATAAAACGATTGAACCCGGCTGTTCTTAGTCATTCAAATATACGAAAATATTTTAGTGATTCAAAAATATACACTAAACGGCTGAAGAAACAAACAATTTAATATTTCAGGGTCATAAAAAATGACCCTTTACTAAAAGCATTTTTTTATCTGGTAAGGTTTGCGGGCTACCCACACCTTGAATTTTAAATTGAGCATTTGAGGCTTTTAAGATGGACATAGGTGGTGTTATTAAAATCAACAATTAACTTTTAAATAACATTAATCTATTCTTATTTGAAAAAATCCGCATCAGGTATTTAAGTGCACACCAGAATATCGTTTAAGATAATTATAATTATACAAACACATTTACATTTGAACTGATTACTGAATAGACACGTAACACGATTTGAGCTTCAATTTGTGCATGATTTGTACCTTTGTGGCATTAATGAGAGAATTCAATTGAATTGTTACTTGGAGCGTGTATGCCTGACCATGCTAGATGTACGCATGGACTAGAAGCCGCTGGATATTGTAAATCGAGTGTTATATAGCAAATTCAATTGTTTCATTCTATTTTAATACCAAACTTATGACAAAGTTGAAGATGTTTGACACTACAGGCGACAATGCGTTTAATTTCAAAATATATTAAAACTTTCGATGAAAAACAAAAGTTGATTTACTTTGAACCTAGTTGTGAAATATAACGTAACAGACCTTTCACGAAACTCCATCTAGTTCCAAATTAAGCAAAGCTTGTATTATGGATACGCGACAACTTATAAGCACACTTTATATTCCTAAATACACTCAGACATAGAACAAATGATCGTGCTTATCAGACTAACATTTGTTCTGGGCTGGAATCGAACCTAATCTAACCATATCGATATTGAAAAACTAATGTCATTACATAAGTTACCACCTTGGCAAAGCGTGACTTTATAACAAAGTTCCTTTGAAATTGCAATGTATTTTTGCTAGCAAAGTTAATTTTGTTTATATTCGTTCTATTATCGGCTGTAATTGCTGACTAACCACAATTAATTAGACGTTAAATCAAGTAATGTCTTTCGTTGTGTTGTCTTCCTCTTTGTAGATTTGTCGTTCTTGATTTAGAAGGCGAAATGGCTGTACATGCTCTTAAAATCATCGCATCTTTCAAAACCCTTTTTTTATTATCTTCGGTTGAAACAAAAAGTCTAAAATTCTGAGTAAGTTTTGACGTGTGTTGTACTTGTCATAATACCATTGATGTTATGTCATTATATGCGGAGGAATGAAGAATCATGTGGTGAGGAAGGAGTTGAGTATAGATATGGATGGATGTAGGGGAAGTTGAGGACCAAGGAAACTATGAATGAATTGCATAAAAGACGACATGGCTGCAAAGAGCGTTTCTTGTGGGAAGACGTCTGATAGAAAGGTATGGAAGAAGACACGTTGCTCCGAGCCCAAATAATAATTGGGATAAGGGCAGGGGATTGGTGATGACAGTTACTCGTACGTAGTTGATGATATAATTTATTTGATACAAAAAATAGATTCTAAATATGTTTGCGTTTCTTACGAATCGCCAGTATTATAAACATTGAGCTGCTTCCGTGTTCAATCAACTTTCTATAAAACAATCTTGCACATTTTATAAGCAGGTTTCTCTGCAGCGTTCAAATAACGACAAATTGCCAGTATATCGAGAACGACTGCCATTCACTACGTCGTTTCCCTTCGAATGACTATAAGTTACGCGGAAATCGGAAATCCATATTTTCCACTCGCTCCCAGGTTAGTAAAAAATATTCGTCTGTAGTTTATATATCAGGCTTCGGTTATGAACGGGGGTCTTGGTGTTAAAACAAAGCCTGAGAAATGTGGTTGGTGAAAGTGAATGTTATTATTTTTTTGAATGATTGTTTCTTTTTAATCTTGGGCTGTCTATTTTTAAAGAAGTATTAATTTTGAAATCTCGTAAAACTGATCTTCAAGTTGATCAGTTTTGCATGCATGAATCAAAAATACATAATAGTAGGTAAATAGTTTCTAAAGAGTTATTTTTTAAGTTATGCAAACTTAATTAAATGGTTAAGGTATTTATCAGGTTTGCCTGGCAAGTTTCAGACCCAGCCTGACACCGTGGCGGTTTCTGGAGTCGAACCGCGACTTAACTTTTAAATATTTTTATTAAAACTCATCATTAAGAAACTTACTTAAAAAAATATGTACCTATGTAATATTTACCTACAAGTGTTTCACTAATTCAGTTAAGCCCAATTAATTTTGAAATAAAAAAAACTTTCCCTGATTTAACAGGGAAAAGCCTGGTTCAAAATTATTACAACTGTAACAGCCTGCGACAGTACTAAACTTCCAAAATACCGTAAAAAAACTTTCAAAGGACCCAGTGACCAGTTGTAGAAAGTTTTGTTAGAGGGTAACCTTAGCCCAAATCATAGTCGCTCGTTATGGGTCACTTCACATTTAGATTTGTAAAGAGTTCGTAATAATATGTATTTGCCAACTTCAGTTTAAGTCACGCGTAAAAATATTATACGCAGTGAATATCAAAAACTATTTGGAATATGTTTTTGAGATTGTCAAAAGTTGTTAAGGGTATTTTAGATTTCGGTTAAACATAACCTGAACGCAACACTGAAACTTATTGGCCGTTAATAAAATGACCTTTGATATTTGATGAATCGTTATTTTGAGTTGACTAAATAACTTTACATTTTTATTTCATCACTGTATTTCATTGGCAATACAATCTCATTTAATATAAAAGGCTCTATCATATAATACTACTTACCAACTGGCATTACGAGTTTGTAGTCAACGTAAGAAATTAATTATTCCTTATAAAGTTCACTTTCAGTACTGCATAAATAAAAAATGATTAAGTTTTTCGATGGCGACTAGATTGCTTCATCAATATTCATCATTTAGTCTGGAGAAAACTGCTAGACCGCTGTCTCTTTTATAAAAAATACTTCGCAGTTATAAATACTTGTTTAGTTCGCCTTTTAAAACTTGGCATATTGCTTTTTCATTGAAATTACTTCTCAATTAGGATCCTTTTTATTACCTATCTGTATTCCTATATAGAGATGTATGAAAGGATAAATAACATGTTTTTTTATACTGAAAATTTATGTAACAATTTGTGTTTTTAATATCTATGAATATTAGGTGGTTTATAATAGGTAATGGCTACATAAAATTCTTACCTTACTCCTCACTATGTCGTTAATATCTGACACATTGTTAAATCATGTTTTTCCAAAATTAATGAAAGTTACTTTAAAAAGCTCAATTTAAAATAATTGACAAATGTTTACCAAACCTCTTTGCAGGGAGTCTTGTCGATAGCACTTTACTCATCCTAGGCCCTCATTAAGCCGGGACAGTAATCAAATTTGTCACGTTAACTTCACGGTTATGTCACGTGACAGATTACCGGAGGTTCTCTTGCTGTAAAAACAATGTCATAGAGATTTGAGAGGCAAATGAGGGTCAAATTATCCGCGTCGAGTTTTTGATTTCAGGAGATTTCGGAATTGTCTGGTTTTGCATGAATTGGTTGACATTACATTTAATATTATATTTTTGATTTTCAATGAATTTTCATTCATCCCGTTCTTGATATTTAAAAAAATCCAATTTGTTTGGAACGACATATGTCACAGGATTTAATTTTAAAGAATATTCTTATTTTAAATTCATTTATTCATTGTTTCCAGTATCCATGACACTGGAAACAATGAATTGTTTTTGAGTTCTATCCTATTTTAAAAGTCCAGTCCTATATTTTTACGATTTTTTTACGAAATACGTTGTATTCTATTTATAAAATATGTGATTTTAAGTCCAGCTAAATATAAATAAGTCATCATCGGCCTAGCCTGTTCCCAACTATGCTAAGTACCAGCTAAGTACCAGTGTTTTACAAGGAGCGTCTGCTATCTGACCTCCTCAACCCAGTTACCTGGGCAACACGATACCCCTTGGTTAGACTGGTTGTCAGACTTTTCAAGCTTCTAACCACCTGTAACGACTGTCAAAGATGTAGGAATAACAGCCGGGACCCACAATTTAACGTGCCTTCCGAAACACGGAGGAACTCGTTATGACAAAGATGGTCACCCATCTACGGACCAACCGCCTCAGGCATAGCTTAACCTGTGATCGATTCACTTATGCGGTTATAGCTTAGCCACGAGCTCCTCCTTAATCTTATCCTTAAATATAAATAAGTATTTAAGTAAATATTGTTTATTACTGGGGAGTATAGAGGCTTTCGCTATGTAGTGAAAAATGGAAAAGAGGCGTAAAAAAACGCAATTAAAAGTGCAAAATTTCATCTTTGACAAAGACAAAAAATACTAATTAATGTTAAATTAAACGTGCTTTTAAAATATTTTTACTTTAAAATATATTGACACTAATGAATTCTAATGCGTTAACTCGACCGTATTTTCGAGTAGAGGGAACATTTAGAAATGGCTATTCGTTTTTATTAATTAGGCAATTTAATAAATGTACCGTGTACCTAGTGGATATAATTAGTAAGTTTTAATTAAAGACAGGTCAATAGCCACAGTTTCTTATACCATGCCTTGTACTAAATGTTCATATTATTTGCCAGCGAACATTGCGATCTAATATTAAACATTTAATATTGGTAAAACTGGTATAACTTGTTTGCTTGTGGAGTTTAACGTGAGCAAACCAGTTTATGCAAGGTTCGATAAATCTGCGTTAAATCGACGGGTTTAGTGGTGTCGCAGTTCGGAGATTCAATACTATGATAGTCAAATTGTTTTCTAGAACTCCACGATATAGGATTAGTTAGAATAGTAATATTAGCTGACCTTTAGGCTTTTGTTTCACCTTAAAGCCAATAAATGAGCAGACGTTAGATTGTATTCAGTAAGAGTTTTAATAAGAAGAAGAAAAATTCAAGTATATGATTTACGAGTGATTGATCTAGAGTCCTATCCCATTTCCTTCTTTTGACCCTGCTCCTGAAAGAGTATGAACTTATCCCGTGAATTGAAGGAGTTATTTAATATTTTACAACTTTCCATTTCGTCTCCAACTAAGTACTTTGTATTATGAATAAAAAATACAGAACAAATGATCACGCTCATCATAAAAGCATCTGTTTTGGGCGGGATTCGAATCCATAAACTCCAAGCAGTCAGGGCCACTAACTAGTAAGACCACAAGTCTGTCAGTCGTCAAGTGTCATGATTTATGGTCTGTGTCTAAGACTACATGTTGGCGAGGAAACAGAGGTTCAATCAGAGTCAGATTTTTTTGAAACAAAAAAAAAAATTGGTTCTCGTCATCATCACTTAAAGGCCGACTATTCGGACCTGGGTAATTTTAAAATTATCTTACCATTTTAATAAAAAAATTAGAACGTAATAAAACCACGCTCATTGGAATCTAGGAATAACTAAATCCCTGAAGTATGAATAAATTCTATCAGCATTTTATGGTCATCACATACAATTGTTGCTCAAATACCCTTTTCTCCATATCACAACTGAAGTATAGTTATTAACGTTCTTTTACAAACTTTACTTCCATTGAGGGTTCTTTACATTTGAGCGCTTTGATATTCACTACTGCACCGCATACTCAGTGTAAAATGCACTTTAACATGAAGTAGTAAAGTTGATTTTCGTAGTGCTTTGTTTGCTTTTGTAATTCCATATTGTTGACTGTGCGTAACGTAGACCAAAATTTACTGGGACAAAATTTGAACTTTAAAATCGTATGCTCAAAATCCATCGCACGAAACTAATCTTGTCAAAATATGGAAAGCTTTTTGTAGCTGCATGCAAGGATGATACTTGAATAACAGACGCGACGTTCGAAATTGTATGTTTGCTTCTACATATTCGTAATGATAATGAAAGTATGGCAGCTAATTATTAAATTTAAGGGTATTCTACATTTTTTCTCTTGTGAGACTCCTCTTAAGAGGGCAAAGGGGGAATTTTTGTTCTTTGAATTTACAGTTCCAACTTCTTCACATTTCCCCTTTCATAAAATCTCGTAAGAGGGGAAGGAAACTTTATATCATTTGCATTGTTCCTCTTTTGACAGTATTTCCATTTGTAAAAGAAAATAATAAAACAAAAATATTAGTGATCATACTTTTTTTGAAGTGTTCTTTTTGTGCCTTTTCAGTCTTGACACAAACTTTTTTCTCAGTAACATTTTTATAATAACTATCGTGAGACTGATTCATTATTAAATGATGTAACGGTTTACTCACGCGTATTTATCGGGGTAGCCCGACTAGTTTCGGACCCAACCGGAGTCCTTAATCATGAGCAGACGCGGCGGGATCGCGAGTTCGACTCGCGATTTGAAACTAGTCGGGCTACCCCGATAAATACGCGTGAGTAAACCGTTACATCATTTAATAAGTAACATTTTTGTTAAATATTTCAATTCTAAGCAGAATTCAAAGCAAATACTAGAAATATTCAACTGCAGCACTGGGGCGCGTGGCGGTAAAGTGTGCTATGTATTTTATTTTCTGCGTTTATCATAAAGTAGATGCTGTAAGATATCGTGTCATGCCGGACATTTGGCTGAAAGCCTTGTACAAATAATACCCCACTCACGAAGTTAGGCATTTAGCCAAAACTCTCTTAATAGAATGCTGCACTGGAACTAGTACAATAAGTATATTTCTTTAACTTTTATACTGGTGATAAAGATAATAATAAGGCGCTCGCTTTGTTTAACCGGGCAAGCTAGAACTTATTACAAAACGTGTATAGACTAGACCAGTGCAGCATTAAGGTGATACCTGATTCGCGGAAAAAAAATGATTTTGTCGACGAAAATGACATTTCCATAAAGAAGAAAAATATTTTTTGACTTCAATACTCTTCAAAATTTACTTTTTACATCCAAAAGTTTTATAATCCAGAAGAATATTCATAAAAATATTGTGTTTCAATTACTTAAACATCATATAGAGTTCTTAAATGTATCATTCAGAGTTTACCTAAATAACTTATCACACGTCACTAACTCTAATTGAAACACACGAACACTGACAAACAACGTCTTACAACTTTCAACACACTGACAATTATTAATTAATACACGTGTGTTGTCTTTACTAAATATTTTAATAACTTGATGTAATGAGGCGAAGGCACAAACTCATTAGAGCTCCTAACTTAAACACACTAATTAGTGGTAGTGAACTGTAATGAAGTATGTTAGTGTTGTGTAGTTGTGTTAGTAGTCTTCGGAGTACTGAGAGCAACAGAGGTACTACCGCTTCCTCTTAAACTTATTTCAGTTAAAAAGTCTCTCTGTTCAGGGACGTTAGATTACACTAGTCTTTGAGTGGAAGGCGAATGGGACGCAACGGAACGCAGTGTCAGACCCTGGGTTCCCCGCAGTCTGATGTACCGATTAACGGAACGCGGCGGACTGGGTGTTGTGGCCTAACTTGAGGGAGACATTTGACCAGCAGCGGTACAAAGCGTAAAGCATTTATCTTTCACAATTGCAGTGTTGCTTTCAGACGTGGTGATAGGTCCCCTGTAATCATAATTCAGTTTACAATTTCCAGTGGCATGTATTAGTTGATATTTAGTGTGATTTGACTATACTAGATGTCAATTCTTTGTTACCTAAAAGAATCCCATGATCTTTGATTATTTGTATGAGTCCTGTAACTGTTGCTGACCGTACCATACTCGTAAATATTGTTATTCAAAGTTTGTCATTCAGCATTGTGTTGGTCTTTTATAATAGTAATCTTATTTAAGCATGTATTGTGAACATGGTTTCAACTGGGTAATTTGTCTTACTTATCCCAATCAGTGCCAAAATTGAATAAGACATTGAAATTAGGGTTGAAGCTATTAATTAATTAATGTAAGGTATAATGTCAAGTTTAATTATAATGAATTATTATTAATTAGTTCAAGGTGTTCAACTCTTTTTAATGCTATTTTGGACTCTGTTTGCATTAATAGGCTTAAGTAAATACTGAGTTTTATATGAAAAACCTGCTTATTTGCGCTCTATATCGCATTATCCTTGTTAACAAAATATTTTATTTTTGTTTGTTTACCAGTACCATTAGATTATACCTTAGAAACAGTAGGTAAATAAAAAGTACTTATGATTAAGGCCAACGTTAGCCCAAAAACCATTCATTCATTTCCGACAATATTGCATAGTAAAGTTGTTTGTTATGTCATTAAGGAAAAAAATACATTTTTTTTACTTTTTAGCATACTATATAAATAAAAACATCTTCTATAGTACAAGAATTATCCTAAATGTAATCCTGGATTCCTGAATAAACCTACATTTATTAAATATGAAATGAAACTTTTTTCAGTCCATTTCCCCTGGGCGTCGTACGTAGCGACTAAGTGATTACGGATGTGTTGTAGTGGAGCAACTACAGACTATGATAAAAATATTTTAATACTTCTTTCCTTTTTAATATCAAACGATTTTAGTTTATTTTTGTAAATATTTGACAAGATTTACAGTAACTTTTCCGGTTGGATTCGAATTTAGTCGGTCAATCCGTAAGCCTAAGTGAACGTGTATAACTTAATAAATAATTTTATTTGATTACATGTCAAATATTTAAATTATTGACCGCGATGTTCGATTGTTGATTGACAGGCTGAAAATATAAACAAAAGATTAAGTTTAAACTTTTTAAAGCTCTGGATGTGTTGTGTATAAATACCAGCATAATAAATTAAGCATAGAAATAAAAACTACTTTAAGCTGTAAATGCTTTAATAAAGGAACTAAAAATTCTCTCTCATGGCGTGATCAGGTAAACGAGGTTAGTCGCAAGGTCCACTTTTCCTTACACTCTCTTCGATGCTTACAAACTTTTCTTCCCCACAAGACTAAAATTCTATTAGCCCAATCCCTTATCCAACCCATTATTGACTATGCCGATGCTTGTTACTTGGATGCCACCGAGGAGCTGCTTAATAAGCTTGAGTACTTGCAAAATTTGTGTATCCGCTTTATTTTTGGGCTAAAAAAATACGATCACATCTCGCAGTTTCGCAAAGAACTCAAGTGGCTCCCGATTCGCCTTCGCAGGAACACTCGTATCCTATGTCTCCTATACAATGTTCTTCACAACCCACTATATCCTTCCTATTTGCGTGACCGCTTCTCCTATATCCGCCCTCCCGACGCCCTTTGCAGATCACACCTTAAATCCCATCTCAAAATTCAACCCCACTCCACCGACTTCTATTCCTTCTCCTTCTCTGTTCATGCAGCGCGACTGTGGAATGCCCTACCGCCTAGCATTCGTGGCTCCCAATCTGTCAGCCTATTCAAACGTCGTGTCAAAGAACACTATCTCGCCTCAGTAAGATAGTCTTATTTCCTCATCCATGTAACTTTATATATATATATATATGTATATATCCATGTATATATTTGATATAAATTGTACTTCTTTTTTTCCTATATATTTTTTTTTTTTTTTTTTTACACACTGTGTCTATGTTTCCTTTTTTCTTATCTCCTGTCGCAGGTCTGCTGGCAGAAATTTCTTAAGAAATAAGCAGTACCTTTGTACCTATTGTATTTTCATTTTTATACTTGTTTTATTCCTACAATGTTGTGTGTACATAAATAAATAAATAAAATAAAAAAATTCTTTAGAATTAATGTTCTTTTATGTTCTCTTTGAGAATGAAACACACTAGCTATTGCAATCGCAATAAGAACTATCTAGTATCAATACACTTTGATTTGTTTCATCCAACATTTCATATTATTTTTCTGGATACGCGTTTTGAGTTTCTTGTCCACTAAGGTACCTGCTATAAGAATATATTTAATATAAAAATGCGAAACTTCAGCCGATACTAGCACACGGGCACCAGATGTCTGCCAGACGCGAAGTTTTTATCCCCACTAGAGTTATATTGAACAAGTTGCAAGTTAAATAACTTACTATTAAGTCATGTCTTGTATTTCTGGAATTTAAATGAAATTTTTGTGACACGTGACTGAAATATTTTCATATTTTTCATTTTCTTTCTAACTACCAAATAAAAAGAATGAAACATTTTATTGAAACTTTTATAGGTCGGAAGTTTCAACTAAATTATATCATGATCGGCTTAGCCTTTTCTCAACTATGTTGTGGTCGGCTTCCAGTCTAGCCGGATTCACCCAGATCAAAATCAAAATAACATTTTTATTCAAATACGTATAAAAAAGATCGTTTGACTAAGGGCATTGTTTAATTGAAAGTATACAGCACAAATCAACTACCAAAAAAATTTCAATGTAACATTTACACAATCTTCAAAAAACAAAAGCGCTCTGATCTAAACAGTTTAGCATAATGTCATCAAGTGAACAGGTTAGATGGCCCTAACGAGATTCCTAAGTACCGGTAAGAGTTAAGTTCTAGCAAGTGGACCGTCGCACAATGAGCTTTTAACTGTAACTGCAGCTCGGGCCAAATTGCAGTGGGTAGTTTTAACTTGCCGGGATTCCACTTTACTGAGACTCAGTACAACTATTCAAATGTATTTAATACCAGTGTATGACTATTTAGGAACACCTGGAATAATGGCTGGTGATGTTGTTTCTTTATGCACATACAATGTGTTGCTCGCTCCTTCGATCTTTATATTTGCAAAATTATAACACTAATTCAAAGAAGAAGGATAAAGATAGTTTCTGATCCAAGGTGTCAGCAACGTACATACCAAGTTTCATCGAAATCGGCCCAGCCGTTTGGGGGTGAAGAGGTAGCAAACATGCAGACTCTCACATACTTTCAAATTTTGCTTTTTTCTGGACTGAATCAGGGTATAAAATATTTTCAAAAGTTGCTTGAGAGACTAACTCTCTGTGAATTTGGTGTAAATTACCTTTTTTTTATTAAATAAGCAAAAACTACTTGCCTAATTTTAGTTTCTTTTCCTACCATTTTGTGATAAAACTATTGGGTTCTTTGACCATGAACTTTTGATCAAGGTCACAAAAAGTTTTCTGTAGTGTTGTATGAATAAAACATTAGCTACCCTTCATACATTAAACTATGACTGAAACAATCCGGTTCAGAACAAGTCTAGTCCTTTTTCCTAATTTCGTTTTCATACCTGAATTTCTTTGCAACATTGATATTTTGTTCATGCAACAATATTCCGGTGAATGCTGTTACATGTTGCTACGGTTGACATTATATTTTGTAAGATTTAAGCCAAAAGCATTATAAATATTAGATAGGGCTTAAAAATAAATTGGACTGGTGAACAAAATCACCTTGACGCAACAAAAAAAGTGATGAAAATGAGTGTACAATGTCTTATCTTTTCCTTTTCTTAGACTTTTGTCGATGTGGAACCAGGGCCGAGTGCCGTCTCACTTCTTCAACTGAACGTCTTACTTTGGTAGTTGGTAGTAGACCCCCAAGTCGGCTGTTCTGACAACAGCTGCTCTTTTTTGAAAATCGTAAATTAAAGTAGGTGTTATTTAATTTTGCTTGAAGTACCTATTAAAATACTTTTGCAAAAATGTACCATTTATGTTTTGTCTCGAGAACTATTAATGTTGCTGAAATTTAATAAAATTTGGTTCGAACTAAACCACTTCAATATATTTAATCTGAATGCATTAAATCGAATTAGAAATAAGCAATAGTTGGCTGTCGTTTTCAGCTGTTTGGGAATAAAGTTTAATGCTGGCCACAGACTGGCATTCCATTAGAGTCTCGTACCTAGATGTCTTGTATCTTAATATTGTGATTTAAATAGTACAGAGAGTATATACTATTTAATCTACCATGAAGTTTTCAATTTAGACTGGAAAATTAAAAAAGTCTTGCGGCGTATTTTGTATTTGACTTTAAAGAATAATTCTGATATTGCATGTGGATTTTTCTAAACGCGACTATTCTTTTTGTTGCAAAAAGAGATTGATCAAGTAGTCTTGCTAATCGACACCTTTAAACGAAAAAAGAGTACCTACGTCATCGTAATAGATAATCTTACCAGCCAGTTTAAAAGTTTAACAAAAAATGAACAAAACCTATAAGCCTTATAAAAATACATATAAAACGCTGCAATCACTACATTTCACATACGTGGCAACTTTCACTCAAAGCGGATGAAATTGGAATTTCAAATTTTTGGACGCTTTTACATGTTAATCGCGAAACTACGGAAGTTTATGTATTAGGTTCGTTTGCCGAAGTTTTTGATTTACGCTCTTTGACACAGTTTCTATTATGAATGCAGTATTTTAATATTATTTCTTATAAACTCACAACTCTTGTGTGTAACTAAGGGAATAACAAACGCTGGAAAGAAGTGACTTTAGGAAAGCGCTTAGCTGATCTATCTTCTTTTGTGGGTGACACATATATTTTGTTGTTTATTAAGTTCCAGTATCTGATTGTGATTAATTATAGTAATATCATTTGCATCTACGAATAACACTCTCTGTCGAAAGCGAACTGTGTGGAGAAGGGATGTTGATGTTCAATCAATGAATCGTAATTATTCGTGATATTCTGAAACGATAGTTCTAGCCAGCTAGGCATACAGTGCCTTGTTCATCAGCATTCAGCTAATTAATTTTTGTAATAGGTATATAACGTGTATTAATAGTCCGTATTTCATATTTCTCACAACTTTTATAAATAATTTTCACGAATCTCTATTAAATCCTCACAAAAACTGATTCGGATAAAACTTTAGCAATCGTAAATTGGTGCCGATCGCCATCCAGTTTCGTTCGGAATATTGCAAATGGATTTTTTCGATTGTAATGCAAAAACCGAATTTAGTTTGAGTTCGGATCGGTAAGTAAACAAAGTTTTTGAAGCTTTGAAGGATTTGTTCACAACGATTTGTTCGCGTCGATATATTTCGATCAGATTTATTGGTTGAGTAACGGGACTGTTCGTGAATCGTCGACAAGCACTTTTTATTTATAGCAGAGTATTCATCAGATACATACAATACTATCTGATGAATGACATATGACATTTAATGTCAAATTTCTCTCATTGCGTGCATTTGTACGTTTCCATATATACATATTTCCATATTTCTTCTAAAAATATTTTTGTCCTCAAAGAAAACGCACGCATTTCTATAGTAGAGAATAATTTCGTGTAAATTAGCGGTAGGCGCCGTGGTCTCAATCTTGTCAACCTCAGACGTGAAGGGGTGTTTTTATTCTTCCCTTTAAGGTAATTACTGTTCGGCTGCTTGCGTTCCCGTAAAAAGGTTACTTTGACCTCTTTTTGATTTCGCGAACCTCCGTCTCTTTTATTTTTATGCCTTATTTTACGAGTTGACACGTCACGTGACATAACTCGGTTTTGGCGATTGGTTCAATTAGTTTTGTTGTTCTGTATGTTTGATGTTGTCCTGTATATTGATAATGATAGTGTACTTTTACTGTTTAAAATATTATTGTTGTTTTTTTTAGTTGTGTTACGCTTTTAAATATAAATATTTGTTTTAAAATTTGAAATTTAAAGAAATAATAACTAGAAGCATACTTTCACAGACAAATAAGCCAGTCGATCAAAATTGAATTATATTTAAGAGTTCGGGTTCTGCACCCAAACGGCTTTTAAAAGGGAATTCATTATCTGATCGTCTGATTGCATAAAATTTTCACAGATAACGTATTTCTCTTGCCTCTATAACATCAAGTAATTAAAAAATGGGCATCATAAACTTGATGGGCGACCAATTCTATTTTACTGACGCTTATTTTGTTTGAAACCCTCGAGAGTCGCGATTGAAACTCGAACTTATTGTATTACTTTTTTGGTTTATAATTTCTCTTAAAAATAAAGTTCATAAAGAGAATTTTGCTTTTTATTCATTCATATGTTATAACATATAACTGCGACTGTCATTAACGTATATAAAATGTATGCCAAACTACGTCAGTCTAATTTTGAAGCTCATTTACACGCGTTGCTATTTGAACAGACATTTACATTTAGCCGACAAACCGCAACCACTAACGGACCGTCGTTACTTATTATTTAAATGTATATTTTGGTAAGTAATTAGGAGGTTTAACGAATATACATTGGAGGAAGTGAGAAAGTCCTATAAAAGCTTAAAAGGTACTTCAGTGAAATTCATTTATTAACAGGTACGGTCCTGTTGTCACTATAAGAACAAATATAATAAACAAATTTATTGTGAACTAGTACGAATATTTCAAGACTAAAATTAGCCAAATCGGATAAGCGGTTCTCGAGTTTTAGCGAGACTAACGAAGAGCAATTCATTTTTATATATAAGATTGAAATATATTGTTTTTTAAAACATCAGTTAAAAAAAATGGCATAATGACCGTGTGAAAAATAAACAGACAAGCAAAGTTCGGCGTTTCCCACATTTATAACACAGGTATGATTTTCCTAAAGTGCTTTAGTCGTCACGCAAGCATGACCAGATAACTACAAATTATGATCGTTGTAAACTTGATAACGTTTGCCCTAAAGAATGTCCTGGAAGGTAGGCCATTAATTGTCGGCGAATGGCCCAAAATCACGAGCGGAACATTAAGAAAGATTTAGACAAACACCTAGAGCCCTAGGGCTGTCAACTTTGACCTAATAAAAGAAAACAGCAGTGAGTTTTCTTTTAAGGATACCGCGTTGCTCCATATTGCGAAGGTAGTTCCGTATTGACTGGCATTACATTGGAGGTCTGTCCTAGTACCTATATTGTACACCTCTGCTGCATGAATGAAATAAAATTATTTTTACTAGTAGTAAAAGTAATTCCGAACTTTTAAAATCAAGAAATTACTTTGTTTTTGTGTATTCCTTTTTGAGTGTCAATATCAACGTTAAAAACGTAGGAATGGGTAACATTAATAAGATAATGCAAGGAGTACAAAGAACTGGAACAAGACACATCTTGCTTGTGCGTATCGGTTGTGAATTCATGAATCATTTTACGATCATTTTACAGAAATGAGGTGGATGTCGGTTATCACTGCAGATGCTGCCGCAAAGAATTTCCAAAAATGGACCGATGTAGAGCAAAGAGCAATGAAAAAAAGGCAGCGAAAAAAAGGTGTGATAATATATTGCACCTTTGTAAACGTGATTCAGTGACACATGACGGGCGTCCGCGCGCAAACGTGATTGCCTCGGCAGGGAGACATTGCTCTTTTTCTTTCCTACAGGAACACATGATTCATAAGATGTTTGAGTCCATTCATTTATATGGATAGCACCGCGAAGTGGTTGGTATAGGCGTAAGAGGAAATGTGAGTAATTTTTTGTATCTTTTTTAGTATTTGGAAAGCTATTCCGCAAATCTAAATTATTAATCGGTCACTTACAGGTGGATATACCGGATTCAAAAATGTTCGTAATTGGAGTTATCAATACATATTTTATCTTTTGATTGAAAGCTACAATCGAGATATGCATAAAATATGGCGAATAAAATCATGAAGATAGAAGATAGATAGAAAGATAGAATACTCTTTATTGTACACCATAAGGAAAAACAATTTAGGTCAATACAAATAATATGATGAGTACAAAAGGCGGTCTTATCGCTAAAAAGCAATCTCTTCCAGACAACCTTTGGATGGAATCGAATTATGGAAGAATTTGAAACGGGGTAGTTAATGGCGTACATTTAGATAAATATATATATACTACGTAAACATATTATTAGAACATAGAATAAACTAGGTAAATACTAAGAGTGATAGATATTAGAAAAATAAAATAAAATAATAATAGGTACCTACAGTGTGGTGACACGATTAACAAGCCAAGTAGTGGTCTTTCACCATTTTTTTAAAAACGGCAAGTGACTGCGCGCGTCTAATACTCACGGGCAATGCATTCCACAGACGTGTAGCTTGGACCGTGAAGGATTTGTCATAAAATGATTTCGAGTGCATTGGCATTTTCAGTTTTAGATTTTCCGATGACCTGAGAGATTTTGCATGTGTATCACAAATAAACTCAAAACGATTTTTGAGATAGAAAGGGGTTGTAGGGTGGAAAAGAATATTATAAAGCAAGGAAAGTATATGAGCATTCCGACGAAGTCTTATTGGAAGCCACTTGAGTTTTATGCGAAATTCTGAAACATGATCATACTTGCGCAAACCAAATATGAATCTTATACAGACATTCTGAAGACGTTCAAGTTTATTCAGCTGGTCCTCTCTGAGATCAAGATAGCTGGCATCAGCATAGTCAAGAACAGGGAGAAGAAGAGATTGTGCAAGCGCAATTTTTGTAGCAGTGGGTAGGAAATTCCGCAACCGTCTCAAGGATCCCGCAGACGCAAATAACCGCCTACTGGTTTCCTGCATCTGCAGATCCCAAGACATCCTACTATCCATATGTAGCCCAAGGTTCTTCACTGCGGGACTAAAGGGAATCTGGATTCCGTCGAAGATAACTTGGGGAAGCTGGAACCAGTCTATTTTCGAGACCATTCGTGAGCTACCTATGATAATAAGCTGAGTTTTTAAAGGGTTTATTTTAAGCCCATAACACCTACTCCACTCAGTTATATGTGATAGGTCTTTATTGATGTTTCCAATGGCTTGTGATAGTAGACACAAAGGAGCCTGTGAGTAGATTTGAAGATCATCTGCATAAAGGTGATAGGAAGAAAGGAGATTGTTGGTGATTGAATTTATAAAAATAGCGAAAAGTAATGGAGATAAAACGCCACCCTGCGGCACACCAGCGGTCGTATCGCACCATGACGAACATTTATCGTCAATACGAACACGTTGCCGGCGCCCGTACAGGTAACTGTGAAACCAGTCAATGGCCGTTGGAGATACATTAAGAGAGCTAAGCATACCAAGCAAAATGTCGAAATCAACGGTGTTAAAGGCATTACTAAAGTCTAGGAGAGCAAGAACCGTTAATTTCCCATTTTCCATGCCCAGCCTGATGTCATCCGTAATGTTGACCAAGGCTGTCAGGGTACTGTGACCAGGGCGGAAACCGGATTGGAAGGGATTAAGAAGTCTATTCTTGGATAGGAATGAACTTAACTGATTGTGAATAAGACGTTCTAGGACTTTGGATAGGAATGGTAATATGGATATGGGACGATACTCGGAAAAGGATTTAGGATTGGCTTTCTTTCATCATCATCATCATCATCTCAGCCTATCGCCGTCCACTGCTGAACGTAGGCCTCCCCCAAAGAGCGCCATTGGCTTTCTTTGGTAAAGGAGTAATTTGGGCTTCTTTCCAAGCGTCCGGAAAAACACCGCTGGATATGGAATAGTTCAGGAAATGGCATATGACAGGAAGGATTTCATCAAGGATAGGGAGGATCATTTTACGGCTGACACAGTCGCTTCCAACTGCATCAGAGGTAATGGATGCAATGCTCTTCTTAACATCACAAGCGGCAAATTGACTAAAGACGAAGGAAGAATAATCTGGGGTTGGAACACTAGAAAGAGTGTTTAAAGTATTTAGTTTTGTCATCCTATCAAAATTAGGAGACGAAGAGAAATGTTGGTTCAATGAGTCGATATTAACATCTTGAGAAATATTTTCATAGCGTGATTTTCCAATCCCCATTGATCTTAGAAATCTCCAGACCTTAGCCGGATCTTCGTTTTCAACTGATGCGTGAATGTGATGGCGTTGAGCATTCCTACACACCTTGTTGCAGTGATTTCGTACATTAACATATTTCTCCCAGTTCGCACGATCAGAGCAGGCCTTGTACCTCGACTTGGCTGCAACCTTCTTGCCCATTAGCAGCTTTATTTCCTCGGTGAGCCAAGGCGCAGGTAGATGCCTCACCTTAACTGAACGAACTGGAGCATGGACGTCGTACAGAGCGATTAGATTTCGTGAAAAAATCTCTACCTTTTCATCCATGCCTGGGGAATAAAGTAATGGCGACCAGTCAATATTAGCAGCATCCTCACGAAGTCTCCCAAGATCCATGCCACCAAAATTACGCTGCAGAAGAATTCTTGACTTTGCTTTAGGAGGACGGATTTTATATGAAAGAAATATAAGGTCATGATAGGAAAATGCATCAGCCGTACATTGGCCGTGTTTGGCCACGTGATCACAGGAAGAAACAAAAATTAAATCAAGAAGTGAGGGAGTAGAATGAGGAAAATGATGAGTTGCGTTAAGAGGAAGTATTGAAAGATTGCAAGAATTGACAATAGAGTTAAGAGACACAGATCGGTAATCATTTTTAAGAAGACAGGTGTTAAAATCACCCATGATTATAATGTGACTGTAAGAAGTTACCACGTTTTCTAAAATGTTTTCTAAGGAAGAAAAAAAGTTAGTACGCAAAGACGGACAGTAATAAACTCCAAGTAGAATTTTAGTGTGAGTCATTGTAAGTTCCAGGAAGAGATGTTCCCCGGCATTCGGTGGCGGAGGCTGCGCTGACACATTTAGAATTGAAAAGGAAATATAAGTCCGCAAATATATGGCAACACCACCACCGCCACCACTTGCGCGGTCGTTTCTAACTAACTGGAATCCTGGCAACGTGTAGATACTAGATGGGAGGCAAGGTTTGAGCCACGACTCAGAAACTAAAATTGCGTGAACATTCTTACAGTCAAAACTTGCCAGCATATCAGGAAAATGAGCCGGAATGCTCTGTGCGTTTATGTGAACTACATTAAAATTCCCAGGAACATCAGAAAAATGCGCAGTTAGTGTATCAGCTAGAGAGGGTAGACTTGTGAAGCTGTCGTCACTGTTACTAGCTGAATAGTAGACATCTGGTTCGCTACTATCATCACACGAAGAAGGCATAAAGAGTGTATAATGTGATAAAATAAATAAGTATGTTGTGTTAAGTTATAAATAAATAAAAATATATTAAAAGGGGACAGCCAAAATCCACCCGCCGGTTGTTCAAGAAAGATATGTTTAAAGATTACAATAGTATAATTTAACACTAATAGTGGTGGTCCGGGCAAAACGGTAGGATATTCGAAAAAAGCACTCTGACAGTAACAGGCAATAACAAACATGACGAGAATACCAGTCCCATTTATTGTCTTTGACGCATCCGTGACATAGTGACAGCTGGTCCATTGTCAATGTCATATTCGTCACAGCAATGAAAACTTATACCCACTTGTTTAATAAAATTAGAAAGTATTACATATAAAAAGAACAGAAGCTTATAACGGAATGGGTAACATGGACAAAACTACAAAAGGAAACATAGTGGGTAGGCAGACATGAGTAGTGAAGAATTGAAGAAAGAAAAAATTGTATTACCCGGACACAGCACTGTAACGAATGATACTACTTCTTATTGGCAGCAGCGCGCTTGGGCCTGCTCATGGTTATAGGCTTCTTTGGTGTGGCACTAGCAGCAGAATTCGTCGGCGACTCGGTGGTATCTTGCGGCTGTAATGCGTTTAGCTCCGCAACAGATGATATGTGATGCCGCGAGCCATCGGGAGCCAGAACATAAATACATCCATCTCTTGTCCAGCACCTGGTTACCCCAAACCTTTTCCGTGCAGCCATGAACAGGTCATGCCTTGACTTTGTCAAAAACTCCGAGATAGTGATTCCAGTACTCTTTAATTTGGTTTTGTCAAACCATATATTATTACGAACCGTCACATCTCGTAGCTTAACTAAAATAGGACGTAATCTTGAAGAGGAGGTGGAACGCCCCATTCTGTGACAGCGCTTTATGTCATCTGTTGTGAACCCATCCAGCCTCAAGCGTACTTTGACTGTGTCGACCACCACCTGCGCCGTATCTTCATCTTTCCTCTCAGGGATGCCATGCAGCAGCAAGATACTTCGTCGCCCACGCATCTCCATGGAGTCTACAGTCTTGGCCAACAACTCTATCTGCTGTTGCAGGCCATTGACCGCCTCAGTGATGAAATCCCTGAAGACAGCAAAGTCGGAGGCCAATGTCGAGATGTTGCTTGAGTCCACAGGCGCCTTCCGCAGCTTTTCTTCAAATTCTGCCATCCGCTTTTGGAAGATATCCATCAGGCCAGTCACAGTGCTGTTTAAGTGATCCATTTGTGATAAATTACAGTTTGTTGATGTGGAGTGAAAACTGTGACAGTGATTGAAAGGAAACACTTCACCGGCAGGTAGCTTTGTCTAAGCTATTATTAGTACCATTAATCCAGTATAGAATACTTATTAATTTAATTTTAATTAAAAAAGATTATACAGAGCTAATTATATTGTTGTTGACTTTCTAACTACCCGCTTATAATCCTGATAATCATGAAGCTCATTTATTGAATTCTTTTTGAGATAATTATAAAGAAAATTGACAAACGAAAAATTCTATTGTCAATTGTTATATCATTTATGAACACAGAAGCAGCTGAATTATTTCCATTGTTTAAAGTTTGTCATTTGACAACCTTAATAAGCCACCTGCAAGAGGTAGAATGGGGAATTTCTTTTCTCCGACAAATGGTTTTTCAAGTAGGAATACCCAATTCTTTTTTGTTGTATAAGTGGGGTCACGATAGATAATTACGCACTTATTTCGTCTGTGAGGGTCTGTGCCAGTTGAGTCTATTAAAAGTTGAAGTTGAAGTCAGGTATATGGATTAATATAAAAAGTCACCCTTGAAAACAGGGACAGGGAATTAAAATGAAAAAATCTGTAAGTGCGCGTTAGACTGACGACACTGAGAGTTCTGAACAAATAGATGAAAAAAAAATTGACGCACATCAATATTATGACCGTGTTAACTTCACTTAAGCTCAATTTTTATTATCATGACTTCTGTTATAATAGCAATCGAATGGGTGAACTAAAATTTTTGACTGACTAGCTATCACGGTTCATGAGATACAAAGTGACGATAAATAGACGGACAGGCAGACAAACAGTGGAGAATTAGTAATTGCCATTTTTACCCATTGGAGATCCTAATGAAAGTAACCAATCTGTAAAATTAGCATCCGAGATTAATTGTACCTAAGTTAAACTTTGCCAAAAAAGGTTTACTTAAAATTAAAAAGTTCGCTTAAAAACATGAACGTTAAGTTTTATGTTTTTTCAACTTCATATGAGTTCGTATCCCATATTCACTTTAATGAAGCGAATGATTCATTGAATGAGTAACTGGATCGGTGCTCATTATCATGAATTACAAAGTAAACCTGTATTTCGTGAAACTCATTAAACAAGTTAAGTGACTCTAATTTGTTACTTGTTGTTTTCTGTCACGTTATTAAATTTTACAAACATTATAAATCATTATTGATGTGAGGTAAATTAAACCTTAATAATAAAGTCTATTTTGGAATATACTGATATGTAATTTCAATAAAATATCGTGAATAATATCTACTCTCAATAATGTTTCAATCGGATTTTCATATTAAATATTCAGATTTAAATATAGATTACAACGAAGTAGCAATAATAATTAAATATCCTTGATACCTAGGCAAAATTATGTATTAGGTACATATCACAAAACCGATTCGTGTATCTTTTGACCTATTTGCATGGAACCCTGAATGTCACCGTAATAGTTACTTAGGTAAATTGTGTCACAACATAACAGGTCTAGTACCAGTTATCTGCTAAATATTTACGTAGTCAAATCTTACTTACACTGTGCCCTACATTTCAAGACTTACATTAACAAGTCAACGAAGGAGGTTTTTTTACGATTTTTCCTCGAAACTTATGTAAATAAATCGTGGGAAATAACATTCTTTTGGGCGTATGCTTACATTGATAAACTGACCCACCGCCCTCAAATTGTCAGTGGGTATGATAAACAGCGATACATAAATAAACATTAATAATATTATTATTATTTTGTCCCACGTAAGCCTAGTAAAGTTTGTGCTAGTTAAATATTCAGTATCGTTCGTATTTTGAGGATTAAGCAATTTTGTTATTTCAAAGTTTTAGGAACGCAAATGACGAATAGCTATAAGTAGTTTAGTATACTATCAAATCCCGTAAAAGTCGTTTTGAAGACTCATTTAATGCAATCACTATCTTTATAACAAAATATAATATGTATAATCTTTATAACATAATAATATGTTATAACATAAATATTATAACATAATATAATCAACTAATTTCTAATACAAGTATCGAAAATAGTTTATCCGGTAAACATATAATATGCTTCATATTAATACAATTTAGGAAAACAAATCATTAAAAATTTTAAAGTGTTGGAGTAGTCAAATGATGTAATTGTATAAATTTGTTAAAAGGTATTTCTTATAGTCACAGATAGTAATATTTTGAACGTGAATGTGTCACGACAATTTTACTACAAACTTTATCATTAAAATATTCAAAAATATTATTATTAGTTAACCATTAAATATTAAACACCATCCTTTGAGACGTAGAACCATAAATATTAAAGCTTAGACGACAAAAGATATCAAAGCCTATGTTGCTTGGGAATCACGAAGCATTTGCCCTATAATTTAAATATTTACTCTCAGCAATATAATATAAATTAAATGAGCAGTTGACTGTAATCTATCGAATCTGAAGTAAACGAAGCGAGGCAATCCTAAAGAATTTAAAACGGACTCATCTATTCATGTCGCACCTGCTCTAAGGCCGTATAGTCGATGTAAATGTTATCACTATAGAAAGTAATTCTCAATAATCTTATATTTAAATAGAAATGTATTCCACTCATAGGTTTTATTGAATGTAATGTAGTCTGACGGAGAGCGAGCTACGAGCTACGAAATTTCGTAGCACGTAGCAATTTGTTGCAATCTATTTTACTTGTCTTTTTTTAAAGATGTAGCACAGGTGAGTTAGTTTCAATCATATATCGGGGTTCGACATAAAGTTTCACTTTATATTATTAACTATTTCTGTTAATTTTTCAAATACAATAAAATGTCTGTGAGTATAAAAGTTGTGATTAAAATGTTCATCGTGTAAAAAAATAAATGTTCTCTATTTTCTTATCTAACGAACATTTTCGTATAATTTTGCATTGTGAAGGGTTAACTTTAAAAATAGCTAAACAAAGCATAATTCATCAATAATCTATGTATAACACAAACTCATCTACCTTTAATATGCGTCATCTGTAGAATAGCGTCAATAACAAACGCAAGCTAAACAGTAGAGGATTCATTTTCTTCAAAGGAATCCTTAAAAATGTCGCGCCAATGCTGTAGTTGTGAGTTTTGTATTTTATCCAAGTCAATGGTATAAGAAAAATAAATAAAACCGGTTCAAATTGCAAACAACTTAACGATGCCTTCAACGAAACAATGTATTCAGATTTTTTCTCTCCAATTATTTTTCTGCAGCTTTGCGAAGTGTTATCCAATAACTAGGAGTGTTCAATTTCTATTGTTTGTGTAAAGCGAGCTATGTCTTTAAACTAGATTGCATCAGATTTTCAAATAAATTATTTGAACTCTTTCAAGAATAACAAAACGATATTATTGTTTCATGTTTCGTATATGTAGCAACCATCCGTGCCAAATGACACGGTTGCCTAATCTATAAATAATACTACTATTATTGAAGTACTTTTCACAGTAAGTTACGGGCAATTTGCTGCTAAAGGCTAGAAGATAAGCAGCATAACCCAGCAAGGGAGAGTTTTACTATTGTATAATTATATAAAACAAAAAAGTCCTGCGGTTTTTTCTTAATATTGTATTATTTTTTTACTCCGAGAACAAAAATGTTAAGGTAAAAGTTAAAGTTAAGTAAAAAACTGAATTTTTTGATTGATTGATAGACGTTTGATACAATACATTACTTAACGATAGTTTACTTTCATTCCCATTCGAGACTATTACATTTTCATTACAATATATTTATATTCGATGTAGTCTCAAACGGACATAAAAAAGGTCTTACTCAAAATGTATGTGTGACAGGTGCCTCATATAACGAGATATTATTCCTGAGCGTCTCTCCAAGGAGGTTCAAAGGCGAGACGTATATTTAGACCGATACACTGTTGCTATGCTATTTACACATGTGACCGATCTCGAGTCCGCATTATAGCCGTCGAACGAACTTAGTCGGACTGTCTTGGTTTACTACTTCAGTTGGGTTCAAAACTAGTCGGGCAATCCCGATGAATACGCGTGAGTTAATCATTTAATTAATGATTCACTCCCACGAAAGTGACATTAAAAATAGGTATTTGTTGTTTATCTTTTGAAATAAATGTTCGTATACTTAAATTTTCTTTAGCTACAACGGAGAAGGTAAAAGAAAAATGAAATAATTATGATTTGTTGAAGTATTTTTCAATTTCAATCAATGGATATAATTAAACTAATACAATGCATTAATGAGTCGCTTGTCACAATGTAATTGCGGTCACTAATACTGGACAATGGAACGTTGTTAAATGATGATTGAATATTGTCAAATATGAATAAATTCACAAATAGATATGAATGAATTGGGTCTATTGACGAAATAAACCTATTGAATCCAAATATTACTAACAGACTAGCTACTGTTTTGCTGAAGTAAATAAATTGACAGTGTTTTTACTGTACAAAAAATGGCAAAATCCTAAAATGGAAACGAAAAATAATACGTATAATATAGCTCTAATTACTGTAGAACAATGAAAGTAAAATGAGAAACTCATAAAACATCACGCAGAACGTATTTGAACTCGCCTCAACAATATGAAACTAGTTGAATAAGGCTGAAAATGTATGAAATAGCTACTTACATTTCCATACAAACAACGTCGCTGTTCTGACGACAAAATTTAAACAAGTTCGAAGTGTTTCTTTGACTCCGTATGAAGCCCGTAGGCTTATATTTATGATAACAACATTTAAGCAGGCAACGTAACAACAACACTTTTAATAAATTAAACGTTCTACATTTTACACAGCCGCAAGACGCTCGGAATGTATGCACAGTCAGTACTTAGAAAAGGTAATTGAATTAAAATGTAAGATCAAGGTTCATTATATTGTTTTAATTTCGTATATTGCTATTTGTTCTGGAAATTTTATAATTGTTAGATACTGATTATAATTTAAATCGGTTACTGTGCTAAATGTGGCGTTAACCTACAAGTGATTGTTACACGTGCTTTTATGTATTAGATAAACTACTTTTTATTAGTTACTAGCTGTTCCCCGCGTCCCGTCCTTCGTCCGCGTGGTTAGATGATATAAGTTATAATTTATACCAGCACTATTGTTTCCACATTTTCCATTGTATCTTCGCTCCTATTAGTCGCAGCGTGATGGTATATAGCCTAAAACCTTCCTCGATGAATGGTCTATTTAACACAAAAATATTTTTTCAATTAGAACCAGTAGTTCCTGAGATTAGCGCGTTCAAACAAACAAACTGTTCAGCTTTATATATTAGTATAGAGTATAGAGTATAGAAGTGTAACCAATTGTTGTTATAAAAAAAAAACAGTTGATAGGGTTATAAATTTGATGGTTGATTAAGGTAAGTGAAATATAGATTATTAATGATGATGATTATGAAATATTGAAATATTAATGTTCTACGTTTTTAGAGTTTTTCTTTTTTGGTTACTGTACATTCAGATTATTACGGGTCAAAAAGTTAAGAAACATAAAATATGACCTAAGTTTGTTAATGATCGATTAAAGAGCAATAAATAAAAACTTATTCTGATTCACACGAGGAGCCATGTTTGTATAAACCGACATCGTAAATTATGTAAAACTTTGTTGTTAGTTAGGTAATGTTGGAACTGTTTTTATGTACCTAACTAACCGAAAGATTCGGCTCAAACCAGCGTCAGATAATTATTTCCTTTATCTTTTCTTAACAAAATATAGATGTTTTTATTAATGAATAATAATGTATACGTATTTTTCCTGTGTCCCGCAAACATATTTGTAAATTAGTGGTTTCTTAGGTTTACGCGAATGTTAGACATTGAAATGAAACTACTTTTACGTGACGTTTCGACACCTTTGCAGGTATCATGGTCACGGGCAGACTGAACGAAACTAAAATCAAACATTAAACCGCGATAAAATCCGTAAAAGTAGTTTCATTTCAATATTTGTAAATTGATCAAGTTCCAGTGGATAGCGCTTACGCGTGAAGACTCTCCTAACCTTAAAGCCATTTATCATTTAAAGAATTTTTTATCGTTCAGGTAAAGCCAAAAATGATTTTTTTTTTTTAATATCTATCCGGCGGACTATAAGTATTTTAACTTTTCATATACAGTCGCCATCGTCGCTATATTGTGCAGAAAATAAGTCAATGGCATAAAATCTTGCCTTGATTCATGTGTTATTAAATCCGAACTAATCTGTCTTCCAGCATAAATGATTCAGTTAGCACACTTGACTGTTTCCGAATGGACTGTGAAACGGCGCTTTCATGGTAATAAAAGAGCGATGACGCCATTTCCAACCTTCAGAAATTCTTTTTCAAGGTATTTATAAATCTTTGCCACTAAGGAAATTTCCAGATTACAATTTTTTTAGAAGAATTTTGTCAAAGTTGGGGTAAACGAGTTCTAGAGTGGAGACCAAGCCTCGGCAAACGTAGTGTACGACGTCCTCAGGCACGGTGGAGTGATGACTTGCGCAAGACGGCTGGCAGGAGCTGGATGCGAGAAGCCGAAAATCGATCTCAGTGGCGTGCACTTGGAGAGGCCTATGTCCAGCAGTGGACTGCGATAGGCTGATGATGATGATGATGATGATGGTACCTTTATCTCGTAGACTAGACAGAAGCTAAAGCTTTTGTAGGTTACAATTCAAGTCAAGTTGAGGCGTAAAACGATATCCATCACGTAATCTATGGCCAGATAGAATGTTGCCTACGAATCTTTATTGATGTCAAAATTAATCGAAAGTTTTGATCGATGACGTCTAAACTCGTAATACAAATTGATCGTCGTCTATAAAGATAAAAGTCCATGTTCTGAACTTTAAACTGATCAAATGGATGTTTGGTTTCCTGGCTGTTTGTGTAAGAGTTTTCTCATATCTATTTTGAAAGTTAACAGGCAGGCTTAGAGGCAGAGCGCCACTTGAAATTTTCGGCGCTTCGAATTTAGCGATGATTGGCAGTTAGGGAGAGTTTCCAACAAAATCTGGAGTATGATGCCTGTAAGAATCCTTCAGTAAGGAAGCTTCTCTACAAAATAAATTAAAACATTTCGTTTATTTTTATAAGAGCGATTTTGACTTTTCTTTATAGCAAATATTTGCACAAAACATACGCATATATTCAAATTCTAGTCATAAATATAGTTTTATAGATTGAAGCACCTATTGAATAAATATTATTGCAATAAATACTGGGTCGAGTACTTAACTTAAAATAAGTGGTTTGCGAAGCTATAAAGAATTGAGCAGACACTTTTATGATTATTCTTTAAAGTAGTTCGAGTTTGAGGTTATAATGGTAAACACGAATAATGTAATAGCATAATACCTTTTAACGTTTACATTAATATGAATACTTATGAAGTATGTAAGTTATGTTTGACGTGAAATTATTTGGAGGGCGAATGGGCGGTGAAAGCTGGATCAAAGAGTTTGTTTTCACTTTACGTATTACAGCGTAATTAACGCGTACATGTTTTCAATTAAGTAGCACATTTTCTAATTTCATGGAACATTTTGGTAATTTGAAGTGGCTTTTCAGTTCCAAATTAAAATGTTAGAAAAGCTTTTCAGTAGGAAAAATTAATGAAACTTTTTCGTAGAAACCAATATGTTTATGAGCAGTTAACAACTTCTTTGAGTTCAAAGAGATACGTTAAAAAAAATATTAGTAATTAATTAAACGTTTTTTGACTAAGTTGTCGACTAAATCGTTAAAACAGTAATACCTACTGATACTTGCTTAATCTTGTGTATCTAAAGTTGTAGCATATAAGACTCAAAATCAAAAGTTTTATTTCAGTTTAAAACCTAAAACTTATTACTGTACTTACATGCAGGAACATTAAAGTTGCACTTACCCTAGCACACAGTTTTCAAGTAAAACTGCAATTATGAAAAAGGGACGGTGCTATACAGTGTGTATCGCGCTATCTCCCTTCTTTAATGGTGATAGTCTTAACTTATGGGATGATGGTAGGCCCCTCGAGAAAATGAATTTCCGCAATCTCGTTGGAATTCGAAGATAACAGTTTGGGAAGCTGTATCTAAAGGTTTTACGAGACCAAAGCGACATGTCTACGTTCAGCTAAATTCACGTTTACATAATGTTAATGTCTGCACTTCTATTTGATGACACATATTTGTTACGATTCTTACCTGCCCGCGTTTGTTTTGGTCTTTATTGTTTACAGTAAAATAAGAAAGGTATGTGTTGTTGTTGTCCCTTTGCTGAATTTTGAATGGAATTAGAGTTTTTAATTCCGTTTCGAAAATTATAGTATTTTAAACGTATCAAATTAATTTTATTTGGAACTGTTATGTCACTTGATTGTATTGTTTTTGGTATATATATGTTCCTACTTATTAGACAAAAGAAAAAAGAGAACAAAAATAGAAGATACATACATCAAAAAATTCATTACATACTTTGTTTATAAAACCTACTTCATAAGTCCCTACTTAAGAATCACTACACATAATACACCAAAAATGCAATTTTTCTTCCGAAACATGTTGTCTACAAGCTGTTATATCACCGAATAAGATTAAGCGAGTAGACTATGATTCATCAGAAGCCAGTGACGTAATGCGGTGTCACGTTAGTAAGTGATAGGCCCACAACTAAGATAATAAGATGGAGCGGTTATCTCAGAGCGTTGTGTGTATCACAACCCCGTGACATACTGTCTTGTCACCCTCGTCCACGCCTCAGGGCAGGGCTGAGTTGGTTAGAGAAAATGAACGTAGAAATTATTTTCATTACAATGGGCTTAATTTTTATAATCTAAGAACAAATGACGACACAAAAATTCGAATGATCGTTGGTGTTAGCTGTTATAGTATTTTAAATTTAGAATGGAAATGATTTTAGTGGAAGAAGAATGCTTTCATTTTCTTTGTTGTAAATAGACAAGAAATCAGACGCTCATAAACTGATGAAATGAATAAAATGAATGAATGAAAAATTATGTGTTTTTCTACAAATTATTCCAAAACTTTAGGAAGCTCGAGATTAAAGTGCCAAAATTTTGCCTTGATCTGTTTATTGCCGCAAACATTACTCGACACTCAAATATGAACTCTATTCTCTGTGCGTTATTATACAAAATGGAATCCTAATCTGAATAGCCTACCATGACGGGTGCACTTAATAGGTCCTTAGGTTTTACGGGTCCTTTAATGTCAGAGGTCTAATAACGAAATTCTCTGAATAATTGACTGACATTGTCTAAGTTTGAATTAATGTAATAAAGAGGGATTATTGTTTAAAGGACTTGTGGTTATGTTATGTACTCCGTTTTAATGTAAATTTCAGCCACTTATATACTCATTTACGTACAAGGGTGCTGCTATTTTATTAGAAAATAGACCAGCAATAAGAAGACGATTACTCAAAGTTGTGAGTTTCACAGAATTTCTTTAACTGTTAATGGAACGTAAGCTAAAAGAAATACATATAAGCGTGGAAAATGTACGTCAAAGGCTTTACTTTATATCTATCTGAACATCAAATACAAAAGCTATCAAGCAAAATTAAAAAGAACAACCCTGTTAAACATATGTAGACCACATACTCCTAATAAATAACTAATCGCCTAATAAAGACCATTATATTACTACTTTGTCTTTAATATTATATTCGATCTAAGCGACGTTTTCTTCGTATAAATTTTCATTAAAAAGATCGATGGAGGCAGACGTGTAGTCTTAATATTGGACCCAGATGAATCATGAATTATGTATTGAGAAAACCGTATGTGGGGATCAGAATGATCAGCCAAGCGATTTAGGAGCTACTGGGAGTGGCTAAAGAAAAACAATACATCAATATAGCTGCTATATACAGGACAGGATAGTCGACATCAGGGTCGAATATTTCAATAAACAAGATTTCACCGCTAAATATCGATCATTCCTAGAATCATCACTTTGGAAATTCGTCTCCGCTTGCGAAGCAACTTGGCTGCCCAGCTGGAGATCAAAATTTGAAAGACAATAAAGTTGTAAATTATCTCTAAATGGCCTGTCTTTAAAAACACATAAGGCAGTGCTTTGCCACCTTTATTATACTTTGAATTCCTTAAATAAACTTAAAAAATGGGAGACTAATACAAAGACTCCGCTATTAGGCCGTCTACCTGTTTCCAGGCTGTATCTGATGAACCGTGACAGCTAGACGGAAATTTTCACATAACACCAAAATATAAAAGCCGAATTTAAGCCACGGTTGGTACGGACATAAATTATATGGATGACAAATTTGTTTTTCTTTTAGCTACTTAGACAAAACCTTAATGCGACACACACTTAACCGGATTTTATATCTAAAAACTTAGACCAAATTTAACATCACATATCCAAACCATACCGGTAGCAACATCACATATGTTTAGCAGCAATTCCTAGCCACGTTAATTAGCAATTGTAAATATTAATAAAAGTAAGTAAGCGTCAAAAGTTAGCGTGACTCACGAAGTTAACAAATTACGTTAAGTAGTCATCCCATTACAATAACTACGTTTCGCAGCGGAACGTCAAAGTTTACCTGT
Source organism: Trichoplusia ni (assembly GCF_003590095.1). Lineage (NCBI taxonomy): Eukaryota > Metazoa > Arthropoda > Insecta > Lepidoptera > Noctuidae > Trichoplusia > Trichoplusia ni. The sequence continues at coordinate 3,684,173 of NC_039491.1, forward strand.
TTAGTAATGCGAGAATTTGTTATCGTTGTAACAAACTGTTGTGTCTGGTAAACGATCAAATTAAGGCCAAGTTATTTGGATGAATTGTTGGTCATGACCAACGTGTTTAAGGGCCCTGACTAGTACGCCGGAGGTCGTAGCTTCGATTCCCACCAGAAACAACTGTCTGTACGATGAGCTCGATCACTTGTTCTCTGTGATAAGAGCCTTTATCAGTACACATTGTAATAAAACCAGCTTTGCTTAGTTTTAGATTAAATCGCGTAGTGAAGTTTTAAAGTATCATTATAATTACTTGGATTTCGATTTTTTACCAAATAAAAAGCATCCCCTATTATTTCCGTAATAGTTGGACTTATTTATGTAGTTAATAAGAATGTTAAGGTTTGCGCCCATAATGAGGTGCAAAGCTAGACAACACGGTCAACAGTCCTCATTGTTTACGGACGCCTCGCCATCACTAATTCAAACTCCTTGCTTCACCTTTGTTTGGTAAATGAGCTCGATGAATGAGCTGTGTAGGCGTGGATAATGAAAGCACGCTGTAGTAAGGTTTTTTTTGTAAGTTCAAGCATATTTTTGTTTCGAATAGTTTGTATGAAACAGTATTTCATCGGGCTCGTTGTGAAATTATGTAAGCGCAAATATTATTTTAAATTAAACCATTTTTATATGACCAATTCCCTTAATTTTTATAATAACTATCGTGAGACTGATTCATTATTAAATGATGTAACGGTTTACTCACGCGTATTTATCGGGGTAGCCCGACTAGTTTCGGACTCAACCGGAGTCGCGAGTCGAACTACCCCGATAAATACGCGTGAGTAAACCGTTACATCATTTAATAATTCCCTTAATACTTAGTAACTGCTTAAGTCTAAAAAACATAAAAAAAAACTTTCACATGACACTATAACCCACTCAAATATCTTACTCAAATGACAAAAAACCTACAAATACATCTACTACATTAAAATGGATAAATTAAACATACAGTCCTGGATCAAGGAGGAAATGAGACAAAAAATATACGACTCCTCATCACGTGTGTGCCCTCGTAAAAAATGTAAAAAAGCTTATAACTGAACAATAGGGAGCGAACTGACACATATTTATGTTATACATAGAAGTCGTAAATGAAATGACGTCATAACATGTGGGGTACCACGCTAACATTACGCTGAACCCTCTCCTTTAAAGAAAATCAAGTTATAAATATGGATATATCTGGATGTATATCATGTATGGATACTTTTTCAGTATTGAGTTAGGGAATTAAGATTTCTTGTTCTTGTTTCCACTACAACAACGAATACTAAACATTAATGTCATGGTTCAGATTCCCAACAGAAAAATGTACGAGAACATCTATGAAAAAAACCGTAACCGGTTTTAGTAACACCAAATGTAATCTACAATCAAAATTGTGACTTATTAGTTTCTATTATACTCAACTTATTTAGCATCAAATCTATTACCTATTGCTGATGGATCGAAATTTATTGAATTATTGCCATATTAACTTTGAAAAACCATATATTGACCATTTATTCAGTTTTCTACAGTTACTCAACCTACTAATGCATGCTTTTAGTACTTACAGATAGATGCGATAGGTACCTACTAAAAAGTCATAAAGTTTATAAACCATAAATGTATGAAGACGTCTCCATTATTTCGTTTAAAACTTCGCGAAGTTTATGGAATTCAAAGTAAAGTAAAATTTGAGTAACCATAATATGGAACTTCAAAGAGAGCTTAAAATGAGTCTTTTCAGCATTAATGGTAATGTTTGGGAGCTAGACACCGCTCATCGTAGTCTAGTTTGCCGTCTCGCTTCCTCGACGCTCGCAGCACTTGTGTCATCAACGCACTCAAGTCTAAAGAGTTCTTCTTTATTGACTTCCACAAGGCTGAGTTTCAGTTTAGTTAATATAATATATCACAACTTTCATACAACGCTTGTATTATGATGGACGCCAGACAATTGACACACATAATTATTTATTTCTAAATTCATCACAGAACAAATGACTTGAGGAGCTTGGCAAAGCGAGGAGCTCGTGGCTAAGCTATAACCGCATAAGTGATTCGATCACAGGTTAAGCTATGCTTGACGCGGTTGGTCCGTAGATGGGTGACCATCTTTGACATAAAGAGTTCCTGCGTGTTTCGGAAGGCACGTTAAATTGTGGGTCCCGGCTATTATTCCTACATCTTTGACAGTAGTCAGAAGCTTGAAAAAGTCTGACAGCCAGTCTAACCAAGGGGTATCGTGTTGCCTAGGTAACTGGGTTAAGGAGGTCAGATAGGCAGTCGCTCCTTCTAAAACACTGGTACTTAGCTGAAACCGTTTGGACTGGTAGCCGACCCCAACATAGTTGGGAAAAGGCTAGGCCAATGATGATCACAGAGCAAATGATCATGCTTATCACACAAAAATTTGCCCTGGGTGGAAATCGAACCCTCACCTCCGATATAGCACTGAAGGCCAACAAGCCACTCAGTTCGGGTGAATACATTTTGCTGCTAGACCATTGTTGAAATGTATTCAATCAATCTCATAAACGTGAAAGTATAGGGTAAAAATATTACGTTAAATCAAAGAACATTTCAGGTAGACCTATTCATTGGGAAATAGGGGAATAACAAAGAATCTTGTATCGCAAAGGAAGCCTTTGTTTCCTTCATTGAATAATACTTTTAGAAATTACGGCTGGATTCAATACCTATTGGGGTTTTCCAGGAAATCGCTTGCTCTGGGGAGATTATTTATTGTGCGTTACGAGTCGAACCCTCATAAATTCTAGTCTTATTTTTGTGTAGTCAAACATTGAATCATAAAACGCTTCGTAGCACTTCAAAAATCTAAGTTCTTGTTAGAAAATTCTAGTAGTTCAACAAGTAATTCTTATTTGTAAAACTAAGTTCTCGTCAAAGACGGTGTAGACCGGCATTGTCATAATGTAAATATCTCAAAGTCACCCGTTGAAACGACAGTCGAGTCTACGCCTAAAAACAAAGTGATCCTGCAATAAAATGAGCAAATACCGGAGAAGCGAGGACTCAATTAAATGTGCCCACTTGAACACAACGATTGTAGACATAACAATGCAAATAGAATTTTAATTAATTATTAATTATATTTAAACTCCTTGCTTGAAGGAATTCTTCATTTAATATTGAAAATACCTGAAAATCTGACAGACATTTTTGAAGATTTTGAGACAGATAAACATGGTATAGCAGTCACGGTGTGATATTTGAAGATTAATGACCAATTTCTTATATAGGAAAGTTCCCTGGTCCAGTTATAAACTTTTGCATTATTATTGAAAGAGAAACGTTACACGTGTTTCTCTAAAGTTGCACAAGCCTTCATTCTAGTACAACGTTACCTAGAATCCAATTGTTTCTGTCTACAGCAGAAACGCCCAGCTCAAGTAATTAGTGCATTGCACCGCTAGGTAACTCTAACTACATCTTTGTTATCAGACTGATACAAAGTCAGAAACTATAGTAACTTGGAGTAAGGACGATCCTAGTTTATGAGTTAGACTCGCGACCCAGCCACCAGCTCATGGTTAAGGACTCCAACTGGGTCCGAAATTAGTCGGGCAATCCCAGTAAATAAGCGTAACTAGTGTTGCATCATTTAATAATAAGGAATTTATTACTCAGAAAATGTTTGCAACTTTTTCAACTATTTATAAATGAATAGAAAATTAAGTCAAGAAAAAACATCAGAAACGTAAAATCAAGGAAATTTAATTTGCGGTTAGCCCGTTAATTGAAAAAGAAAAAACGCAATGAAAATCACAGGTGTGCCGTATTTACGGCTAATAGAAGCAGGAAACTAGTCACAAATAAAAGACTATATTATACGGAGTCATGCGAGAAAAATAAACTCCTATATAACCAAGTAATCTTGTTACGAAATTTCTTCGCAGTACCGGTTGCTTCATTTTCTCTTAAAAGAAAACACTACAGGGGTTCCCTTGTCTTGATAATTTATTTGAAAATCTGTAATTCGCAGTTCTTATGTATTCATCGTCAAAGGATGAAATGTATTTTCTGTTTACCCGAGAAAGGGTTACGAGTAGATTTCTTGAATTGGCCAAAATAAAACGATATTAGGTTTCCTGGATGCGTACCATCACCTTTTAACGTTCTTTGTAGTTGTGGGAGCAAGATGGCAATCTATAGAGCATTGAGTTGCATCTCTTTTCCACAACTGAAATATATTGGATACTGAATATTGGCTGGCCTGTCGGTCTAGTGTTTAGTGGCCCTGCCTGCTATAACGGATGTCATCGAGGGTTTGATTCCCCCCACTCAGAACAAATGTTTGTCTGCTGTGCACAATCATTTATTCTGTGGCTGGCTGTAGTATGGGGGGTGCCCCAGTTGGAGGGTGCCCTAGTTCTACTTATTATGTATGTTTTTATAAATATTTATTATTTTTTCGCATGATTAGTTTGAGAATAAGTATGCATGCATATTACATAATAAAAGCTATTTTTGTAAAGGCATCAAAGATAGGACCCATACTTCATACTTCCCATTGGTTATTAATTATTAATATGATGAGGGTCAGAGACATACGAGGACATAAAACTATTTCTGCAAGATATGTTATAGGGGACGTGACTCGTGTTCATCTACTTAATACGGACAATATTATACACCAACATGTAGCAGTAGGTCTGAGAATCGGTCAAAATTTCTGCCCCTTGGCAAAACAACGTTTGCTTTTTCAGCTAATAATTGTATAATGTTGGCCTTGTGTATTTGATTGCCAGAGCTGCTAATGAGCATGTGGTTTCGGGTTTGAATATAAGATCAGAGTATTGAGTTTATCTGTTATGCTTATACATGTCTTTCGAATCATGCTGCATTCATTTCAAACCTTATTTTGATATAAAAAGAGAAACGGACACACAAGTTGTTTGTAAAACATTGTCGTATAAAAATAAGTGCATAAGCGATCGACTATCCGCAGTTGACCGAGATATAGCCGCACTAACAAATTGAGTTGTTTGCAAATGCATCGTATAAATGATTTTTCGAGACCGAGGTTTAAAACGTTGCGCCGGGAAATGAGATTGCGACTAACAACGCTTAGGGCGTATGGACAGAAAAACAATGACATGCATAACGAAAAGCCAAGCGAAAATGCGAACGTTTCAATGAGAAAGATTAAATAGAGTGCTGAAAGCGAAAATGTGTGATATTAATTTTCAGGGAATGTTCTGTAAACAAAAAAATGATATTAAGATTCTGTTGCTGGAAATGTTCGTTTGCAATACTTTCACACAAAAGAGGATTGTAGGACAAATTGTATAATCCTTGTTTCCTGAATACGAAGAGAAATTTAAAAGTTTATTAAGATTAACAGCTTTCAACTTTTATAGGTGCTGCCGATGTGACGTGCACTTTAAGAAATGCAAGGCTCTTGCATTTCTGGTTATTCTCGAGAATAACCATGCGTAGTAATATACAAACCTGGTAACAAACAAATGCTCAATTACGTTAAACGAAAATTTTGAAATCTTTCCATATTAGGGCACAAAACAGTTTTCACACTAATATTTAACTATTTCAATAAAACAAAAATGGCCTTAACCGATATCCAAGCGGGCGAAGCTGCAAGCAAGGCAACAATTGTTTTAATCAATTTAAGATTTGACAGTTGAAAAGCAGGCAAACCTCTAAAGAAATCTAAACAATAATCAACAAGGTTACCTATTCGACAGTCTCTTTAGTAATTCCATCCTAATTATTCTGTTAATATTGCTTCATTCTGTGCCTAATTAATCCAAGAACTCGCCAAGTCTTACTAAGACAGATTCTTATCCGTATCTCGACGAATGATAAGATTCAGCATTTTTTTTGCTAACCATACAGTAGGCTTTTACGGGTGAAGCGTAGACATGCGGTAGCCAATTGTGTACGACTGAAATTGATAGGTAGGGGATTGCTGTATCTAGTGGTTTCATTAGATCTCTACCGGATTTAGCTTAGCCTGGAGGGTAGTGAGATAACGACGTCAAGGTCAATTTTAGACTGGCTCGTTTCAGTTCCCAATGGGTTCAAAATGTTCATACTATCTTCTCCAGTCTTGTCCGGAAAATGGCATGTGAGGAATCAACGAAACATGTAACATCTTCTCCTAAATTCTGATCGCAGTATTTCAGTATACGTCGGTATAGAAGAAATTGTTAGCTTCTGCATCTTCGGATTGCATATTACATGACTATTTGTTTGTACGACAAGTTTGGTGTAACAAACAGCGAAAGTAATTAAAACTGAAGTAGGATCTTGTTTTGCAAGATTGTGACATAACGGCACTTTTCTAAGTGACGTTCTTAAATGTCTATTTGTCTCTAAATTCTGCTGGGTAGTGACAAAGACAGCAGAGCGAGTTTTTACTCACTATCATATTTTAGTACCAATATTTTGATTACCGATTTGATTTAAAGTAGTATCTGTTCCTTTTACAAGTTATATTTGTATTTAAATTTAGTATCCAGAGGTTAAAAATATTAATCAAGATAAACTTTTTGTTTGAATGTCAGTAGGTAATGAACTAAATAACACTCAATTTACCAAATTCAAGGCCCAATAGCAATATTTGTTATTTTATTGAGCCAAAAATCATTAAAATCTTTTTAATATTTTTGCCGTATCTTCAGAAAAAATGTATTTTGCAACCTTCTAAAAACGCAACTTTAAAACTATGCTTTGACATGAAAATATCCACTTGAGCACGTTGTTTATGACGACAACACAACATGTACAAAGTTTCGCGGGAAGTTCTTGTTTAGGTTAAGTGACGTGACGTGACATGGGTTAACATGTAGCCGATACAGTTTGTACGACTCTAACTGCTACATGAGAACGCCATCACTAAATAAGTTTTGCTAAAAAGTTTGTCTTACATTTGTAGGCTTTAGCGACTATGTATGTTGGGTTTCGAATTTGCGCTTTTAAAATATTTTTTTAGTTTTTTTTTACAATATCCTATATCAGAGTTGTTTATAAGTTCCAATAGTAAATGTAGATAAATATTAAATCAGCGGCTGCGGCAGCTCGTATTTAAAATCTTAAAGTCCGAAACAAGCTGGGCATTGTCGATATATGTACACCTGTTTCATCATGTGTTATTCAAGTATGAACAATTTTTCTGAAGTCAATAGCCACCTACTATACTAAAATATTAATGGTAGTCTATTATCTAGGAAAAATTACATTTTAATAAATAATCGATATGTCTCAACTACAAGAGTTTTTTTACATGTTATTGTGTCAATTATTTAAATTAATCTTTTGACAAAATCAATTTCAAGATTGCCACGGCTTCAATTTCGTTTAATTTACTCAAAATAAGCTTCTTCTAGCCTTCACCACAATTCGCCCGTATTTGCTAATGAATTCATTAACTTGCTTTCAATTTCCATTCTAAGTTAAATAGCTTATTGTTAGTGTTTTAATGGCAATTAGGTAGGTAATGGAAACTTTGACTTCTAAATTCTGTTAGTGATTAGTTTAATTAAATATGTTTTTTTAAATCTGCATATAATTATATCTTTTGGTCAATTTTATATTTCTTTTCGCGTTTTACAAATGTTTTCATTATAAATTGACAGTATATATTATTTTCATATAAACTGTAAACAAAAATAGGTTTTCTATTTGTTTTTTTCCTAAAAAGAGCTAAACTAGATTTAGACGTAGAACCCATAAATAATTTCGATGCTTTGAAATACATTTTAAACTCAAACTGATTTAGGCGAATCATGCATTTTCGAAGTCAGCGTGGGCGTCGCGTGTTCGCCAAATAAGTCTAAACATCATAATCGAATAAATCAATACACCTATACCCTTATTAGGTAATCAAAGAGGATTAAGGTTCATTTAGAGAATTCGAAAACTAACCTACAAGTTGCTGTACATAACGGCGTCGCGCAGTTATAGAATCAAAAGTCATATATCATCGTCGGCAATGTATCTCAATCCCAACGATATTTTTCTCCTCGTCTAAGTCAACCTCTTTGGAGCCAAACGGTTGTGTACAACAAACAGAGGAATGTTGGTATAGGATAACTTTAGTTTGCTTAGTTCATTGAAGGACTCATCGGCTTAACGAGTTGCCTAAGTGCTTCCGATTGAAGCTGTTCTCCTGATTTCCGGGACAAACCGAAACTGTTAAAGTAGACAAACGGTTTACGTGTGACGTCATCAGGGATGTTTAGTTGTCTTTTTAAACGACTCTCTTTGTAGTGTTTTTGATGATTAAAAGCCTGAAATCTACTTATAAAAATTAAGTGTCCAAAAAAATGTAGATCTTAGCATACAAGCATTAATTTAACTTTTTTGTAGGAAATTCGTCACAGCATCCGCGTAGTACAAATTTTTAGATGTTTTTACAAATTTTTACCTTTTCAGTAAATACGGAAAAAAAAACATTATATCATGTACAAAAAGATAATTGTCTTGAATTTCAAAAGTCATGTTATCAAGTTTATTCAAAGTACATAAGTTGGGATTTCATATTAGCACGTTGTGTTTATATAGTATACTTGTAACAGACAGACATACCTACTTATCGTAAAAAGTGTATTTAATAAAATGTATTTGCCTGTTTTTTGACAGCAGAAGAATACGCTCTTCTGAATCTTTGCACAGCGCATGGTGTCATCTTTATGTGGCGTATATCACGCGCCTAATAATGACAGGCCTATTTATATTTTTACCATAACTTGGAGTCTCTCACCTCTTTAAAAAAATATCTTGTTTTCTGGCGTTGCACGGTATATATGTTCTCCTCAAGTATGTATATTTACGGTAATGGTGAAAACTGATATTTTGTTTGTTTTGCATTTCAGAACTTTGTTTTACTGATCTTCTTTCAAAAATGCGCACGACATAAAACTCTTAAAATTGTTCGCAAGAGACCGAAAAAAATTAAATGAATTTAATCAGGAAACCCATAAAATGGGCTTTCAATCAAATAGAGACCACCACTATGGAATAGAATACGAGCTTTTTTACGTTACCCAAGAGACGAGTCAACTGGCTGTGACGACTCTATAAAATCCGAATGTTCGACTATATTGCAAATTTATTATGACTCCTGGATATTACCGTCCAATCGATTTGTTTTCAAAATGACCTGCATTCTCAAGTCTTTAAATCGCTGCTAGGTATGCAGGCCTTGGATTGCGCAAGGAATGGGCCGAATAACCACCTAGTTATCGACGATTGGATACCTTATCGAAGTATAAGTAAGTATATTAATTTTAGTATAGAAAATGATATAGGTACATATGAATTTGATTTATAAAAACTGTATTTGTTAAAAGGTATAAATAGCGACGTCAAATTTTGACCTTAAGCTTATCGATAAAATCACATTTATATTTATTTCAATAAACTTAGTTAAAGTTTCCATAGTTAAGTATTCGAAAATTGATTTAAATAAAATCGGAATAATTCATGTACTTGAAATTAACTTAAGCGTCTTAAAACGAAAATGATTTTCAATTGTATGGCTTTTACAAGCTTTTAAGATTTTTAAGATTCTTAATGTATTAGGACATTAAAAAAATACTTACCCACTTATGCCAAAGATTCTTAATTTAACGTGATAAAGTCAAAGTTTTGCAGTATTTATCAATGTTCATGTTATATCGGTAGAGATTCACGATCTACTTTGCCGAATTTGTTTTTTTTACCAATCAAACATCCTGAAACATACAGCCGAACGAAGAAGCTGTATTTTTTTGGGCATGGGTCAGCTTTATTAAATAGGCATAAACAAGTACATTCGTAAGTAAATGTAATCTCTCTAACTCTTAATCCCAAAAAAGTTTTTATTTTTATTTTACTATTCATTTTATCACAATATTTCAATGCTTATTTTCTTTTATTTTTATTCTCATAAAAACAAACAAATAAATCTGGAATCACGCGCCACGTCAGACGTGAACAACAGTGCGAACAGCTTACGCGTTTCCCTCATAAATTGAGAGAGACATTAGTTCGGTATATTAACTCTCACTCATTCTTCCCTTGTCAAATTTATTTTCTATTACGTGGCTGTTAGCAAATATTTAAGATCATGAAGTATAACAATTTTTGATCAGCTGTGAAGATAGAGCGATAATGTTTTAAAATGTGTTTATGCTATGAATAGTATACCTCCAAGTTAATACTTGAAGAAACTACTAATTACGAGTACACATTAATCAACCCATACAATAATTCTATCAATGTTATCGTTCAAAAAAATAATAATAATAGAGATCCATTAATCAGAATTAAAAAGAGGTTAATTTAATAATGGTTTGAGTGAAATTAAGGTATTATCAAAATTAACCAATTACGAAAAAAAAGACCATTTCATATGTATTTGAGTTTTGATTTATTTGCGCACAAAAAACTAAACTACAATATTTTGTTAAATAATTTCATAGTATCAGTATACAAAACATAGTAACCACAAAAATCCAATTATTTTAGTTTACACTACTCTCGACTCCGAAGCAGCGCGAAGTTTACAGATTAATTAAATATCTGAAGAACAAGCACCAATTTCCTTTTTCTTGCGTCCTGTTTACTGCTCGCTCTAACAAGACAACAAAACTGTAGCGAGTACAGTGCCGGCAAAAAGTGAAAGTAACGAAACTGTGCTTAAGAATAGCACTGAATACGAAGAAATTCCTCCTGTACCGCGATTTTTGATCCTGTATAACTTAGAAAGTGATAAATGATCTGTTTGTGATTGTATTTACAAATATATTGGGAATTTATAGGTTAAATGCGAGTAAGATCGGAAAATTGAAGGATTAAATAATTTAATTATGTATATATGTCATTCAGTCCTCCAATACAAAAACGATACGATTAATAATACAGAAATATATAAAACACACGTATACATTTTATTATTTTGCCTGTAAACTACATACTACTAAGTTACGTACCTAATAGTATTTACATTAAAGAAAAAAATGTTGTAAAATCATAGATGTGTTTTAAATTACGTCCTAAAGAAAAAGTTAGAAAAGTCATAAAACGTAAAAACTTGATGTCACGTGACGTTGTAGGTGAGATCTCGTCAAAAGTTTTTTATATGAGCAAATACGTGGCGAATTACAGTAACACTGTCTGGCTGGCATTAAAAACAAACTTAGCCTGTATGAGAGCTGTTTTAGTATACTGCACAGTCCACTTCCATAACCCATACCCTATCTAAGATAACCTCGAGAGCCTGTAGTTAACACAAACATTGGTACTTAAAACCTCTTTGTACCCGTTTCCCATCTCCTCAACAAGTTCGTGTGCTAGACGTAATTTTAATTAAATCTTAAGAGACTGTTAGTTCGGGCATACGAATATGTCTTTAGCTGTGCAATGTCGCTCTCACTTCACTGCGAGATGATTTAGTGAAACTAATTAACGGATTGTGTAAATGGGTATGATGTAGGAGACATTGTAATGTTACTTTTTTTTTTAAATAGATATATCGGGTTAACTGTTGTGCGATTGACAGCGATTGTTTAGATATTATGGAAGCTTTAATTTGTGTGACAGAGGCACACAAATTAAAGTTGCATAAGTACAAAACTCACTTTATATTTTAAAAGGGCTAGGATTGGTTGAACGGACCATAGTATTTACTTGAGCGTTTTAATGAAGGCATCGAAAGTGTCTGAAAGTGATAAACCTGATTAAAAAGTGGGTTTCAGGCTGAAACCCATTTTTTATCATTTTATTTTATCTCGAATATTGAAACTAAATTTAAAATAGTGTCAAATTTTTAATTCAATTTTTGTAGCTAACTCCATTTATATCTACTCGTAAATAACGAATGAACTTTTTTTAACATGATACGAGGCATGATGAAATATGGACAGGTGGTCGATACGTGTCTCCACATTTGATTACCTATGTTTTAATGAAATTTTCAGTTTTATTGATAACTGTTTTAGTTTTATTTTTCATATTTTCTGTCAATATTATTCTCTCCTAAACTCATTTTTCAATAATCGTCCTGCATATTTGTATATTTATCTAAATCAATGTATTATGGTTTCACTTTGCTTTGTCTACGTTCCCTGCAAAGAAGATTCCGGTACGAACGACTAAATACTGAGCTATAAACCGAGATTTAAAACGGAATCAGGGCAGGGACACTAAAGGCTGGTAATTATAATATTTCAAAATAAGCAACATAAATCAATGGACTACATCACTACTCAGACATGTTTAAAAGAATATTTTATCTTTAACTCCATTATACATTATTATACATACCTTCATTGATATTTTGACTGAACGGATAGCCGAGTGGTTGAGGTCACCACGCCAAACCCACCTTGCGCGTCGTATCGGTGGTTTGTAATGCTTGTTCTGAGTCTGGGTGTCTATGTGCGTGTGATTTGCATGTTTGTAAACCCCTCGCGACACAAGGATTAAATTCCTTACTGCGGGAGACGTTTTATTTTTTTTAAAAAGATATACATACTTCATAAAGGCTCAAAAGTAGAACAAAGTGCGCCAGGTAAAATACTACTCACATCTATACTCTATACTAATAAATAAAGCTGGGGAGTATGTTTGTTTGAACGCGCTAATCTCAGGAACTACTGGTTCAAATTGAAAACTTCTTTTTGTGCTGAATAGACCATTCATCGAGGAAGGTTTTAGGCTATATAACATCACGCTGCAACTAATAAGAGGGAAGATACAATGGAAAATGTGAAAAAAACAGGGCAGGTATAAATCATAACTTATATCTTCTAAACACGGGGACAAAGCCGCGGGCAACAGCTAGTTTCTAATATACTTGCTGTTGGGATAAATTGTTTTAAAAATTTATTTATAGACTTGTGATGTAAATAATAGCTAAGTATATGAATTCGGAGTTCATAAACCACAAGTGGGTATAAACACAGACGTGATTTTTATTTATATAGACTTACTTTGAACCTATGATGAAAAAGATTAGCGAATCTACTAACTCTGGCAAATGTTTTAAATAATCTCAAAGTTTAATACAACTAGAGTTCAAAACAACAGGTCAGATAAAAATAGCTGTTCGTAGGATAAGCTTGGTAGTAGTTTGTATTGGGAATAAATATACCTATTCTGTAAAAACAAATTCTAAAAAGGTCTCCTCACCATATTCTCAAGTTGTATTAGGTTATCATAGGTATTAGGTAGGTTCGTAAAAATACTAATTTTGCATAATACAAAAATAAGGAACGCTACATCAAGTTTTTGTTATAAAAGTACTGACTAATAAGTGAATTAGCCTCATTAAAATTTACCTATGTAATAATTTTTCGCATCATAATAAAATGAATTGTACGGTTAGCCAAGTGATAAAAGTCATCACGCCAAATTGTGCGCGACGTGTCATGGGTACTGTTAGGCGGCACACCCTTTATGTCTTTTAAAAAAAAACTACGAGTACACACACACACTTTTTATTAGTTCAACAATTAGGGAGTCACATACACTTAAAATTTACAACGAATTGCCAATATATGGTCTCGCGACAGCGTCCAGAATCTAACTGACTAACAACATTGACACGACTGACAATATGGAATAAAGTGAATTTAATATGAGTAAATTGCATCATCGCATTACATTTCAGCGGAATAAACCGTGAGAAAGTGAATAATGCTTGTACAGCAATTGCTGCATAGAATGGTGGGATATAACAGTACGCTCCCGGCGTATGATAAGCATGAACTGTCTTTGTGCACGTGTCATAAATGTTTGTGAAACTTAACGCGAGGCGGCAGGCTTAAAATTCTTAGAGCGAGAAACAATTGTTACAAATAACTTGATTATAAATATTACATTGGTCATCACAACTCTATACATATCCAATTTATATCTGTGTTTACGGAAGACGTCACATAAACACTTGTATTTTGTTTTGTTATTATAATAAAATTGGCGAACAAAATCATACTACAATCGATCCGGTTAGTCATACCAATGTTAAATAAATAAGCAAATATTAAAATTAGATAACAAGAACCAAAATGTACAGAAAGCTACGCTAAGGTATCGTATGAAGGGTAAATATCCTGTTCAAATATGAGATGGATGGATCTTGTTTCCATACCACTTGTAGTGTTGATATTACTTATACACGTTAAGTCTATAGTTCTAGGCTTTAATATGACAAAACAAATGAATAGGTTGACGTAGAGCTGTGTAATTGAGTACAGTATTATTATAAACAGTCGGAACGGATCGGAACTTGAAACAAGATCAGAAGATCTCATATTTGTATGAATAAACCACTGTCCCCTAGTTTAATAATGACCACGATTCGACGTATTCTACAATCTGCCTGCACACATGATATTTTTTTGCTCACAGAACCTTTTTTGTCTGATAGAAACATCAAATTAAACGATATTATCATGTGTATCATGTGTACCTACACAACACTGAATTCCCGTGAACTTCTTTTCAATAAAAAAATCGATTTAGTATCACATAAAACCCTCAAAAACTCGATACAGCAACTATTTCTAAAGGTTGGACACTCAATAGACTATACTAGTTAAAGTCACCGTTAAATCCGTTCATGGTATTGCCAAGGTGAAGGTTCCAAATCCGACGTATCTATTTTATTTCAGAGTGCAACATAAAAACTTTATGGTAAAAGCTTTCATACATTTTTCGTTTATTATGACTTCAAGTGGCTGAGTATGCCGTCGGGCGATTGGTTATTTTAATAACTTCGTATAAAGATGTTTGGCGGAATCGATATTTGGAGCTTATAAAATAATATTAGCTGCTAAGCTAATATTTAAAATAATAATATAAGCTGGCACGTGCCTGATAGGTACTGATGTTTTTCAAATTAATTTTCGGCACATGACATTTCAAAAACGTGGTTTCATTAGTAAAATATTTATTTAAATTAGGTCAGTATGCTAGAGACTATCTCCTACAACGCAACAATAAAAAAAATTAACCTTTTTTAAAACTTGTACATTTTAAGATCTCAAAAATTTTCTATATCAATATAACTAATCTATATTAACTCTAACACTGTAACAGGCTTATCGATGAAAAAGGGTCAGACAATTAATGAGAAATGTTGGGATTACAGTAACAAATCGGCTGACCAAAGTTTAACGTCATACATATTACAGGAATTAACCGTACGGGTATTAAATACCAGTAGATTTATTTATTCCACTATCATTTCAATACCTCCTATTAAGTTCAGTCCAAAAAAGTTGCCTTACTTTTAGGTAATACTTTAACTAACTTTCTCTACAAATTCATTTTTCCCACGTTTTTATACACTCATTCTCTTGTTTGTATGTTTGTTTGTCGTTCCGGTTTTTGTACCTCAATTTTGAGGCATTTCCTGATAAGCTAGCAGGCTGAAACTCTCACCTACCTTCAAACCCGATGACAATGAAATTTACAACTATAAAAACGGCTGGACCAATTTTGTTAATTTTAATTGAGTGACAATTAAGAACGTGAGTATTTAGTTTTTTACCTTAATCTTTTAACGTAACTCAATCGCTTCCCAAAAACAAAAAGGAATCAATTCCCTGCTAATACTATACATGTTACACATTCTAAAACCGTACCCGCTAGCTAGCAGAGCTAAAGTTCTATATCGGTAGTCCGCTCCAGCAGTTGTCATCCATGAAATGTCCAAGTGTTAACTGGCTCTCAACTAATTGTTCCCGATGTTTGCTCCATCGCAGTTGCATACACGCCCGTGCCACATGACGACCGTGGCTTACGTCGCTATTCTCTAAATTAGCTATGACGTAACTTTAAGAAATGTTGAGAATGCTAGTTTTCTATCTGTATATGTAGGTCTTACTTTGCTCGGATATACAATTAGGCTAAAAGTAATATTTTCTTCCCCTATGCTATGCGAGAACGCATCGGAAAATAAACTTATTCTATTAATAACCAAAACGACGGCATTAAAAGGAATGTTAATAAAAAAAAACCATTTTGGATCGGCACTTATGTAAGTATAGTTCTTACATAATGTCTGTCATTTTTCTACAAATAAGGTTTTTTTTAAAGCGAGGCACTATCTTGAATAGCAGTAACTAACTAGATAAAATTTGATCACATTGTCATTAAGAGCACGAGAGGTCTCAACCCAGATGATCATAACGTTGTATTGCAAAAATCTGATTTCCCTTGAGTTGCGTATGTAGGACAGATCCGAGGATACTCCCAGTGCAGTTACTACCCCATCAGATAACTTTCACTAGATTACAATGATATTAGTGAACCCCTACTGTAAAAATGTTACCCCTTGCTTTATTTTACACAATATTTTTTTTGCAATCGATTTGAATTTTGAAACATATAAACTTGAAAGGTTAACTTGAGACATATTATTTCTAGAATATAATTGTAATCATATCTGACGTCAAAAGGAGGAAAATCTATTTGGCGATAATAAAGAGAAGTGTGATGCACTAGACAAATAAGCGGTTAGTATTAAATTAAATTAGCGGTTAATAGTTAAAACAACAAGGATATCTTTGTGGAGGGGGGGGGGTTGAGATATGATACAGTTATTACAATTGTGATCATTTTTTCAGTAATCATATTTAGTTAGCTACATATTCGGGGCAGGCGGAAATTAATCAGTTCATAATATAATGGGCATTCATCGAATCAAATGCTCTGATAATTATAATGCAATACACGTGTACTAGTCTTGAATATTTCCCCCTTGTTCGGTGGTTTCTAGTATATTTAGTGACCTACTAGTGATTAAAGGTCAAAACATGGTAAAGTTGGACTATCGTTAACTGGCATGGTAGTTTCAAACATGTCATGTAGTTGCCCAACAAAGTTCGTTACTGAGCATACCCTTATAATTAAAAACACGTGTATTCTGTAGTTGGAATTTTCTAAAATAGAATAGTTTAAGAGAAGATGACAGCAGAAATGTTTGGAAGCTGGCAAAATGAACCTTTGAATTAGGAAGCCATGTTTGAATTCTTTTTTGCCTCTGCCCGGAAAACCGATGTCATAAGAATTCAAAATAGACTGGCCGTTAACATATCCACTGGCTTTGAAAAGAAACTATCGATATTTGGGTTTCTACTCGATATTGTGTCATGGTAATGGAAGCTTTCTTGAAATGAAGACCGCAAATTGGCAAAGGAGGCACTTACTGAGTGTGGAGTGAATTGGCGCTGAGTAAAGTGCAGCATCATATCCAGATGACTTTGACCAACCGTCAAATATACTGCATTGAGTTTTCGTAATAGAGTTCAGTTCTATAGTATAATTGAGTGGTCTTAGTATAATTGGAGTTTTTTGTTTTAGGTAAAAATCGGGAGTCTAATACCAGCTCCGCTGTCTCACCGACAGTCAGCAGGCTTTGTCTTAAGAACTCTGATTTGGAATGTATACCAAGAAAGTATTCCCGTTACCCCTATATCAATAAACTAGCTGTTGCCCGCGACTTCTTCCGCGTGGTTAGAAGATATAAGCTAGAAATGTTTGAACGAAATCCCTCGAAAATGAATAATTTTCCCTATTTTTTCCACATTTTCCATTGTATCTTCGCTCCTATTAGTCTCAGCGTGATGATACTCATATATAGCCTAAAATCTTCCTTGATAAATGGCCTATTTAACAGGAATTTTTCAATTTCAAAAGTTAGTTCCTGAGATTAGCGCGTTCAAACAAACAAACTCTTCAGCTTTATGCATTAGTATAGATGAGAATCTAGGTTGAAAATACGGTAAGTACACTCATAAAATTGACAGCAAACTTAGGATAGCCTCTTTGTTCGGAAATGACGTGTACTAAAACGGTTTTACTCGCGTTGGCCATTTTTATTCGATTCGGACTTTCTTTTCTCATCATCGTCACCAGGTCCTTGTAGTTTATTGCTTTGAATATTTATCGTACATGAACAGTTTATTCCTTTAAATGCGTTATTACGTAAGCATATTATACCCCGTTCTATAAACAAATGATGAATAAAATCTGAAATGATAGCTGACTCAGGTAGCCGCTTAGCGATATTTTAGAGACTGAGAGACACATAGTTATTCAGCTATAGCCGCATATAAGATTAGTGGTTACTGAATTCGTATTATATCCTAGTAATATTTTAAACGCGAAGCTTTGTATGTTTGGATGTTTGTTCCTCTTTCACGCAAAAATCACTCAACAGATTTAAACAAAACTCGGTATATGGTTAGTTCGTAACCAGGATTAACTCACATAGTAGTTTTTATCTCGGTTTTATGTTTCAGTGGAATCATTTTCGATTTATAGCGGGCGGTCCCGCGGGCATCAGCTAATTCAAAATAAATCTTCTCAATATTATCATTTTGACATTATTCTCATAACTCCAGGGTAAGCAAAAAACATATCGCAAAGAGAGTACGGGCACTTTCTATCATGGCAAAATACATATTTCTAAGGCACGCGAAATGAACGGCTGGGGTGTCTTGACGGGTGTCAAGATACGAAAAGGGTCAAGAACACTTAAATCGTTGGCCTTTTTTGTGACCAGCTGGTGCTTAGGCATCAACTTATCTTGGTAAAACAGACCCAGTAATCAAATTATCATGTTAAGAGCTATTAAATACCAAAAAGTACTTTGACGTTGGGGCCATTACGCCAAAACCAATGTTCGCGTCGTGTCGCAGGTTTGATCCCCGCATTGGACAAGCGTTTGTGTATTTCCCGTCTTAAATCTGGGTGTCATTGTGCATTTGTGACTTGAATGCTCCTGAAACCCCTACCCCCCAATTCCCCCAATTCAAGGATTAATTTCCTAAGTTTAAGAAAAAAACCTGACTGTGACTATTATAGTACAATTTACTATTATTATTATTTATTTATTCAATTATGTGTACCTGTAACACGTTATACTTATGACATAGTACAGTGTCTCACAAAACAGTACACACTGTTTGTCTTTGTTTGTTTGCGATATTACGATCGCTTAAAGTAAGACAAGTTGTTGTAAATGAGACTTAACTATATGTATGCAGTATAGCGTGCTTTCTCGCTTAAATTATAACGATAGCATTATTTTCGCTCCGAAGTAATACATCAAGTTTAAATCATATAATGTTCATAATGAAATGGATTTTAATAAATCATAATGTTTTGTAACGCATTTATATTCTGACAAATGATAACACGTTTTGCAATGGTGTTAAACTCATTTGAATTAACTTGTTAATTATCATGATAATTATCTACAAATAGTTAATGTTCGCGAAATCAACTCGCTACTAAAACTTCATACAATATTTATTGTATCATCATAAATTATTGTTCCTCGCTAACAAATATTCGTGTTGGTTTTGTCTGTACGTTTATCTGATGTAAATGTAGAATTAAAATAAAAAAATATAATTTTACATTTTATTTGAAGTGAATTCACAATTCAGTTAACTATAAGTAGCTGATTGACATTGATAGTTTGCATTAATGAATACTCAAGAAAAATATATACATAGACACATTATTTTTTTAACCTGTTTCGTTTTATAAACGCGTGACATATTTTTTTATAGTTGGCCGTATCTACTTTTAAAATACTCAGATAATCCGGACCACTAGATACCGAATCCCTTTCAAGGATTACCATATTTATCTCTACGTGGTAATAACATGAATTAATATCGTAAATATATTCTGACTCCCAACAATCATAACTCAGCAACTGGGTCAAAATAGTAAACGATAAGCTAACACAGCGTAGCTCATACATTTCATTACTAACCAGGAAAACGCTTGAAGACGTTTGTTATTCAGACACTGTCTGTTTTAATAAGCATAGATCCTACGCTAAGTATCTGGTAGGGTAGGTATTTGATATCTATCTATCTATCTATACTTATATATAAAGCTGGAGAGTTTGTTTGTTTCTTTGAACACGCTAATCTCAGGAACTGCTGGTTCAAATTGAAAAAATCTTTTTGTGTTGAAAAGACCATTCATCGAGGAAGGTTTTAGGCTATATACTATCACGCTGCGACTAATAGGAGCGAAGATACAATGGAAAATGTGGAAAAAGTAGGGAAAATTATTCATCTTCGAGGACTGCCGCTCAAAAATTCCTAATTTGTATCTTCTAACCACGCGGACGAAGTTGCGGGCAACAGCTAGTATAATATATACTTGAGCTTAGATTTGGTATATCTTCCGATACTAATATGTCATTTTCTTTTATTTTATTTTCAACAACTTATAAATTTCTATAAATTTAATTGTTGTATCCAAAATTTGTTACATTATAGTTGTAAGCACAAATATTTATTGTGTTCGGAAATTTAGTACAAGCGATTATGGATACAAGTGTTTCCCTATGTCGAAGTGTAGTGGCCAAAAATATAAAGCTATTGAAAAATCTTTACTTATGTACTCAAATGCATGAAATTAAGCAATCAGAACTTTATTCTTGCTTAAAATAAATACGAGTGTACTAAAGCAATCAACAGAAAATGTTCGCAACAATTCCGCGGAAACATAAATGATCCTATAGAATTTCGAAACTGACCTTTTAAAAGCTTCTGTATAAAACCGTTCAGCTGACGTCACCATCATTAAGGCTTTGAGTGTATTCAGAAAACTATAGTCAGGTCACTAGTACGTACTCATGAAAATCATATTATATTTTCTTGGAAAATGTGAATTTCAAAACTTTAATAATAAGTATTTTTAATACCTACTTAATTTAAAATTCTTGAAATTACTTTTTTTTAACAATAGAGTCGATTTTTAAAGGGCTATCACACTCGCATCTCACGCTGAAAAGCTTTAGAAAAAGAAAAAAGAAACAAAAAAGAAAGTTCTAAAAACCAACAAGCAAATACAAAGCCAATTTCCAAGCTCCATTAAAAATACATTGTTACACATAATACCCACTTAATAAACCATTAAAATAATACAAAAACTGGTAAAAATACGTCTGAAAACACACTTCAAAGTCCTGCCTAATTGGGCGTATAAACAAAACACACTCGCTTGATGTTCCAATATGTTCAATAGGTGTTAGTGTTAGGCAAACAAAGTAAAGTGCGTCAGAAACTAGGCTGTACGGCTAGTTTAGTTTAGTTAGCAAATAGTGAAAGGTTACAAAACAAAGAGAGGCAGGTATATGAGTTTTATTGACAGTACGTGTTTGAAGGACGAATTTCACGATCATTTAATTAAATATATTCACATTACATTTTAGACAGCGACGTTGATGGAGACGTTCATGATGATAGGTATAGATAGGCACTTCAACTTGGCAATCGCAGGTGAGCTACGGCACTCATAGAAATATCATGCCTCCGACTACGCCGTAGCAAACTGCCGTAGTAAATCTAAATACCTAAAAAGTTTATGTGAAATTGTGCACCGTGTTTATTCATTCAGTTGAATGAAATGATTTTGTTTCAAAATAAAACATGAAACGATTTCGTTTAAAAACCAATTTTCTAAACCGGATCGGGGTATTATGTATTTCTGCTATTTGCAGTTCATCTTTGTTTTAACCCATTAATAGTATGTGAAACACTATAGTATTAGGTACTTCGTGAGAGGTATTAGGAATTATTTTATACTTAGTTAATAATTAAATTTTTTTGTCATCATATAATTTAGAACTATTATAATTATTTAATTACGGATAACACTGCGTTACGAATTGTGAATAAGGTAAAAAAAAACAATTGAAATTTTAGTCATCGATTTTGATTAGGCCCAAGCAATATTAAATATAAGAAACAAGTTCAGAAAATATTGAAATCGTTTGAATTTAGGTTTTCTCTCTGAAAGTGTATAAGTTTTTACTCAAAAAATCTTGCAGAGTTTATGCAAGGAATGTAAAGAGCGGAAAATTTTCTAGTTAAATTTCTTAATCTTCAAGTGATTTAACTAAACTAAACCAAGTTTCGAAAGAAAATTACATTTTACAGTGCGATACTTTCTATAATATATTGTAATGCCTTTTTTCTGATATGAAGTTTGTTCGTTTGAACATTCTACAGACGCCGAAACTGCAATACAGGTTTCCAGGCTTTAACTATTTCTATTTTAGCTTATCACCAGATTGATTTCATGGTAAGATCAGGGGTCTACCGCCACGATCAATTTATCTTGTTTTGTATTAAATCTGAATGATGTGCCAGTGTTCTGATGTTATGGGGGACTCAAATCCCACTGACATAGAATATTGATAGTATAATTATTAAAGAGGAATTTTTAGTTTCGCTTGATAATAAAATTGGTGGATGGAAAATAGGATATGGAAATCCGATTGTCATGGCAGAGTCTCAATTAAGTACTACATTAAGACATACTACATTACTACAAAATTTTATTCTTTGCAATTCTGCTAAAAATGATTTCCCATGAGGTTTACTTTCTGGGTATACTTGATCAATCGAAATTGTAAATTTTAGTTACTAAGTAACTCATTTGATGGTTGTCAAGTGTAACGGTGTTCAGCTGCGACTCTATCTACAGTAATCGTACCTCAAATAAACTAAATAGATTAAATACTTTTTGTTATTTTTGTCTACATAAATCTATCTTTGAGATTATTTCGAAGCTCACTTATGTTGGCATTTGTTTTTCTAATTTTAAATCGTATCTAGTTGAGAAGAAAGGTTTGTTATTGGAACAAAGGGTATAAATATTGTTAATCCCTTTATGAGCTTAACGCTGACATGTGTGGTTTAACTGGGCCGATTAATTTTGATTGGAAAATATTCTTAATCCAAACCTTTGAGATTTAAAATAAAATCTTTGTATCTGACGTCTGCGCACATGACTATAGCAGTGTCACTAATAACTTTGTCACTGATAATGCTTTTTTTCTAGTGTTCTATATTAGTGAATCGATGTAGAGACAACAGTATCCACTAATGGGTCATTCTGTCATCTTATGAAAGGTATGGCTTGAAGATATAAATGTATGGACATAATACTTAAGCCATGCACGATCTTGTATTGATAAATTCTTAGATAAATTCCTTTCGTCTTCTATAACATGGTTTTTTGACAAATGGCAAAATTTTGATGTTACTCCATGCTAGCGAACAATTAACTTGCACACAGGCCTAGCTTGTCTATGCTAGTTTTATAGAATGCATTGCCATCGGAAAATGGGACTACTATTTTTCTTTTTGCAAACATCTTGAAATTCAAGATTGACATTAATTCTAAACTAATTTAATAGTAAAAACCACTCGTTTAATCTATTAAAAACTTGTTTTTCAACAGACAAAGCGCAGCTAATAGTTTTTGCAACAACATTATAATCTATCAAACGGGTATCTGAAATCAAAGTTACAAATATTTCACATATAAAAGTCTGGCGTGTTTCCAATCGAGTCGACCAGTCACTATACACTGTATTATACTATTTTTATTTATATTTAATCGTGGCTTTCGATACAAAAAGAGTCGCCACAGTATACGAACTATGAATTCTAAACAAATAACATTTTTGTATTGTTCCACACATTTTACTCGAGAAACTTCAACTGTATGAAGTAGGTACTTAATGATATACAAACTTGATGTTCGTAGCCACTAAGTTTTTAATTATTATTTTCTTCGAAATTGGTAGTAATTATGGTAATATAATATCGCAACACACGTTATACAATGAGGCTTTGAGCTAAGAAGCAGTATAATATGTCGGAACAATAACAGTAACATAATGCAAAGTCGTACGATCGTGTCGTAAACGTCGCAAGTACGGTTACTTCATAGACGCTACGTATGCAAATTATGGTGGCCGATACCTGTACCACGAAACTTGTAAAGCAGGACTTCTACCTTTGCGAAAACGAGATACCGCTAGAAGCAGTATAGAGCGCCATCTTGCTTTCACAGCTACAACAGAGAGCTACATAAACTCATAGTAAGCGGGCTTGTTCAGAATGACTCATAAAATGTTCATCGGCTTTGGAGATACAAAGCGATAAATTATTATAATTTTGTGTGACCACACTTACGGGATAAGCAGAATCAGGATTATTAACTAATTTGCTACATAAGCTACAGGTTCCTACGCAACATGCATGTAAGTAGTTATATTCAAACATAAGATGACATTAAACAAAGCTTTGATAAGTCTAATGATATTAAAAAATTAACTGAATCGTTGGCAAATATAGGTCCTGGCTTATCAACGCTTTTGTGGTGGGAATATCTCACTTTACTCTCATACTTAACGCCCCCAACATAAACAATTCATTCAATCGGAAAATCCATGGCATTGGTGAATTGTATTTTAGTATTCAACTTATCAAATTGGTTCGGAATATCGGCTAAAGCCGGTTATACGTACTCGTGGCACGAGAGTAGCACTTGCATGCATATTAACTGCCGTATTATTTGCTTTCCCAAACTAATACTGCACTGCAATAACGGCTTTAGCAACGGTAGCTAATAACTAGTTGGTCATTTTACCGAGTATTGGATTGCGGAGGTGATATTGTAGTTTTTGTATTCAGCTGAGATAGTATTTTCGTTTTAAATCTAGTCTTGATTATGTAGGTTTTCGATTTGGTATTTTTGTTTAAAGTATTGTTTTTTTTTGAGTTTTCTAAGTTTAATTTATTATAATATCATCATGTTTTTTTTTTCTGTTTTTATACCTGGGTTTTGACATTCGATCCTGTTAATATTTAGTTATAAGTATTATGCATCTATTAAGCACAGAGCAACAACAACCATTACATATATAACTTAGACGAAAAATCTAAATAAAAAAACCTGTTGAAATTCCTGTTAGCCGATAGCAATCGTTTGAAAACATGTAAATAACTGACTTGCACATACTGACATTCCCATCACGACACAATTGGCTGTTCTATTTGGATACTTTTTCGATTTCAGTCGAACTTTTGAAGTGTGCTAGAACGGAAACCAATAAACGTTCGAACAGATTTACCTTTTTCAAGAGTTCTTGAAAAAGAAATATAAAGGATGCCATAAAAGTGTTGGCCAGTAATGTTGGACCATAGGAATTATACAAATAAGGCAATTAAACTCCTTGCTTGCACACGTATTAGGGATTGAAATTCAACGACTATTACAAGTTGTTGTACGACGCAGTTGGAAATAATGTCGGCCGAGTTAGAAACTCCAAATTTAAATTTGGTCTGGACATCCAGAATGGTACTTATTTTATAACTAATCATGATTTTTTTCTCTCTTTTATTTAAATGTATTTCTTATGCTTCGTTTATCAACATTATTTTTAAATTATGTGTATATTTTTAGGATACCAAATTACTTGGTGACACATATTATATTATATATGAGTAATTACTGTAAAACATGTACAATAATATAAAAATAATCAACATTTAAAAAAACTTGGTATAAACTCAGTGGTACCTAGAAACTTTAATC
Organism: Trichoplusia ni; assembly: GCF_003590095.1. Lineage (NCBI taxonomy): Eukaryota > Metazoa > Arthropoda > Insecta > Lepidoptera > Noctuidae > Trichoplusia > Trichoplusia ni. The sequence continues at coordinate 3,709,607 of NC_039491.1, forward strand.
TATACTTCAATAACCGGGCTACACTTTCAAGCGATCAGTGGAAAAATGTTGTCGTTGCAGTTTAAAACAAAAAGCAATCGGACCAGACGTGCCTTCATACCACTCTAAAGAGTTTAGAACTCTTTATGCTGTTAATTTGAGACTTAGCTGTTGGTATACCGGTAAACACTTTTATACAAAACTAGCTGTTGCCCGTGACTTCGTCTGCGTGGTTAGAAGATATAAGTTATGATTTATAACTTCCCTGTTTTTTCCACATTTTCCATTGTATCGTTATTGTTTTTCATTGTATTGTTGTATATAGCCTAAAACCTTTCTCGATAAATGGTTTATTCAACTCAAAAAGATTTTTTTCAATTTGAACAAACAAACTCTTCAGCTTTATATATTATACTAAATATAAAACCCCCATCTTGCTATTGCCCCAATGTCGAAACGATTACAATTCGTCGAGGGTTTTGTGGTCGACTATTCAATGCTATTGGGCCGAAATGAAGGCATCGTCGAATGATCCGTACGTTTGGTGTAGGTAAGAGCGATTGATTAACGGAGGTTGCATACGCCACAATAGCACTATGGGTGTGGAGTAAAAATGTAGCCCATTGAAAGAGAGAGGCAAATCGAGATAGGTATATGATGTATTTATGTTCTGGTTATTTTTGTAACAGTTCCATGTCGGCTTCCAAGGCTTCAATGCCAAATATTAATAATTCCAGATTTTGACTAGTTCCTTTACATCCGTTCTTAATACACCTATACCACGTTTAGTAGCTACTAATCTTACTAAAATAAATTAACCCGAATCTGTGCATTTATTTATACAGAACACATAGTAAAAGGCGTGTCAGAGTTTGAAAGTCCGATACTGTTAACAGAAGTCCCTCAGCGGTATCGTTTGATGTGCAAGCGTGAACTCGACGGTGCAGTGCGGTTTGGACGCTCGCCAACATTTATTTCATTTGCCTACTGCAAACTGACACGTAGGAGGCATTGATACCTTTAGCGTGTTTGCTATTACTTTAATTAGTACAGGAAAGGTGCTATGCTTTTTAAAATTCAACTTTTTACCTTTTGTGACGCCTTTGAGCAAACAATATTTTTGTGCCTTTTTCGCTGGTGTAAAATTTCCCGCTGTCTGTCACAAGGCTTCATTTTATGCTCCGTGATATCTAGACATCTGAAATTTCCTAGATGTCGTATTTCCGTTGCCGCTATAACAATAAATGCAGAAACATCATCGACAAGAAATTAACCGATGTTATCTATACTTATCATTATAACCATATAAGATGGGTAACCATTTTTTTGACAAATTTGCTTTTGTTTCTGGAATACTTTCAACAATTAATAAAGAGAGTAAAAGTGAAGCTTCTCATAAGAATAACTTCGGAACACTAGCATAATATAAACGTGAACTGCTGAGACTGTTAAAAGCTAACCTAACTTAATACCTCTAATATAATATTCAGCGTAATTCAGATTTCTGAGGTGCCTTTCGCACTAGTTTTCTCTAGCACAGTTGATTTTAAAGGCGTTCCATTTAAATGCAAGAAACCCCACTCAGAACTTAAATATTTGTGGATTCCATACGAGTTTGGAACTCGACGTAAGTAGGGTAGTGTCATTAAGGGTTAGGATAATATGAGGCTATGTTACGATGACGTAAGAATAAATCATCATAATTTTATAAATTAATTTTACCGCAGCTTCGCTCAAGTGGCGTTGTGGCTATCGCGAAAAATATCAACTGATAAACTCTATTGGAGATTCAAATTGAATAAAAAAACAATTGGATCCCTATAATTTGATCATTGTATGTAATGAACAGACAGACAGAGCTCCATTGGGATTGCCCGAAAACGACCTTTTCGTTTCCAGCCTAACCCATCTGACCTCCTCAACCCAGTTACCTGGGCAAACACGAAGGAACTTATGCCATAGATGGTCACCCATCCACGTACTAACCGCAACAAACGTAGCTCAGACCGTGATCGATAAACTTTTGCAGTTTAGGTTACCAAAGAAAAAAAAGGAAAAATACGTGCCACATAAAGCGACATTGTGTAAATAATTCTAACATAAAATCATTCGTAATATGATAACGATTTCTCCTAACCAATATGAATTCAACAATAAAGAACGTCAAAGGAATTTAATATGAGTTCTCGTAAGAAGATTTTGCAAAGGTTCCGCTTATAAGTCAAGGGATTTCATATAAATAAAACGCCTGAAGAGCGGTTTTCTAAAATGTTTATTCAAGTGTTGACTTCTACCAAATAGGTCGAAATAAAAAAGGATTTGTTAACATTTTTAGCTTTTTAGTGGGATTCGAATTTCAAATTGGCTGGATGAGCCCGTAGTGTTTTGTTTGTTATTATTGTTATCATTGTCTCTCAAATGTCAAACGCAATTTGACACATGTGAAAGCTGGCCTCTGGGTAGTGTTTCACAGTAATTGTGTATCATACATATATTTGTCCCATAAGGGGATGGAACCCGCAACACGTCGCGTTCACGGTATGCTGACCTATACCATTAGGGAATCCAGTTATTGAAATAGTATTACGTTAAGGTCTGCTTTATTGTTTTTACTTTCTTCGACTTTATATTCCAAATATAAAATAGGCACGAGGCCGTTTATTTGTCCATAAAAATAGTCATAACGACGAAGAAATAATAAAATACGGTCAAATATTACTTTTCGCGTTCAATGAACTTAAATCTTGAATTAGTTGCTATGCAAAATATCTTCAAAATTAACCAAATACATTAAAATTACAAAATATCAACTCATGATCACGGTTAATAATTAGGTCCAAAAATCATTTATCATAAGAATTACTAACGTGTTCCTTTATACTATTTTAACTAAAATTTGAATAAATAAAAAAAAACACTTTGATATCTTTTCATCTAAGTGATTTTTACCGGTGCCAGTACTATTTGGTTGGTATGCCAGACAATTCTTCAGTAGCATTCTGAAGTTTGGCATTCTGCCACATTCATGGCAACTGGCCAGTCTGTAATATGAATAAAGCCACTTTACGATAGTAATAAATATTATTTACTTTGTGTGCCATACATTTGCAACAAAGAACGTTTTTTAACACTTTTTAAAAAACTGGTACTGCCATTTTATTTGCTTTTTTGATCAATAACGACAAATGTAGAGAAATCAAACATCAAACACTTTTTAGTTGTTGTCAGTTGACAGATTAATATTTGAAAACGTCTGTTCGCAAATAATGTGTTCAAACTTATTATATTAAACAAAATAATTCTTAGCGTCAGTATCCAATATAATACGTATCCGTATATTTTTTTTAATATGCAAGTATTTTTGTGGTTATATCCTCGGCTTTCTGTGATCACGACTTGTAAACGTTTGCGAAAAGAAAGGTTAGTGGGGCTCATACATGTTCAACGGCTAACAGAGCACTTATAGTGAAGATTATTGTACATTTCCGCATTCTTATAAATATAATATCCGATACACGTTTAATGAATCACGTTGAGGATAAAGAAAGGCTTCCAATATTATTAAGATATGTCTATATTTCTATGTAAGAAAATCCAATTTGCAACCACCAAGATCGCAACAAACCATATATTTCTGAATTCTTGTCTACTTTACAACTTAATAAATCAATAATATCGGTAGTAAAACGTAATCCTATAGTATTTTATTCTACATTATTTTATTACAAACGCTTCATATTGTCTATAAAAATATCTTAATACCACATATTTCTGACTCAACAAGTCCATTCAATCTTCGTGTCATTTTTATTATCAAAACAAAGGAAGGGGGTCATTGCCTGTACCAAGAGTTCGTCAGCGACACCTTATTTGATTGTGGAAACGAGAGAGCGATCTACAATATGTATCGGTGACTTGCTCTTGTCATGTTAGCAGTCTTATTAAAGAGGTCATAGTAAGGACTCCAAAGTCTCTTACATTTGAATGACGGCCTCCTTAGGCAACGTCCATTATTTCCTAATCTTATTACATTCAATTATACGATTGAACGACAGGATGTGTACTTATACTAATATTATTAGGTGGGCGACCCCATGGGAATATGGCTACATCAATATATATAACCAAAATAGCTAGATGTGTTATTTATTTCATCATTATTTAATTATCCTTGCATTGTATAAAGGTGGTTTAAAATAGACACGAATGAAAATGTCATTTTTTAAATTAAAATGTTTGAAAATGTAACTTTTTACCATGTTTAATATACACGAGGATATTAGGTGGCGAAGCTGCGTTAGCCTAAGGGAACGACCGTGGGACTGTCCATTTAAGATAATCGATATCACAACTTCCGAGTTCAAAAAATGTGATATCCTTCCGGTCGCGTCGGGTAGATGTCGTATCTGGCTATGGCAGTAAGAAAAAAAGAGTGCACCTTTGTGTTTGAGTAATTTGGGCACCATAATATGATGGATGCAGTTTGGGTCTAGAGTGAGCAGTGTGAAGACACACTGGCTGCCATGGCTAAGAATTGGTCAGGATATTATTATGATAGAGTCATTATTTACTTCAAATGATTAACATCAACTATGTATCTCTCTTAGACACATTGGTAATTTTTAATTTTGCTAAAAATCTAAGTTGTCCGTCACGCGTCACATAGATATCCAAAAAATATCGGCTTTTCATCGCGTCTACAGAAACTAAAGATGACAGAGTAAACAGTCATTAACAGAGTGACTGCAAAAATTTATTCAATTCAATTCATTCAGTTTTAAGTCCCAACTTCCGTACGTTTCACTATATTTGATGCATTTTGTATTTTTTGGATTTCAATCGAACATTTTCTCGACATCAATCTGGTGGTCTAGTTACATCCTTTTAATGCTTCACAAAATCATTTTTAAATACTTATCCTATTTACAAAAACAAACCTTTCAACATAATACATAAGTATGAAAGCATGAATATCGCATCTAAATGTAACACGTATTCCATATTAAAACTGAGTGCATTTTAGCACTAACCCGGTCCATTAACTAGTAACAATACGCTGCTCCAATTACATAAAGCTGTTCAAGCGACCGTTTAATTTTTGCAAACCTCTGTTCGAACAATTAAACCTTCATTATCACTCGCAATCGCTAGATATTATAACCATCCGGTCGACTATTGTGGACGCAAGAGAGCCCACCATCGCCTCATCATGTAAAATCGTTTCGGTTGTGGAAGTGAGAGAGAGCTCTACACCGTGTATAGCGTTATTACGCTTTCACAGCCTCAATGTTACTGTATGAGGTATGTGGTTGCCCTGATGTTTTCCTGCGGAAACTGGGATAGCTCCCCTTACGCCTATTTGACATGTAAAAAGCTTTGGAAGCAATAACAAAACACGATCGCAGGAATTGTGTGTGGATGTTAATAATAATCGCGGGGAATAAATGGAAAGTGTCGCCTGAGCATTTGGCGTGGCGTGTGTAGTCGCCTGGGATTTTATGCTATAAAGGTGTCGCTGATTTGTTTAGTTTATAACACCATTGATCTTGCTGGCTCAAATTAAGTGGGTACATACATACGCAAGATCAATTAAATTTAACACGTTAAAATTTCATGACATTTTGTAGATTAAAACGATAGAAATAGCCAAGTCAGAACCGCGACACTTAGGGTTCCGTACAAATAGGCATTGGAAAATTGGTCATCAATTTATGATCATAGAAAATTTTGCTTAACCTCAATAGTCACTGAGGTAGTATAAAATTATTTGTTCTCAAAACAGCAGTAAAAAATCATCTGTAAAAAATTCAACTGTCTAACTATTACATTAGATTCAGCCAGGAGATAGATGATGACAGGATAGGCATCGGAGCTTTAGGAATGGAGTTTCGTTTTACGCTTTGGGTACGGAAAAATAAGAACCCGTTTTCTAATAATAACACACGGAATCTCTAAAAATATAAAAAGCATTCGATTTGCAGACGTATTCATATAAATTAGCAATACATTATTATTGTAAAGCGTTCACGTGTATAATATTACGAAGACGAAATTAATTAGATACCGTAACAATGTAACGTTAATATCATAAAGGATACGTAAAACATTAAATTAATTATTGAATATTAATTAATATATACTTGTATTAATTTCGACATCGCTTTGACGATTTCGTTAATTTTAATTATTTGTTAAAGGCTTATTTCACTTTAAATATTCATTTCGTTTGAGCTTTTTCTTTCATTTGTATCATTGACATGGTTTATCATTTTATACTCCCTGATGAATGGTTCAATGCTACGGAATAATTTTCATAATTATATTTAATATATTATCATGCGCTTCTTATCTAAAAATAACTAATACCTACAGGTAACTTACAAATAGGTTTACCTTGAGATTTTTATTCGATATACTTTTATTACTTCTCCCACGTAGTACTAAATCTAAGTGCTGTACTAAACAATAACAATACATTATCGCTAAAAGACATCGACAAGAAAAACTAGACAAAAGTTTTTGTACGACAAGATTAATCTATAACAACCTAACTTAGTACAAAAGAATAAATATCGCTGAAATAACTCTAGACCATTTTCTATATACTAGTACTGTTGGCAACAAAAGTCCATGAATACTATTAGATTTACACGACAGATAAACACAATCGAATGCGAGACGTTAGCTTTGGGACTAGGAAACAAAATAACTTCGATCCCATTGGTTATATGAGCTGTAACACAAAACTTTTAAAGTAGGAGTGTTGCAAGCTCAATGTGAAAAGGAGACGGCATCAGTACACAGCTACTACGCGTAGTGCCATCTCGCTTAGACACTGCTGTTCTATTTTCAAACCGAACTCTATTATAAACTTCGTGAAATATATTCTACATGTACCTGACCGTTTTTGGCAGTTTGTAAATTTGATTTTGTTTGACTTTTTTTGTATAGCTTTTTCTCAAAGATGAGTATATTTTCCGTGCCTTAAGGCAGAAAAAGGTAATTAGATTAACAATTACCAATATCATATTGTACATCCTTATTAGAAAATAAATGTTTGATTATATTTTTGTTCCTGGCAGTACCTACTTATGTGAAGTCTTCGTAAGCCGGAGAAAGTCTAGGATCGTAGCATACTTGTAAAGACATAGTCGCGCCTTGGTTTGCGCTTTTGTATTGAAAGTTCGCCTTCACATATCTTATTCTCGATCTAAGTGACATGAAATATTTGGAATGCCATAGTGATACAAGTGGTAAACCCCTAAGCCGACTCTAAACTTATTGTCTTAGATATCATGAACTTAAATAAAATATTATCCAACAAAAACAAGTAGGAAGCTGAAATGGAGATTTTGTAGAATACGAGATTTTTATTTAAATATACTTGTTACTACAACCCTTTTCCCACAAATAAATCCAACGGAACCACTTAATAAATTTACGACTGCATAAATAACCTGGGATAAGAAATTTCATTTAGTTGCTAATGTACGACTGGTCTGGGCACAAGAATAAGAATAAAAAATTCTAGTTGTGTTCTGTAAGCACAGTTAGTTCTAAATTAGAATAAGCAAAAATGTTGGTTATACTATAGTGTATAGTTTTGAACATCTGAATGTGGTCGACGACTTCTCCTTCGATAGTACTTCACTTTTAAAAAACAGACACACGCTACAAAACAATTGCACATCAGTAGTAAGATAGTCTAACCTTTGCTAATGTAAAGATCAATTTAATTAGATAAGCCGATTTCGTGAAGTACTCGCATCACACATTGCTGTTAACTCATGTAGACAATTGAATTACAGATTCACAAAGATTCGCTCGGTTTCCGTGCCTAAATGTTCAAAAAATAGAATTTTATTTATTGCTATTAATTCTCAGAATTTTCGAAATACTACATGTGGTTTGTGACTTTAGTAAGTTTTTGTTGAGAGTTCCGAATTAAGGCTCTATTATATATAATTTTCAGTTTATTTTTGTAAATTGCTAATAATTGTTAGCCTAATCTAAAAAATCTTGGGTTTAACGTAACTACACGCTGCAATTATCGTCCTATGATGTGATTCAAAAGCAATCAAACCAGTTATCTTTTTTTATTATAATTATGTAGTTATGGCTCCGCGGTCGGCCAAGGAAGCAGTGGCGGGGCAATCAGAACGCATGGGCTGGTTCCAAGTGGCTCAGATAAACGATTGTCTATCTGAGCCACTTAGTGATAGGATTTGGGAGAGTATTGCTGGGCAAGCAATGATGTCAAATATGATACAAGTCTAGGTAAATGTGTTGTTGTTTACACATTTAGATCAAGACTTATTTAAGCAGTTTGTCCGGTAGACCTTTATATATTTTGAGATAACATGGTGAGTATCCACGGCGGTATTTTCCTCGGCAGGTAAGGCAGTATAGAATATTCCGTCTATTTATAAAATATAAATTTAATAATGTTAAGGAACATGCGTCAAAAACAATGCCAGGACTTCATTATAAGCTTATTAAAAATACTTTCATGTCACTCTGATATGATCGGACGAGATTACTTCACAGGTATTTAATTAATATATTTCATACCTTTACATTTTTCTGTTAAAACTTATTTTAATAATTTGTAAAAAATCTCTTTGTAGGTAACGTTTGATAGCAGTTCGATGACCTTAGCCGTAGCTTATCACGTTAAAATGTGTCCACTGATCAATTTAAAACTAAGACGTTGGAGTCATTTTTAAGTAATAAGGTTTTATAGGGATGATGACCGGGTAATAAAAAAAAAATGTTTTTAATCCGTCAGTGAAATATATTTATATACAAGGTAAACAATCTTACAACCTAAACTGAGTTCATAAACAGAAGCCAGAACAAGGTTGCTCACCTTTCATAAGTACTTTATCCAGTGAAGTAACAATTCATCACGTATAGACGCATTGTTGCCTTTGTTTTATTTCCTTTATTTATTAAAATACATGAATTGAACTTCATTGCTTAAAAAAATATCGTCATCTGTGTTATATTGCACACGACAGCCAAAATTTATTCAACCTTCTTTTTTTTGAGTATTAGTTTCATACCTACTTGTGGTACAAATATATTTTCTATCTAATCTACTTAGCTCTGCCCTGCTCTTATTACAACCAAAGTCTAATCACCACCTTCAGATTCTTAATTCTATAGTTCATCACTTCACTTTCACTAATACCCAACACTAGCGCAACAGATTTTTCTGAGACCCAACCATCATATGTAAAAGTGTGAACTTTTCTGTGACGAAACCAGGACGGAAAACGTGTTTCTTTCAAAAATGCATTAACAGAAAACTGTTATGTATGATTTTTGGATCCTTGGAATTTTTTTGTTCTCATGTATTAACTACCAGGCAAGGCAAAATTTAACCTATGAAACCACTTCGGTAGAGCCTAGGGCAATAAGTACAATACAATTTTAATGATAATAGTTCTGTAAGAACAGTAAGCACATTAATTTCAGTCACAGCAATCCGGGTGGGCACGGGCGTGCGTGACGTCGCATACGGAAACGAGAACTAATCTTTTTTTTATCAGAAGCTTCGCTTAACGGATGAGTTTGCATTGAATTGTTACAATTGTCCTTACAGAGATCTTTTTTGGAGTTGACTTGGCTTTTTTATTAAATGTACAAACAGTTAAACTCCTCTATGAGTCTACAATTGAGAACATAATTATGTTTTAACTTCTCATGCGTGAGCTTGACAGCGATAGTTTATTATTGCAAGTAATTTGTGTGACAGTGACACATAAATGAAAGCTGTAGGTATAGTAATCAGCGTCACTGTATTTTATAAAGGTTATCCACAAGTGACTATGATAATCTTTAATGAAATAATATTACCGACCCTAATATCTAAATGCGATAAACACATTTAGATATGATTGTAAAGTGTCCATAAATAGTTTCAGGTGTTAAAAGAAATCCCAAATACGCAAATCGTTTAGAGTAATGGTCCGGAAGAAGACTTCAGTTTATTTCACTCTCGTAGTTAGTAGTCAAACTTGAACGAAATGTAACTATATCAATATAATGAACATCGTAAAAAAAATGAAGTTTCAATAAACGGAAGCAAGTTCAAAGAGTTCGGAACAAAAGCAAAATATTTCAACGTTTCATAGTGACGAGAATATAGTGCAGTTTTTATGTTGTATTCATTTTTTGGTCTTCGTATATACTCGTAGTATTTGTTATTCTGAAATTAAGACCATTTCAATTTTATGCGCTTAAATGAGTATTTTACCTTATATTGGTAAGATATATAGCTATAATTTACGACGGGGTGTCATGAAGCTTGGCACTCTTAAACTCCGAGATTCTCCCAGCTTTCACCTATACCATACTCAGATTGCTAAATCCACTACGCATTTAATACTTACACGGTTCTGGATCAATCTTTGTGACATATTTTCTATGGCTGTAAATCAAAACCCCCAACTTAATTAACTACTTATTTATTTATTTATTTATTTATTTACTAAAACAATTTATGGCAGTTACCACTGACCAGAAACCCATATATTATAATGCTTCAATCAAATCAGCGTAACGCAATCTCCCACACCCTCAAAACTTGCTTCATAATCATTAACTTCTCCCTTTTGACAGCTGAGGTCACCAAACCAAAACCAATGTGCACGACGTGTTGCAGGTACGTGCAAGACAAGAATTAGTGTGATCCACGAAAGCTTGTCCTGAGTGTAGGTGTCTCTCTGCATACGCCACAAATTCAATTGATTATTGCGGGCGTCCTATCTTGAAAAAAAATAGAAGGATGGAAAAGAAATAATCTCATATGCACACGTAACCATTCACAAACGTTGCAAAAACTATGTAAATGTCATATCGATTAATAAAAAAACTTGATCGAATGGATATATTGAATACGGATTCAGTCAGAACGTATATTTTATTTTGTTCTGCCAAGTTATTGCCGAGAAATGTTCGTATTATATCACACCATAATGTAAGTGCTGCACACTTGTGGATATAGGTTGGGCCATTCTTGACAATTCTTATTATATTTGATGATAATGTTTTATTGAATGTAATAAACGTTGTATTTACGTCGTCAAACGTTGTATTGACATAATACAGATAATAAAATCTTCTTCATCATCATCAGCCAGTTCTCTGTCTGTTGCCCTTTGGGTCCATTTTATAACAAGATTTTATTATCTGTGTCTCATTTATACTTATTTTCTAATTTCTTATGGTTGTTAGGTGTTTCGGTTGCCTCACGATGTTTTCCTGTACTGAAAGTGACTTTTACTTCGTAATAGACTCATGACTTCAGACATTGGTGCATGTGGGACTTCGAACCTACGACCTTTGACTTAGGGTTCTGTCGGTCACTATAGGCCATCAATACGCATATTTATACACTACACCTACGAACAATATGTTTATGGTGGAAACATTTTTTTTGTCTCTAACATTATTCTTACTTTTTAATTTTTTTAATTCAGGTGTTATAACAATAATGAAGTGGAACTGCCAATAGAGACTTTCCACTACCGCTATTGTTTCAAAACTTCCTTCATACATTGCAAACGAGCATAATATAAATACTTTATAAATTAATGTAGTATTAAAACGGTGATATCGGTAGTGCAGTGTTCTCGTGTGAACGGCAAACTTTGTCTATTATCGCTCAGCGCTCCATACAGAATTTAATTTCAATGTTGAAGCAAATAAAGTTCATTATTTTGTAGGTATGCCTGCCTTAGTGGAAACAAGAGGTATACAACCTCATTGATACATATTTACTCGATGGAGGCCACGTGTACACAATTAGACTGATTAATACCAAGTGAACTTGTGAAATGATACCATAAGTAATTAATTGCCTAAATTGTCTATTTATGACCTTTTTGCCGCCCAACCTTACTAGTTACATATTTGCAAAGCTTGATATAGAAGGAACAAAGCGCTTTTAATGTGTTTTTTTTCTACCCTTACCCACGGTATCATCTCGAAATTTACATAATAATAACGAATTTCTTTGATTATATCCGTATGCAGTATGTTTTTGAATGTGCTTTATACTATGAAATAACATATAAAAAAGGAAATTCCGAGTTAGAAATTTTATCAGACTAAACATATCCTAAACCAAAGGCATTAATTTTATAGTGGATAAAATTAATCCGCGCTCACACTTTATAACGCGCAAAACGTAGCAGCTTATAATCCAGCGATACACTTTATTTACAATGTTACATTGCGTATAACCTAACAAAACAAAGGCGTTTCCGTCTATTACCTTCAGTATTTATAACCTTGCAGAATAATAAATAACAATTAAGTACATTAACTAGACCACTTTATTTAACGTTACCCCGGCAATTAAAACGGCTTTCAAACCAAAACAATTTCCTCGCAGCTAAAACATAAGTTAGACCGAACGATTTAATCTGCTCGTCAGACAATAGTCCGAGTTCCTAAACTCCAGTTATCGGAACTCGCCCGAATTTTCATTTAACCTAAGTGCAATAAAAACCGGTCAAGAGTGAGTCGGAATCACTTTAGTCAGGGTTCAGTAGAAATGAGCTAAAGAAAGGTAAATTCGCAAAACTAAATGGCCCGCCATCAAACTTACAGATGTTACTTAATCTCGACTATCCATTATCTTATTTTTGTATGACAACAGAAATAATATGATACAACTTGTTGACGGATGGACAGAAAGACGGGAGAGCAATAGGAAAAAGATTCCGTTTTTAACCTATGTTTACGGAACCCTAATAAAGTAATTAATATTCCATTAGCATCTAATTGGTTAGGTAACTTGTTTATTGGCTGCACAGAGCATTGTAAATATCAATTTGCAAAGTTTAAACTTTGCTGCGTTCGCTTCTTGAGACGGTAAAAATGGTGTCACAAAGTAAGTACAGTCAACAAATGAAGTCAAATTATGTCGCCAACAGATGAAAATTGAAAAATATTAATGTAATAAAATGCAACAAATTAATATTACGGAAAATGAATAGAATAAGTAACTGGATATATCTTTAAAACTAGCGACAATATTTTAAAAACGGTTAAACATTTATTTCACTTTTGATGATTACTGTACTCCCTACGTACTTATAATCCACACCTTTGCAGTGTACATTGTACCTAAGTGTTTTACTTCCAAAACAAATGCAACCGTGCTTTTGTTATTTAGAAAAGATAGAAACTATTTCCATTAACCAAAGGTGTCGGTAAGCTAAACGCGTTTGGAGTTAATCTTAAAACTAAAATTACGATGTCTAGACCAATTTAAAGCAGATTTGTATTCAAGTGAAACCTTTTAATCAAATAAAGAACAATAAGAGTCAACAGCAACTCCAAAATTCGCTATTGTGTGAGATAGCTTCACGCTGTCTAAAATAAAGGTTAAAACTAAAAAAAAAAATACAACGTCGGAATTTGTGGGAATTGTTAATAATAGAACAGAATAAATAACATATCCATAACAATAAAAAAACAACGATGAAATGCATGAAAAAATAATCCCGATTTTAAAATATTTTAGTCGAAATTGAAACAAGGGCCTTTTAGTTTTAAAAGCGCATCATAAGATACCATTATTACAGTAACTAACTACTTCCTAATTGTACTGTAATTCACGTGCTTAAAGTTCACTCCAACAAAATGTCTAAAACATTCTCGAAGTCAGAAATCAAAATTAAATGGAGGAGTAAATCCTGGTTCGGACACCGACTACCCTACATACTAGGCTCTAATGAGTACTATTATTATTGTTAATGGCGTCTTCTCACAATATAGTTAATGTTATATCAGTGTAATATCTAACGTGAGTTTACTCAGGTCAGTCGTCCGGAAATGAAAGTGGCAGTTATTTAATTAACTGCCCTTTTCGAGCCTTTTCCCTATCCCGATGAATGAGCAAGGGCAAATAAGCATATACGCGATTTATTTTTTAAATTGGTTCAGTGTCATGTCATATGAGTTCATCGCGAAGTTAAGAGGTTCATGTGAACATGACGCGGTGTTATTGGTTTCTTATTTTGGATCGAGTGGGATATATATACATCTACACATTTCTATTTAAAGATTTAATTTTTACGGATTATTCTCCGTTGTTTTACCCCTTCTCCAAATGGTAGATTGGACACAAGACGCACAAACACGCTATTAAGCTCTATACCATCCCTAATGGATCCATAAAAAAATGCTGACTATGATATATGCAAGGTTAGGCTAAATTTTGTAGTCCCATTGAACTGTAACGATTATGCGGAAATACGTCATAGACATCACTGTGTTTGTAAAACACATGTGTCAGCGCCGTTCTCTACCCGCCCGAATTTAGGAATCTATCTACGTTGCCCGCACTTCCACCGCGAAATTTCAGAACGGGCCTACAAATAAATGGAAATATAAATAGGTGGTACCGAAATAATATCTAATTATAATATCCTACTCTCAAATTTTGACCTCGTATGACGTTATCGTATAATATAAATATAGAAGACAAAAAACATACTATTAATCTGATATTAACGTAATTCATTTTAATGTAAAAAGGACGAACGCAGGAAAAACGCGAGGATCAGCTTGATAATAATGCATTTGAAAACAGTCATGGTATATTCTAATTACTAGGTTTTACCACTTACTAGTGTTTGCATAGTTAGCGATAAGTTATCTGCACTTCTAATTTATTAACAATTAATTAAATCCCGCTATGTAAGCTGGCAATGTTAATAAATAACTTACATAAAACTAACGAGCACGCAACGGTATTTGCACATAGCTATGGAACATTTTATTATCCAACAACGGCGTAGACCAAAAGGAGGGTTGTGTGTTTGACATTTATGTGTGTAGCAGATGGCTAGAAAATTAAGTGATCTTATAAGATCTTTTATTTTACACCCAAAAAAAAAGAAATGTAAAGACACATGAATGTTTCATTAGTACCGACATCGGTACCTGTACAATTGAAAAAATAAATACGAAATGTTTTTTAAATTCTTGCTGGTTCAAATTAAGAACATTTAAAAAATGTTATGATTTGTTTATACCGACAATCGTAGAGACATTTTTGTTCCTTTACAAATTTAATTATAGATCAAACCACTTTATAATACTACATTTAAGGATTTTAATATACTTGAGATACCTTTATAAAACCCTTAAATGATAACAGCCGTGAAGAAGAATAGTGACTCAAATCGTGATCGGAGAGCGTCGGGTCGGCAGTGTCACTCCGACTATACTCGAACGCGGGTCGACCCTCGGCGCAGGCATAACGCACTCTGCCGAAACATTTCAAAAGTTATTTAAAAAATAAATCTGTCAGTGACTAAAATGGTGTCCGATTATTTTACGTAAATATGACGTAAAATAATGTCAAAACTATTTGTGATTTTTTTGCAATTGTTTTAAAGTGTATTTTTTTATTTATTTATTTAAATTTAACTAAGTATTAGTCCCATAGTAAATGATAAATTCTCTAAATATTATACTTTTAGAAAAATAAATATATTGAGAGCGTTTCTTTCTAAAAAGTTTGTTTTAGAAGTAGTGAAACAAATACTTAAGTGAATGTGAAATGAACTAGGAAATTGGAGGATAATTTTACTTCAACTTTGGTAAGTCCTGGTGATTTTGAAACAAAAATGATTAAACTACATTATAGTCGACAATAAATTTAGATCCAAAAAAATATTTTAGTTAGGTGGTTTTACAAATTAATTAAATATCAAATTTTGTTTAAAATTGCTTAAAACTATCACTTAGATTTTATTTATTGATATTGACGAAGAAAGTTGACAAGCCAAGGTTATGCAATTTGTTGAATTTCGGAAGCTTCTTTGAAAATTTTACTACAAAACTCCATATTTTTTACAATTTTTTGTCGATCTCATCAAAAATTGGATGAAAAATTAGATAATTATTTTTGCTCTATTTAATTAGCACCAAAAGATGGAAGAGTAAGTAAACTTTATACCAAAAAGAAATCAGTTTTTTTCAACTTCTAATTATCGATCGGGAACTTACTTCTCGAGCTACGTTCGTTAATAAATTCTTAACAAAGGCATAGACTAGAATTAACTAACAAACATCAGAACATAAAAGGATTACTACCCCGTTTCATTCACCATTCACTACAAAGAAATGCAAACAAAGAGAGTGACAGTGTGAAGGTGATATGAAAATGCAAAGCTGGCTTTGTGATGAAAATGCAGCGCGTATGATTATGAGTGCCAGTATTTGAGGCATTTAGACCGTGAATGCTTCAGCCATATTTTCGTTCCCACTATGCCGAGACAGAGGTGACTTTGTTTTTCCTTAAGTTGAAGATGCAGTTGTACTGTCATACCTTCTAGAAAGCGTAGGCAATCATTGGTTTTCAAATCAAATCAATCCAATATTAGTACCCATACATATGCGTAAGAATTTGTGAGTGGTTATACTTATCAATCGAAACATGAAACTTTTATTTTAGCAAATACTTTAATCCATAATTTATATTCGAAAAAACTGTTACTTATAGAACTTATAAATGCGTAAGTTGCGAAAAATTGCGCTAAGCCCAAATAATTGGGTGTAGGGTTCATATTTAGCTTTTTAAAACACCAATAGAATGCTTTATTACATCACATATTAAATTGATATGATTCTTCTATCTCAATGCACCATTGAGATACATTTTGTTTACAATACATCTGGTTGTATTTTTATTCTAAACATTTCCAAACCAAAGCCGAGGAGAGTGGGTTGCCAGCATCCTATATATAAATAACGGAATTGAAAATGTGGAATACAAACGCAATCTCTCGTAGCTATCACGATGTCACAGGCCTCTTTGTCAGCCATATTGTCAAAGTGAGTTCTTATGACGCTGTGGGCGTCAACGGATTCTTTTTTCGAATTTTACAATATTTAAATTACTTTTCTGCATCGTTCGTTGTTTTCTCCTTATGCATATATGAATGACCATTCAGATTGTAAATGATGTAATGTTTATATTTAAACAGCACATGATTGACCAAAATACGAAAGTTTTGTTTACTCTCGAAAAATAAATTATTGTTAAACAGAGCTTTAGTTAGACGAATACAATTGTATATTTTCAAAATATTAAGCAACCTCGAGAAAATTTGTGGCAGAGGACGTTACATAGTTCTTTCATTTTTTCTTACCGTTGCAAAATTGTAGAGTCTCACTAAAGCCTTTTGCGGAGTATATTGCGGCTTTCGATAAGAAGACATTTGAAGAGTAATTTCAGAACATCTTTTCTAATACTGTTGGGATAAAATGCATAAAATACTGCAGGAAGCTAAGCTACATAACAAGTTTTGTAGTACACTGAGATTAGCAGGGGATTTCCGATTTTTTTATAATATACGTCAGCGATATCGTAAGTTATGAGCTTGCGAAGACTATGACAGCGTGAGTTATGAGCGTCGGTCCCCTTTGAGACGCGTGAAGCGCAACTGATTTTGCCTTCATATTTTTCCACCATATTATCATGTCATATTGGATATTTAGTTTGGTGTTTCGCTTTGTCAATTTAATTCAAATCTGTGGAAGGCTACCTATGCGCACTTATAAATCAATCAACAGTAACATGACTAGGCAATGTGCTAGTAATTTAGGCAGGGATTACGGCTGCTGGATATGCTTGACTTATTGGATTAATAGTAAATCGAACGGTTTAACAAAGATGCAGATTCATTCATATTTTGGTAGAGTTTGATACCTACTCGTAATACGCAATAAAGGTATGTATCTCTGACGTGAATTTTTTAATGTTCCTTATTATGTTAATCCTGCTCTCAGATAATTCAATTAGGCAAAAGAAAAGAACGAAGAACAAAGTTTTGTTAGTCGGTAAGGTAAGTCGAAAATGAATCTACCTCAACATCATGGGTCTAGGCAAAAATATTTCAAATGCTATATTCAAAAACACAACTACCCTTGTAATTGGGGCAAAAGTTTCTAGTACCTACAGCTGTAGTCACGTTACATTAATTTCGTATAAAGTTTTAGAATAAAAATTTGTTGTTCCACTTTGCTTGTGTGGGTAATGTGTATTGTTATTATTCCAAATTGGTACAAAAGTTCATGTTACTAAAGTGGGTAACTTTAACTTTTATTTAATC
This sequence comes from Trichoplusia ni, assembly GCF_003590095.1. Classification (NCBI taxonomy): domain Eukaryota; kingdom Metazoa; phylum Arthropoda; class Insecta; order Lepidoptera; family Noctuidae; genus Trichoplusia; species Trichoplusia ni. The sequence goes on from NC_039491.1 coordinate 3,727,729, forward strand.
TTTTTGTACATTCGACGAGGTTTTTTGGCAGTTTATTAAATAATTTCACGATTGTAGAGTGGTAGAGCCAGTACTGAAAGCTCTGGAAGTTAAGTGGTAGTTGACGAAGTAGGCGTTCTCTACACGCAATGTACTGTTTCGACTACCTTCCACAGAGAGCAATTTAAATAACAATAAAACAAAAACGTGGTTCACACAAACGCTGGTCCTACGTGTGGATCGCGTAGAGTCGCTTTGGCGTGTAGAACTCAATCACTTCGCTATCCGTGCAATAAGCGTACTAGTCTCACCGCAAGCTAACCAACTAAACTTATTCGTAAGTTTGTAGGCATAGTTTGGAATGGTCCTTCAGGGTTCGGTGATTAGAAACTATTGAAACGGATTGTCATTAAATCGGCAAACTTTATATAGTTAAAGATAATGGTTTGAACTGAGTACTTAATAAAGGTCTACGTTCCCCATGCTAAGTCAATTATAAAGAAGTAATTTTCTTTTTCATACTATTTGTGACAGCAACAACCACTGCTTAACAGATACATGATCAATAAAAAAACAACTGTTCATCTGTCTCGCCTGGAAGGACAAACGGACGGACAGATGGACATACAGACGGAAGGACAACTTATATTCAGTAATAGCTTTAACTTTAGTAATAATTCCATTTTTAATCTTTGGGCAATGATCTAAAAACGGAATCATGTTGATTCCAGTAATCTTTAGGATCAATTATTTTAGTTGCCTTCATCTCTATAATTGATAGAACAGGAAACAGTTAATGAAATCAACGTTTTTATAATTAAACGTGATGACGCTCTAAAACCTGTTATAACATAAATTAATTCGTAATAAATAAGTATAACTTATTAACGCCAATTTTAAAATTTGCATAAAGAATCAAAATGGCCTTAGTCATTGAGTTTCATAATTCCCGGTCTGAAGAAAAGTTACAGCTCCCTGAGATCTATTGCTAACCAAATAAAATGTATAATTGAAATTACTATTATAAAATGTTTATTCGAGTGAATCCGCAAAAGTACTATTGTCCTTTTTATGTTATAGTGTAGACTAGGATAGGCTATAAGGTTGTTGTTTTTACATTTTAAGTACTGTTAGTTATTACTGTTGTTATAAGTATTTAGTTTTCTAAACTCATATTTAGTGTATATATAATAAGTAAGTAATGTGTAAAGAGACCGCACTATCGCATTAGGGTTTTAAGTTCCTGTAATGATAGAAGTAAGGGAGATTTTTAATAAATAAATAAATACTTTGACCATCATACTTGGAGAATCGATTTGTCTATCGAAAGATACAATGAATCTATCGGCATAAGGGCTCTTGACAGTTGGCTCTTAGGTTTACAAAGGGCTAACTGCAGTATGATTAAAAAATAAATAAAGGTCTAGTTTACATTAAGCCACTATTTTTCTGTTTATTACCTCGGAGTTTTGGACTGGCTAGACTGGTTTGATGATTATTGACTTGACACCATAATAAGGAAGCTAGCTGATAGGAAAGTTTATTTTTTATGTAGCTACGTTTTTATCGTTAAAGCAATTTACATTATTCAAAACAAGTAACCAGAAATTAATTCATTAGCCTAATATTCGCTTAGTAATGCGTTAGTTTATTTGTTTTGTGCGTTAATTGTTTAACCTTGTTCCACTGTTTATTGGCTATTGCAATAAGCCAAACACACTATCTGATTGGCTAAATTAGATTGTTAATAGGACATGCTCCTAACACGGTGTCAGTGATGGTCTAATTAAATGCCAGTCATTGTAGCTTTAACATTAGCTTACAGTACTTTACATAGCTTTTATCAATTTTATTCATTTTCCGATGCTGGTAATCGAATTTTGAATAGTGATTAAACTAGTTTTCATTTGTTTTTGTTGAGATTTAAGAGTCACAGATGAATAAAAATAATTGGTGCTGGCATGTTTTAAATTTAGGATAATTTGCCGTAACATAGACAGTAGACTCTATACTGAAGTAAAACTATACATAATATACCTATATTACATATTTTGTTGAACTACAATATTATCGAGTTGGGGTCGGTTTCCACTGGATTGCAAAAATATATATTACTAGCTGTTGCCCGCGACTTCGTCCGCGTAGTTAGAAGATATAAGTTATGATTTATACCTGCCCTGCTTTTTCCACATTTTCCATTGTACCTTCGCTCCTATTAGTCGCAGCGTGGTATATAGCCTAAAACCTTCCTCGATGAATGGTCTATTCAATACAAAAAGAATTTTTCTATTTGAACCAGAAGTTCCTGAGATTAGCGCGTTCAAACAAACAAACAAACTCTTCAGCTTTATATATTAGTATAGATATAGAATTCTTTATTCTTTTGGACACATGCATTATTTTCCCATTGTTATCGTTTCTGTGATTGATTGACAAATTATTGTTTTATACATTCAGTCACAAATGCAAAATAAGGCCTTGATATTGCCTACCAATCTAGAGATAGTAATCATTTTGATTAACAGGTCAAACCTACTTATAGGTAAATGTTATAGTTCCACAAATATGGAAACGTTTTGTCAAACGTTTAACAATGCATGCGTTTATAGTTGCAAGGTCCGTATCATGCATTGTGCAGTCTTCGACTGGTAAGAAGCCCTGTTATACCCTGTTTGTACTGTAAACAAGAATTCTCATAATATTTGCTTCATAGAGCTACAACAGACCCGCCTTTACAAAGTAGTCTTATCTAGAGATATCATCTACGTAGAAAATAAACAAATGAGCTATAATATGTCTATTTCTATACGTTAGGATCTAAACAGTATACTAGTGCAATGGCTATGAAACGATTATACCGAATCCTGTCACTCTCTTTTAACCAAAATGAGAATTACACTAGACAATTCTAGAATTTTTATAGTGTCTAACTTTCGTGAAAATGATTCATTATTTAATGATGCAATGTTTGTTCACGCCTTTTTTATTGCAATTGCCAGACTAGTTTCGGAACGGTGGGTTCGTAATTCGAACACGAATTTTGACGGACCGACTAAATAAACCGTTGCATCATTTAAAAATGAAATAACTATGTACTTATTGAATATCATCACTTAATTATATTTTTTTAAATTTTTAACATTTAGTTGCACTAATGCTGTCGACGATTGAACCGACCGTGTTTTATTGACTACTTACGAGATAATCTCCCAATTTATTGTCACCACGGATATGTTGGCCGATCAGCTATCAAAAACATTTATATCGATCAAGTGAATCCTTGAAAATCCCGGTCCATTTACCGGGCTATTTGAGTTGATTCAACTTAATACTACATAAACTTAACAGTACTATTTTGAGAGTTATTGCCTTTTTCCAGCCGTGTTAGGTACAGCTAATAGTCTGATTGAGTTGAATCGAATACCATATTTTAAGAGGTATAAAGAGCTTAAGCGTATTAAACCTCTAAACCTGTTTTTAATCGAATTAAGCACCATAGAGAGATTAAAAATCAAACTAAGTAACTACAAAATTACGTATTTATTTTTTCTATGTTCAGAAAAAAAACAGTATTTCTAATTCTTGTAATATTGTATCCAGTTTGTAATATCACTGCCCATTGTGAAGTATTTCTATAATGATCGTGCTTGTTACGAATACAATAAGGAGTATCGTATTGTAATCTTGCATTATCTGTTATTGAAAACCTCTTCGTAATACCTGAGATGATCTTAATCTTATCTACCTCGAAACCAATATTTATATGTTACTATTTATATACGTTTATCTCAGTTTATTTATGTGTTACGTATTCGATCGTTTCTTTTAGTACTTGTAAAGTAATATGCAACGTTGCTGCCAAGATAAAGCCATATATTGTTGGTAAATTAAACGAGATAAAGAAATAGTGTTTACAAAATGAAGTAGCCCATTTTCTTACAAAGTCCGACCAAATGCAACTTTTTTTTGTTGTACGACATATGTACATGAGCAGTACTGATCAAATCGCTAAAATGTATTGAAGTGACTCCAACCTCGTGACTTTTTAAACAAACGTCATTTCCATACTTAGAGCGGTTCGGTTAACGTCACACATGCCGCGAAATAAAACACGTCCACATAAGCGGTTGTACTACTGATTATTGCCAGCTGACCTGCCTCGAGGTGTTATTCAGTTTTCACCCGCTTTCTTCAGATTGAGTGAGCTTCCTTTAGATCGTGCCCCCTGTGTGTTTGCCAAAACCAATATTTATAAACAGAAAAAGATTACGCGTCCATTGTCCTCATATTTCAAAGTTACATAAAATCTACACAATAGTTTTTAACATATTTCGTTTACAAAATAATCTACTTTGTTTAGCTAGTAAGAATAAGGCCCATCTCTAATTAATTGTGATACGCCAGCTTAAGGGACAATTCGTAGATTTTTCGGGACAGAGAACAGAGATCCACGGTATTAACACGACGCCTGCTCATTGAGATAACAAAAAAACCAAGACCAAAATTCATCACATTATTCTTGATCGTTTTCTTTTGTTGTTGTCCTCTTTCTTCCTTTTTCAAGAAGGGAAATTTATTTTCTAAAGACTGTTTATAGTATTTGAAGTCTAAAATGATACCACGGGTACATAAAATCGGTATAAAAACTGTCCTATATGGCTGGGTGGTTCCTGAAGTGGTTTTTGGGTGAAAGAGTAACAATCATGCATACATACAAATTTTCTCATTTGTAATAGTAGGAAGTAAGCACACATTTAAGTTTCTACCTCTACATTTGATGGCTTAAATCTGTGACTGAATATTTCATCACACATTGGTTTAATCTCAGTGCCAGTTAAGAGCATCAATTAAAAATTAATAATAAATTGACCACTTACCACTGCACATGTACTGGACAAATTAATTTGGTATTGTGATCCTGAATATCGTTTGATGAGATTGACGCGAAATGATTGTCCATATTTAAATAAGTATATAATACAGATCTGCATGTTTCAAGCATTAAGGATTTTGGTGGTTTATATCACTATTTAATTAAATATTTCAGACGTATACGTAGACTATCATTAATTTTAAATAATAGAAATAAATGTTATTTTCATGATAGTCACACGAAATAATGCATTTATTACGTATGACTCTCATCAAGCACAACAATACGTTATTATTTCATGAATATGACTAACAGACCCTTATCGTTATTTTTTTCCTGGTAGGTACTAATTAAAACCGTATATTATTGTTTTCAATTGGGAAAATAATTAAATAGAAATATAGGATTTCCCCCATTACAAAAATATGGCGTTTTCATTACATCCGATGTTACAATAAATATAACTAATGCGTCCTATTTTAAATGTGCAGCCTATTAGCAGCAAATTAATTTGAAGGAGACAATTAAAAGTGGACTAAACTTGTATATTTACAAAGGTCGCAAAGTTATAAAAAAAAAACTATCTACCCGTTCTACCAAGCTTTCATTTTGACGGTCATAGGTCTTCAGATCTAAAGATATTTTATAAATAAGTAGGTAACAGAATCTAATAAAATTCGCATGTAAACTTTAATTACGTGAATATATCATTATGGATCCGACTCATGAAAATTTAAAAAAGGAAAACTGTAATAGTACGTTTTCTTCTATGTTAGCAATACCAGTTTCCGAAATTGCCTAACGGTCTAAATTCTTTGTAAATATATTCTAACAAATGTAAATATGCCCAACATGAATAAAAAAGCAGTCGATATGAGGATTGTTATTTTAAAAGAAAATGAAAGATTTTCCATTTTTCCTTTGTCAATTTTCATACGTGAAAAGAGACATTGTATTGCCTTTATTGGCTCTAGTGCTGCTTGCAAACAAAACACAATCTTCACATTTGATACCTATTGACTTCAAACTCTTATTATAAAAACTTTATCCTAAATGAAATATAGAAAAACAGAACGTGAACATCGAATTTGTTCGCACTATTTCCAAATTATGTTCCTTCACACATATTATGGCTTTTAATTTAAATATGTGTAGAGTGTAGTGTACTACCGGAGGTCACCATATGTGACTTCAGCCGCGGTCACTGTTAGAGATGTGTGGACGGACATGGGTTTTCAACACTTTGAGTTTCGTACTTCATGTGTCCACATTTTAAAATCCTGCGCGGGGTCGCAACAGATGCGGGTAAAACAGGGACCGTTCGTAAACTTCTTGTTTGTGTTTTTTATTTATTTGGGCGTGATCCTCGTCGTTTTTTACTTCTGCAATGTTTATATCGTGTAAAACTTAAAGGCAGAGAAATTATTTCGGATAATGAATATTAATTTTTGATTTTCGATCAATATTTATTTATTTTCAAGACGTTATCTTTCTGCTGTCTGGTTCTAGTCAATTGATATTAAGCAACGGTTGTCATGGTTAAAAAAAAAACTAGAGTGTTCAACTTTAGAAAAAAAAGTTTTTTTTGTGCGGAGGGACGCGTGGTGTGTCTGAATCCCACTTGACCGGTTCTTACACTTTTACGTAATAAAAATACTAAATTTCAATTAGCTACACGACTTATTGGCATAATACACTATTAAAATCTGATAACATACATTTTGACATCTGTATTCAAACCTATTTTAGCAGTAAGTACGAACAATACGGGGAACAGTTTTAGATCTCCGGACATTTAGAATCTGTGAGTTATTACATGACATCGCGGGTCTTGGATCCCTAGTAACATATTTGCCTTTATATTAAGCGGGGTATAACACAGTTACAAATTGTTCAATTGAATAATGGAGAAAGTTCCTGCGGGTATTTGGAACGAATTTTATGGTCAAGTATTTTTACTACCCATTTTATGTCGTACGGTACTAAGTTTAAGAGTTGTGTGAGTGTAAACTACCTTATAATAAAACAACATTATCAATAAGGTCTTTCATTAACATTGACTGACTCTAACATTTATGGGTTACTGGTTAGGATCGACGGGTCCCGATCTCAACATGACGCGTACTCAGTTCTAATTAACATTATTAACATAAATGACGGTCAACCCTCATCACAATAAACAGCTTCGAATAATACTCGTCAGAATAAACTGAATAATATATTTTCACGTGCAGACTTGCATGTTGATAAACATTATCCCAATATCGCAGTAAAAAGACGATCAATAAATTATAGGATAAACAAATCAATTTACTTATTTTGAAAGCTATCTTCAAAAAGCTTTTGTTTTATATCATATTCAACAACGCCATCTAGTTTAAACTCGTAATATGAACACTAGACAACTGATAACATCCCAACCCGTCCCACTAATATAATAAAGGTGAAAGTTTGTGAGTGTGTATGTTTATTACTTCTTCACATCAAAACGGCAGACCCGATTTTAATGAAATTTGGTATGCAGTTAGCTGACTCTCTGGATTAACACATAAGCCATGATTTATTACGTGATAATATTTTATTTCCTAATATGGCGGACGAAGTCGCGGGTAACAGCTAGTACTTACATATTTCTAAATGCATACATATAAACAATTAGCGTGCTCGTTGCTCAAACATTTTTCCTGGGTGGGAATCGGACCCCGGGTAACTATACCTACTAACTACTAAGTCTAGGCCACTAACTACTAGACCAACAGTCCAGCTAAGTTTTATCACTATGCTATTTGTACAAAAACGTACGTGTCGCGTGTCAGCGCTGCTTTTCTGCATATCTTTTTTCTCAATCCTCCTCTCTTTTTGATCTTCCTCTTTACCGCTTGTCCATTTCCTTCTTCTCAAACAAATCTTGATTCAAAACTCATTTCGAGACAACGAGACTAGACTGTTGGCAACATTTGTGACGTAACGTTGTCATTCCGCATTCAAATTTCAAACTGTTACACAGCTTTTGGCTGCTTCAAATTAAACGGAGCCCTAAATCAAAGCATATCACACCACTAAGTTGCCATACAAACTATGTTTAGACCAAAATGTATCTGAAAACCTTGTAGCACGAAACGCGAAGCACGAATAATTAGAATTTCATCACAAAATGCATATTCCAGTAAATATTTACCACGTTGTTAGAGATCCTCTCAAGTTTCTGCATAGAATATCCATTAAAATGCATGTACTTAGCTATACTCTGGTTATTAATGCAAAAAGTTTCTACAAAAGATCATACTCTTGCAAAAGTTCCATCAGAAATAAAAAAGCTAATAGCAAAAAATAAAAAGCTAGCCAATGTCATATTCTGATAATGTTTTGGAACACTTTTTAAATTTTCACTGAAACTTTTGCGTCTATAAATATATAAAGGATTCAATAATTTATTCATAAGTGTATCGTAGTAGTCCCTGTATTTTTAAAGCGATTCATTCGAGCAGCAAGTCGTTTTAATTATCTAAATAATCTTCTTATTGCCCGACTGAAAAAAACATTAAGACCTACATATTTCTCCACCGTGACTTCACAGAGATCATTTTTAAGTATCAAAATTATTATGTCGCAATAGGATAGCAATGTGCTACGAAAAAAATACTTCTAGGTTTCCGGTTAGTATTATACTGTTTTTTAATAATATTACTTTTGTTCCTCTCATGAATATTGGTCTATCTAGTTGGATAATACCCTAGTCACGTAGATAAGGCATAAATTTTGTGTTTCTCGAATCCAATGCATTTGGATTACTCCACTTGGATTACTCCACTGTATTGCAGAAACTTAATTGTACTTTATTAGGTATCTACAATAGAGCCATGAAAACGATATTGCTTTAAAACACTGTTAATAAAAGCAGCAAATTTTGACACAAAAGGAATAAAACAGAACAAATAACGTAAAAGTGAAGAATTCAATTCAATTTTGGCTATTATTTCTGTCTTATTAAATGATTTGATTCTCAATATAATACGAACAAAGACAGCAATGTTCAAAGATATTGTATTTTAAAACAATAAATAGTCGTAAATTAATTTCTAGAGTTTCAAGAACAATTCTAGCTCAAATATCATTGTGTATTACTCAGCAACGGATATGTACATCCTGACATCTCTCGAACACAATATTTAATAAAGGCCCATTCATTTCCACGTTCGTATACATTTCTATGAGGCATTTCAATACCTACGTAATTAGTGGAACTGTGTATTCACGAAGTCTAACGTCAAAAACAGAATTGCAAAAGTTTGAATAAGTCGGCAGATTTTTTTTTAGTTAGTTACATTTGTTCGCGGTTGGAAAACCTTTTTTTCTACTTAACATTCGAATAAGATAAATCATTAAAGCAATACGTCTATTTCCACTTCTTTGATTGAGTCCATACTTTTCTTTCTATTAAAAGACCAGGTTTTATCTTGCGTTTACATTAACGAATTAAAACGTTGATATAAAACGAAACCATATGTATGATAGCGGCCGCAACGCATCACGGATCTTATAAACATCCCAAACATAAAAATAGTCTTGATATAAACGTAAAGCGATCCCAAACCGTGTAGAAGTTATTAGTTTCCTATAAATCATATTTTGCTATCTACGCAGGTTCGTAGTGCACGCGTTCTTAAATGAAAAAGAAAATATTATATTCTTTGTCTACTTGTATATATGACGTATTATTTTCGTTTCCAAACAATCAATATAGAAATAAAATCACGATATTACTAGTACGATACTACGCTGAACTAACTAGATGCTAACTACCAAGAAGGTATATTTACAGAGTTTTCAATTCAGTCTACGGTCTCTTTTTAGGATCTGCTTTGTTAGTGATTAATAACAAGCCAGTCCCCAGGGTATCCCGGCTGGGACTACAACGTAGCACGATGACAACACGGGACCAATATAACTGCAGCTCCTATTCACCGTTCCCTGATTTTTGTGAACACCAACGTTTTAATTACGCCTGTTTCGCAGAGATTTATTTCCAGGTCGTATTTTTCATTATTCCTCGCCTCAGATTTCTGAAAAGTTGGGTCAGCTTTTCTAATTATGGAAAATTGAATTTTTAAGTTTTTGTTTAATTCATTATTAAATTACTTTAATTATACTTACTTATATTTTTTCTAAGAAAACAGCTTTAAAAAACAGATTGTCCCCAAAATGGTCTATACAAAATTGTCATCAGGTGATAAAAGTGTGAATGTGAATTTTTATTTTCGGATACTAATTGTTTTCTTTTTATACACAAAATAGTTTTATATACATAACCAGGCTGTGCAGGAAAACGAAGTGTATTCTCTGAGAATATCATGGGACAATTTTTTGTGACCTATTTCTAAGAGAATTCAATTCAAACACAAGAGTTCGTGGCCATACAAATGCCGCTACTTTAGCAGAAACTTGCGCAATCATCTCAATGTAGATTTACGTCTGGAACCCTGTTTGAAGCAAATGACTGAACTTCGTCAATCACTAATCAAAGGTCGGAAGTATACGGACTCTGAGAGGTATCCATCAGAAAAACAGGAAGAACCTCTTTTGATGAACGACGCGCTGATGTATATTTTTGCTCGATGACTGTAATGAATGATTCTTTTTTGTTTTATGAATCCGAAGTGTTGATTCTTGGTCTTTGAATAAGTTTTTGGCTTTTTCTTTTTCTCGAATGAGTATGTATGGAAAAGTGATTTTCCTTTGTTTTCTTTGAAGGCCACGACTACTAACCAAAGAGATTTGTGTCCAACGCAAGCAATTACGCAATAGTGTTGATTGTTGTTTTAGAGCATGAACTGACCTCATGAGTGTATATGCTGTGCATTTATTGAAGACCTTTCTTGAGAAAACGAGAACTAAACATTTATTTAGCATGTTACCTACCCTATTTTCCTGACATAAGTATGACATATTCCATCCCCAAAACAAAACAAGCAACAGCTCTTAGAAACCGCTTACCAGACTCTAATAAAGCATTTACTGTCTTATCTCAATAGACCTCCATTATCTTAGGAAAATATCTTATGTCTCACATAATGAAGAGAGTTCTTGATGTCGATTATGCCTCATACATAAACATTAGATGCCATCTGCGTCATACACATTTACTGTGCCAGAATAATGAGGGTAAGAATTTAATGTATGGAATTCTAAACTTGTATTTTTATATTTAGCCACATATAAGTACCACCCTAGTGTGTTTTCTTTTAAGTTTTGGTTTATATAAAGCTCATTTTTAGGCAGACGAGGTTTTTAAGTTTTTAATATTATTTTTTCGTTTAACTTATTATACTTTATTCACCAAAAATATGATACGTAATAGGTCTTCTGAGAAAAAATGTTCTGAGAGCTTTTAAATTAACCCGAGATGGACAATACAGAACTAGTTTTACCCAAAAAAATGTCAGCCTCTAGCCATTTTGGTCGTAGCACTAAACATAGTTGAACAAACAAAATATTAGAAAAGGATTTTCATATCAGTTTTCTAACATTATTACGAGAAAAATATATGTACTGAAGTAGAAAATAACGAAATACGATCTAGAATGATCTTGTCAATTATATATCAGTAGACATTACTTACACTTGTGTAAATACGTAAAATACTAAGGCAAATGTACCGATGAAAAGGAGATATTCCTAATTCATTGTGATATATGGTTCTAGAGTTGCTCTCGTCATTATAAGAAAAAAATATCGCGGAACAGAAGCAAAATAAAAAATACAGACAGTAACTTAATCCAATTATGATGGTTATTAACCTCGGAAATATAGATTTGTCGCGTTTACTTATTTATTTCCTTTTGAAAAGCAAATTTTGGTTTTCAAAACGTTAAAAACAATGAATGAATTTAACGATAAAAACAGGTTATCGTTAATTTTCTATCTTTCAGTTTAAAAATGTATGTTTTTTTTTACTTTTTATGTGATTTATTTGGGTACTTTGCAAACAGAACTATGTACTTAAACCATTAAAACTGGAAACGTGACAATAGATATTCGAAATTTTAGAATCCTGTTTATGGATTTTCTTATAAGTTTAATATAAAATCAGTAGATATTTGAAATATGCAATACGTGAACGTCTTCGTTGAATATGAAAAGTGAACTGAAGAACTTATTTCGATATTGTTTTTCTCATCACACGTGTGGCTTACCAGGAAGGTTTTATTTACATTTTGCAACAAAACGTTTTGAAAGGTTAGCTATTTTTAACTGGTTCTCACATTTGCTAGAACAGTATTGCAATCATTAGAATATCGACTTTATTTCGTACTTATGTGATTTATTTTACGTTTGTCAATTGTCATACAGTCAGGGTATATAATAGTTACTATAGCCTAGTTTAATTTCAGCAATTATTTGAAATAATCGCTTATCTAATCGTTGAGTTGTATGGACGTGTCTACGGACGAAATTTTATTATCGTGTGACATGTCGGAAAAGTCATCCGGTTTAGTGTGGTCAAAAAATGGAAATAATTGTTTACATAAAACGGAATCATCGGCAGTAGATTTTCCAGTGCGGAAAATTTCATCTCTATTTAAATACCCACTTAATTTTACTGTACCTCTAAAATAAACAGATGTCTTACGTTCTATAGAGCACTTATTCAATCAATCTTATTCATGGTAAAATTATGCCGGAATATAAATTAACTTTTTTCGTATAGTACGCATGTGTTGCTTCTAATAAATATTTATTGTGTTAATACAACTTTGAATACGTAAATCTCGTGGATAAAGATAATTTTGGCTGACATAGAAGTATAGCATCGGTAATGTTCGGTTTGTTGTAATCAACAAACAACAAACTGCTTTATATTATTCTGTTTAATGAACTGTGAGTATTATAATAATTAGGTTTCCGTACCCAAAGGGTGTAAGAGAACCTTATTAGTAAGGTACCGCAATCAGTCCGTCCGGCTGTATTTCATAATCCGTCATAGCTTACAACAAACGATCTTTGTTAAGCAGTGGATGTAACGGTCATATATTTGTAAGGTGATAAATAAATTTGTGGCACCATCATATTTATTTGTACGGAATGTTATTCCTTTTAGCAAAAAATAATTGATTTATAATACGCTCATAAATTCTAAAATACATTGTTGCATGTCGAGAATCAACCTGCGTCCTTTCATATTGCAGCAAAACGATCATACCACGAAGCTAAACTTCTATATGTAACTTACACATACAAATCCACTACAGGGTATCATTGTATTTTTAAGTGCAACCATCTTTCACAAGTCACTAAATTGCCTTTAAAAGAAACAAATGACGCTTATCCCTGTAAAATGTTACTCTACGCGTGCAACGAATGTACTTGAATTAGTAAATGCTCTCCCGGGGTAGCCGATGACCCGGACAAAGGCTATTTCCCAGCAACATATTGGTACGAGTAAATTTAATGTGCCTGAGATAAGGCGAGAAATAGGCGGCTATAACCTCCTTTGTACTTCTTGCTATAGTTCCGGTTTATTTAAAGATTTTAGTGTACAATACGGTTTAAACTAGTTAAGTCACATTTCACTCATAGATAGATAGATAGAATACTCTTTATTGTACACCATAAGGAAAAACAATTTAGGTCAATACAAACAAATATGATGGTACAAAAGGCGGTCTTATCGCTAAAAAGCAATCTCTTCCAGACAACCTTTGGATGGAATCACTCATGTTTTTATAGTAACTGTAAATGTGATTTAACGTGAAAATGATTAGTTATTAAAATATTAATGATACAACGGTTTATTCATGCGTTTTAATGATGATTGTGGTCTCAGGTTGGGGCTGAAAGTAGTCGGGCAATCGCGATAAAAACGCGACGGTAAACCGTTGCATCGTTTGATAACATTTCAGTTATATTCTTCCTGTGTATATTATAATGTTATCATTAATTTCTTAGCATGTCCCTAACGGCAACCACTGTTACCCTTCTTTTTGTAACAGATTTTTTCACTAATAATAAAGTAAAAAAATATACATATGGACAATATTTAGACACGTCTATCAAGAACTGAATAACGTGGAAGTATCTCTTGCGATCATCGTTTACATTCTTGATAATAAGATAATTAGCTAAATAAAAAAAAAACAACTATCTTATTCCTTTGAGTATCGTAGATATCTGTACTAAGGAAATGATAATAAATGTTTTGCACATCGCTAAGTTTATTTCGAACATATTTTCAGAGTTTACGAATCTTGTTTAAAAGAAATTAAGGTAAGTATAAAAATAATCTTGTCCCATGTTTCTCCCGGGAGCGATTTTTCAAAGTGACTGTTTTGTAAAGGTGAATAAATTTCTTTAGTACAAACCTCCTTTATGTACTTATTTCAACTTTATAGATAATTAAATAAGTAATTTAGGATAATTTCGAAGACATTTGTGACATACCTACAGAGTACCTTTAAAAATCTTCAATAGTTTTTTGTTATAACAACACTGAATAAAATGTTTAAGAAGGATAAGTCTCGTAAAAGAAAAACAAGTCAAGTGCGATTTTTTTTATATTCCGTATAAATACCTAGGCTAAAAAACCAGATAAAATTCCTCACTTTATGACCGCACCTACCGTTGTTACGATTTTTGTTATATCTAGCGGAAACAGAATTGATCACCTGTATTACGATTCATGAAATACAGCCTGGTGACAGACGGACGAACAAGCCGACAAACAGCGGCATCCTATTGTGGCTTTGCTTTTACCGTTTCAGTGCGAGACCTTAAAAACTACTCATGCAATCTCAAATGGTTTAAAGACACTATAAATCTAATAACATGGCTTTCTACTAACCTAGACAAATAGTTTAAATTATGAACAGGAAATACCTCCACAGTCTAAGCCTGGATTTCTAGGAGAATACTAATAGCGGTGGCTGTAATGCCTTGAGGGTATCTTTTAAGTTGTCTAAGTGTCACTCGGACAGACCACAGATTAATAGTAGAACCCCTTATAATAACAAATGGTTTCCTCCACCTGGTGCAGCTTTAGCAAACAAACGGGTCTCCTTGATAAATTTCAGCTTATAGAATAGATCTTATGGAAATAATAGCTAATAGAATTAAAAACAAAAAAGGTAAACAAAAGTCCGTCTATCACCAGCCTGTATCGCATGCATCGTGATAGATAGACAATATAAATTTCATTATGTCGTCTTTCTTAACGAACGGAGTGGTCATAAATTTGAATAGTGATCCCTCAGTTTCACGAATGGGATATATAGTATATATAGTATTAAAAAAATTGAAATCATTCCTTCTCTGCATCAGCTGCAAAACACATTAAATAAGTACCTAAGTGTAAAGTAAATGCAAGAACAGTTTACAAACAATATGCTGCAAACAGACAAACACATTTCGAACACGACCTCATATAAATAAAGATGAAGATGACTAAACTGAATTTGCAATTCACATCTCACCACACGTCTACGCTAAGCACACTGCAGCAAACAACAATGTCGCGACTTCACAAACACAGCTGGCTTCACAAAATACCGACGAGTGACGTCATTAATCAGGTTCCTTAAACTAATGGTGTCGACACACTTAATGACTTGAATCAAACGATTAATGATACCTCACCACAGCGAATCAAGACGGATGATAGAATAGTCTCCAAAACTTTGACAATTTGGATCACGTACAATGATAAATGTAAACAATTTTAAGGTAGCATTTGTTCGCAACGACTCTTTCGGAAGTTGGAACTTTCATTTTTCTTTGTTGGTTAAGGTTGACTGAAGCCGGAGGTAATTTTTAAGGCAGTAATTTACTTTTTAACGTTGTTGTGAAAGAAGTTTAGAGAAACGTACAATATAAAGTTTATCGTTTATTTATTAATAAAATACTTGAACGATACTTCACAACAGATAGTTATTAGAAAAAAATACTGTTTATAAACACCATGAGCTTTATATTGTTTCTTTAAATAAAAATATCCGAAATATATGCTTTTAAATTTTATATTATTTCATTTTGTTTTCAACGCCACAACGTCACAAGGCTGTTTTATGCACGTTGTATTCCAAAAGCAAAGAGGATTCTGTTCTTACTTAAGTTTCTAATTAAAAGACCGGCCTCTTCCGATATTTTCAATTAAAATTAAATGAAGCGGAATGGTAGTCTGAAAAATTTTAGGCTTTTATAAAGTGGAATAGTAGGCTGAAAATTTGGAAATATTTTATCGTATATGAAATAGTAGTAGGTAGTTTATCAATATTCATAAATAACAATTTTGGAGATAAGAAATTTAAATGACTATTTTAACTCTTAAATACAATGAAACATTCAAACCCTAGACTTCAATTGAACCTACAACTCTTGGCAATGATTATATTATCTATTTCTTATAGTGGATGTGAGTCAAGTACTGTCTGAGGTTTAAATTATTTCATTATACCATTTGTATTTGGTTGATAAATGTTTCAAATTCAAAGAACAAGGCAAAAATATACTAATGCATGTGCTGGCTTACATAAATAATTGCACTATGACATTATAAATGATTTACAAGGAAATCTCGCTATAAATTATAATTATTACATACATGTGCACATTTCCATAACCAATACAGGTCTATAACGATAACATTATCTATTATTTCAACATTTAATATTTGAGTGCATATTTGTTTAAAGTCAGCTCACTCTAAATTTATTTACCTAAGTCGTGGGTGTTGAAGTATAAATCAAATCTGCCCGAAACTGAGATCTAGTCGTACGTCACACAAACATTCGACATGGTACGTACTCGTGGGAAAACGACGTGTAACCGTCGATTAAAAGTTTTTATTCTATGTTGCAAGTATGTTGAACAAAATACTGTTAATGAGTAAAAAAATATACCAGTTACCAATATCTACTTATATTTTTAATATCTCTCGTCAGCGTCGAGCTCGAAGCATCAGCTCATGATTAAAGACTATGTTTAGGTTTCGACACGGGTCGCGCGATCCCAAAAAAACGCGTTATCAAACCTGGACATGTAAACTAAATTGATATGAAATTAATATTTTTTGATATACAGTATATCAAAGCCACATTATGAAATGAAAACTAGCTTCTCTAATAAACATACTTAAATACTTTACTTTTCCTGTTTTTACGTCACAAAACAAATATAATAGTGCAAAGGCACAACTTTGATAGATTTTCAAATTCACAATGGTACCTACTTTGAGATGAATCTTTGTACAAATGTGGTAACTAAACTATGTTGTACTGTTGGAAGTGTCCATAACACACGCTAACTTAGCTACTAAACTGTTCTACTAGCTAATAAACCGTGCATTCCGGAACAGATAAAGGATTGGAGAGAACCCAGTCCGATTTATTGCCGTCTAAAATACTTCAACAACCGACATTACACATGATCGCCAGTATAATGCATATTAAACGGTAGAAACAGTAAATGATAGCAACACTTTCGGTGTAACCAGTAAATGTTTTATGTAAAAGAATAAAAATCGACTACACGGATAGCCGTATGGTTTATTATGTCAATGCCAAATCCACTGAGCGCGACGTGTCGCGGGTTCGATCCCCGTCTAATATAAGCGTTTCAGTGATCGATGTATGCTTGTTCTGAGCCTTTTGAACAGATTTTTTTTTTGTGAAGCCCCCAAAGAAATACTTGTGTCGCGGGAGTTTCACGATAATTCAAGTCACTTGCACAAAGGCACCCAGACTCTGGACAAGCAGTTGTGGATTATTCCTTAGTGCCGTAATAGTTCTTAATGTCGTAGAATTCGGTTACAGAAAGTATTTTCTACATTTATTCGAAATTCGACACGTTTTCGATAAAGAAACTTACAAAGAGGAGTTTTGATTATATAGAGTAAGTATTATTATCTTTTCATTTAGACCACAATATTACTAGAAGCTGTCCACATTTGCCCACGGTTTCAACAACGTCCGTATTCTAGATACCGATATAAAACTTATCGTGTGTATTTGCATCCTCCATTCGTAAAACTATTGTTAAATTCGGTTTAGTAGTTTAAACGTTAAAGCCAAGCAGACAAACGAAGAAACTCACAATATTACTTAGTATTAAGTTCTCTGTCTCAGTACTAGTTTTAAACTTAGCTAAGCACTAGCTCCTAATCAGTATTCAGTGGGGATTAATTGTAAACAGCAGTAAATAACTACTACAGCTTTCATTGGCCATAAATTGAGTTTCAGTGACTAACGTGACTTTAACATATCACTGTAGTAATTCAATTAAAGATCTCCCATTAATTAACATCGATCAATGTAAAACAAGTCCCTATATTTATCTAATTATTTAACTAAATGGCCCAACCCTAATTTACTTAATTCGTTTTCATTGAAACGTAATAAGGCATTTGTAAGATAAATTACTTACATATTTCCTTCAAATAATCCTTCAAATATCTCCTTTTCTGTAAACATTCTGACACAACCAAAATCTGATTAAAAAGAAAACAACATATTTTTAGTGCAGTATAATGTATTTCAGTGCTCATAGAGAAATCTGTGCCGTCATGCTTGACCAGCAGTCAGTAGCATTAAGACTAAAAAACAAAACAAAATCAAAAGATTTATTTCGTTCACCGTTTTCCGAGCCAACGACAACTACTCAATCAACACAATAAAGATACGTTGATTTTGCCCCTTTGAAATCAGTTACTGTAATGATTGGCGGTAAGTCCCCTGACATTGCCCAATGAAACCATTTAAATAACTAGCATAACACATAGGTACTCTTACTTAGTTCACACACAGCCAAAAACGATTGCTGTAAACAAATAAAACCAATTTCGAAATTCAATACGGCTAGTATAAAACTCTAACAGTAAATATTTTAAAATGTCAGATATTTCTTTGTTTGTTTCATTTTCAATCAGTTTTATAACCGATATTGTCATAGATAGAAAGCACTCTATTCGTATCGAAAACAATATAAAAATCACATCGTGTTCGTTAGGTTTAATGTTCAATTCGACTTCAACAATCATAAATATTATTATCGCCATATCGATTATCACTATAACTTATACTATTTTCCATCCTGAAAACATCTTTCAGGACTTGAATTTATGATAAAACTTTTACAGGTACACTCAGTGAAATAAGACGAACTTTATTTATAGTTAATTTTTTTAAATTCATAAAAAACAAAAAAAAATACTATTTTAATCTGAATTATTTAACTTAAATAAAAGCTTTCGTTGCCATAACAAAAAAGCAAAATTTTAATCACCTACCTACACGAAAACTCGTTTTTGAAATAGGTCACAAAAAAAACTTCGTACTAAATAATATTATTCATTCCAAGTAAGCAAATCTTGCAAATCACACCATTCGGATTTGAAGAATTATGCAAACATAAAAAAGAATGAAAACTTTTGACGATGTAAACATTCCTTTAATAAATTCTGTGACTTTGTTCAGCTTGGGCAATTTCCATATTTTGTCTCTAAAGAAAAGTCTTATCGTCACCCGACAAAAATGTAATTACTATTTAGTTTGTTATTTTTGTTCCACGAAATTTTCTCTCTAGTCTCAAAAGAGCTTGAAAAACATAAAAGATTATTTTAACACTAATTGTGAAACTCAATAGTTACGTCTGTGCAGAATAGGTTTAAACGGGCCGATCGTATTACCCTCCTATTAGTTTGCACTCTGCACAATTACGCTAAGACGTCATGCCTATTAGATACATCATTATCTTTAATGAGATGTGACCGATGCTAAGTCTTCGGAATATTATTGTAAGGCTCTACGGAGCAGAAAACGAGTGGATAAATGGTATTGCCTGAAAATATTACGGGAGATATCGGTGTTTGATGGTAGGCTATGTCTATTTATTTATATAAAACTCTGCGGTTGTAAGGTCGATCACGAACTTGTACAAAGTTTTATTGGGTTAGAAAATTGTTAGCAGTCGGGTTTGGAATTTACCGAGGATATCACCCCGGAGGTACGTTTCGTAATCACATGAAACCTCATCTTTGGTCGGTGGTGTGTAGACCTAGACTATTCAAAACTTTGTTAAATTTAAAGCTTGACTTTGGAATTCCTTAAAGCAATAATAGTTTTCTCCTGGTTTAACCTAATATGTGACGTACCTGCATGAATTGAAATAAAAGTTAAGAAGAAGATTTTTTTCTTGCCAATAGCAAAGAAGGACATGATTACATTACACAAATGTTATCTGTAAGAGAAGATACTCAATCTTATTTGATTCAAAACTTGAAGTATGTTTTAGCCATTTCTTGATTAACTCAGTCACTGACTAAACTTCCAATATTTAACAGCCCTTCTAAGTATAACAGCCTGTCAAATAAAGAAGCACAGTAAAACTTAATCACGATAAATGCAAATCCACCTGAAAATGCAATAATTAAATTTCCTCTTGAAACCGTGTCCGCAGAACGTCAAAGTCCGGCGGGGGTTTCACAACAGTTAATACCCAACATTAAACTAGCCAGCAACAGTAGCAACGTTTCATTTCATATTGAAATCTGTCGCTTGTCTTTTACTGAGGTGACGTTTCACTCGTTTTGTATTTGTTTCGTTTTGTGCATGTACTGAAATGATTCCAGTAAAAATGTAATGTAAAATGCTCTCGACCGTGTGTTTCTCTTTTTAAGAAAAGAAGTTGCATTCACAAAATAATTTTCAGCCCACCATACAAATTCATCAGTTGATAAAAATCCGTTCCGGAGGATTAAAATGTTTGATGTTTCAAACTTGTATCGCCTTCTTGAAGAAAGATTTTTACAGCAATTATAATTTTTTTAGGCAACAGGCAAGGCAAAAGGCTCTGGATTAGAGAAAATAACTCAAAATTTTCCATTTAAGAAACTGTATGCTAACTTTTAGCACTCAAGTACCTACCTAGAAAGTCATAAAACTCGTTATTTGAACTTATAGTGAAAGATTATTCTTCGAAACGTATTCGTAAATATGACTGCGGGGAATAGAAAATTGAAATAATTCCCAGATCACATTTGGTTTTTCTCTTGGAACATTTGAAAGGCCTTGAGAGAGCAGTAAAATTTTGCTCTTGAAAATTGTTGGAGCAGTTTATAATGCGCTGTCATATGGTTAGGCAGTTGAAGGTTTCAGTGATCATGAGATCTAAATATATTACTTTCATGTGAATTGATTCATTCGGGTGAACATTTCAACTGACAACCTGTATGAACAGCTCATGAATAAAGGCCCTAGTTAGGACACGTTTAGGTTACCCATAAATTCAAGTTCAACCTTTTTCGAACAGAGAAAAAGGTCGGTAAAAAATTTCGGTCGACAAATTAAAAAAGACAATTATTAATAGAGTATATTTTTAAATTAAACATTTTCAAAGTTATTTTTATTACTCAAAAATTGTACTCTGAATAAACGTTATTTAATTTACTTCCACGAACGAAATGTTTTCTCTGCTTATCAAAGTAAGTAATGGCTTCACCTAACACAGTATATCTAGACTTGTCCTACAGTATTCTATTTGAACTGATGTCTCGTACGGATGCCCTAGGTTTCACATTTGTTTGAACTACTTTGTTCTTGTTATCGTCGGCTTTCCCTCGTTATTTTAGTTGGAACGAATCTCTTAGTCTCATTGGAGCTCAACTGTACTTTAGTAGTCCAGCGATACTATCAAAGTACCTTCTTATTTTTGACCGTATAAACAGAAATAAAAAAAAACGTAACGTAGAAAAACAAAATGAGCATTATTAGAATCCGATGTTTTTATTAGGGTTGGCACGAGGCCAGCTTCCTTTAAAGCTTCGAAATAAAACACAAATATTTATTACTAACTGCGTTGAACCCCTACGAGGAACTAAATACTGTAAGTTAAAGTTCCTTGCAAAGAAGAATTAGTCGTATATTGCTGTACTTGCCCCTGCGTATTCGTTCGCAAGTTCCCGTCTAATGAGATTTCCTTGTGCAAGAAAACCCTTCTTTTTATAAAACTTGTGAAAGATCGAATTAATTGGCGCCAGCCATCTTATAGCAAAATTCTTCATTAGACAAGTCTTTGCGATGATTAATCCTTTTCAATGATGTGGCTAACTATAAATTAATATTTATTAATAACTTTGCATATTTTTTACAATCTTTCTTTATACAATCTTTAGTATCAGTTAATTTGATAAGTGACCAAAAATAAATTTAAATCATTTATTACAATAATTTGTACAGGTTTGTTTTATAAGGATAAGATTAATATTTTAATGAAACCGTCTAATTGCTCATGATAAATTACTGTGATACAAGGATACTCATTATAGGTATCCAATATCAATGCTCCTTATCTAAACAGATCATAATAACATTATGTTACCCAAATACAATAGACCTGATAACAATCTTAATCACGAAATGCTCTGAGGAATAGTAAATCAATGGTACGGAATAATAAGTCAATTATACCACACCTAATATGGTATAACACATTTATACGTGAAGACGAAAGTTAGTGTGAATACTCGCTTGTTTTTTATCTCTCTACGTTTAGAGGGCTGCAACAATCTAAATAAAATTTCACGTATGTAGTTGACACCCTTTATTCACAAATAGGCTACATTTTGTGTCAAAAAATTAAGACTTCACTATGAGACTCGGGTAACATCGCGGCGCGTTTGATAGTGCATACCTGCAACCTTCTAGACAGTAGATGTCATAAAAATATGTCAGTGTTGAAATTATGGAAAGCAATTTGACGCAACAATTATAATTAAACAAACACTATAAGCTTTATAAGTACATCCATATGTAACTTTAACATTTACATTTTTTAAAACTATATTAAAGAACTTACTTGTACTATTACACAAAACAAGTGTAATAATACAAGTAGAAGTTCAAACACTCTTTCCCTGGAACTCGAGTGATTTATTTTGTTATGCGAAAAGTAGTCGGACTAGGATAAATACTAGATTATTGTCTGTCTTACTTAGAATACTAAGAGTTCCCAGCTTAGTCTTAAATAAGATATATTTACTAAAGCTTGTTCTTAATGTTAAGAACTTAACCATTTATGATATAAGACCACTTACCTAATGTAGTTATATATATTTTTGGATATACCTAATAGTGTCGACGTATGCGTATGTCAGTCGGGCATAGAACCTGGACAAGCGGTACGTAAAAGGGAGGTTTAATTCTATCAAAATGAGGCTTATTTCTATCAGTGATAGCAGTGATAAGGAATATGGATGATAATGATTTTTATATTTTTAAAAACAATTCTACCGCGCTTGCCTGAAGTGTCATTTTTGTTGCCATGCACTTTAATGGTAAATCAAAAAGGCCGAATACTTCATTTAGTTTTCGGGTTACTTTACTTACTTTAGTCATTTTACTTTAAAGTTTAAAGAACTACTAACACGGCAATGTAGCGCGCTGCAGAAATTCCTTTAATGGTGCAATTTCTTTCGCAAACTTGAAGTAGACTTTCCAAAGTTTACTACTTAGATGTTGTGAACAACCATCTTAGAAGAAATGAAATTTTATCTGAACACGCTTTGAGTGCAGCTAATACTGCAAACTTGTTAGCTGTCTAAAATTTGTTTTTATTAACCATGCACCGAGTTAATATTACATTTGATATTTTACTCCTGCTTCAACAACGCAACAGTGTCGTATCAAGGAATATCATTTAAATAGATTCTAATAGGGTGTTTGTCTAAAAAATCTTGAAAATTTATAAGATATTTAAAGTTTTTTAAATAAAAACATGTAAAATTTCTAAGACTACTAACCTATTCAGCTTTAATAAAATAGTTATTAAAGCATCAAATATGGTGAAACGTGTGCAAGTGGGGGCTGAAAAGTTTACTAATAAGTGACTTCAGTCGAGATTTAAAATTATTGTATCACTCTGCATTTTTGTTTACGGGATGAGAAAAAAACGTGCCCGAAACTTTTAATAATTAGCTGGTTCTTCAAATTTTCCAAATTTATAAAAATAATTTGAATATTAGAGTAGTTATTGCCCGAGACTCCGCTGGAATGGTTTTTCAACTTTCACTTGACTTTCAAGGATTTGCAAAACTAAACCAAGGATTAGACCAATCGATCCCCCATTTATAAGTTTTAGGGAGGATAGCGAACGGTTCCTTATATTATTAATAATTTTGAAACATTAAAGATCCTTTAATCAGTTGATTTATAATATGTTGTCAGCAAAATTTGTCATATGATCATAATTTAATAAAAATCAACGTAATCCATTTAATATTGAACCCGTTCATTAATTTCCCATTAATGTTATAATACAACTAGGTGAATCAAATAATGATAAAAATCTACAAAGAATAAAGAAGTAAAGATAAAATATGTTCATCATAAAAACTGGGCCACTGACAATGTAATTTGGCACTTCCAATATCCCTCGTTATATTAAAAGATTTATTTAAAATTCAAACAGCAAAACCCGTGGGTACCCGTTGCCTTAATGGAACGTGCGCGACCGGCTGCCGTCCACTAAAGTGAGCAATTAAGTGTTTCGATTAATATTTGCTCGTCTTTTGTTCACTATCATTTTCAATTTTGCGTAAAAAAGAAATATCCGACGTCGAGGATAGTATTCCACATTTTATTGGCTATTTTCGTAAGTACAATTAAAAAGTTGATTCTTGATGAAAAAATAATGAGATATGCCAGACAAAATCAGTCAGATTGATTTTGTTTACCTCTTGTACAAATACACAAATAGAACGAGGACCTAAAGGATCCAAACATGAATATTCTTTTCATTACCATTTTGATTACATAAAGGTTGAAAGCGTACTTCATAATACAGGGCGAACCCAAAAATGTCCAGAGAACAATGAGATTCCAAATTAATATTTGACGAAGTATCTACTGCTTATTATTCTTATTTTGTTCTCCATTTGCAGTACTTAAACTTGTTAAATTTTAAACACACGAAATGGCATTTGCTTGAGGCATAACAGGTACAAGTACAAAGGACTTATCATTTTACTCTGCCGTCTTCCTAGTGCTTCTGAGAAAATATGTTTATGAAAAGAGTAACTGCCTGACGGCCTCGTACCACTCAAATAAGAATGGGAACAGGAACTAAGCCACATACTATCTTACAGTACATTAATATCATAATTTTGCACGCATTGCAATAGTTTTAAGTTACTTTGGAGGTTTTAAATGCCTGTTCTCCCATGGAGTGCGCTCGAATGATTCATTCATCGGCCATTGTAAATAGCAGAATTGGAGCCCTAGGTAGTTTAAAATGTGATGCATCTTAGATGCATCACAAATCCAACAAATCTGCTATTTACAATTTGAATGAATGAAATTTGGCTTAAAATGAGAATTTTCGTATTCTCTTAAACATTTTTCTACACGATAATTGTAAATTCGGTAAGGGACGGTACACTCAAAGTCAATACAATTAACTTCTAATTATTGTATTGGCAAAATGCTTAAGAGAATGGGAATAATTTCAAATTTAATCCAATTGCCATTCATTCGTCGGCCATTGCAAAATAGCAGAATCGGGGCCCAGGAACATCATTAGGTTATACGCTTGTAGGTTTCAAGTTGGAACCAAAATAGTTATAGGGGAGTTACGTTAGTCGTTATAGAGTCTTGCTCCGGGGCTTACAGAGCACATAACACCAAAAGTCCCGTCTTGATCTCTCTCGGGTTGTGTCGGGTTGCCTTCTTATCGGACTAAGGAGTCCTGTACTTAAGTTCGTACTAGGTATTTGTGTACCTAATACATCTACTAGTATTCCCAAGATTACGACAGCTCTACTATTTTCTGGAGCTCAGCACATTTGTTCAGTAACTCAACTAACTATATCTGCTGATTTTTTCCCCTTTCGATTAATTGGGAAGTTTGGTTTTTGCTTTTCATGCTGTTTATTTATAAGCAGAGAAAAATGAGATTTTGTCATGCACATCATTTTTTATTTTTTTTAATAATAATAAATCTTTATTGCATTAATTGTGGTTAGTATTATTTTTTTTTATTTTCAAGTTAGTATTCGTTTCTTGCATCAAAGAATTACAACAGTGATTTTGAGTACTTACAGTGCTAAAGTACAATTTCTTTCAGTTATAAATAATAAGTATAGTTTCAGCTATAAATGTATTTAATAACAAATCTCAACATATGGTAAAATTAAAGCATAAATTGCGGTTATAAGTTAGCAAGGCCGATAGGAAATTAATTGTAAATAAAAACGAATACTAACAAATCCACTACTTTATTCAACAGTGTCTGTATTATGAGCTCTTAAAGCAGGACTTCAGTTGCTTGAGAGCGAGATGGCGCTACGCGCATTGAATTGCCATCTCTTTTCCGTATTTTAAACAACACTGATTTGTAAGTTCGTGATACAGGCAGAGGATAAAGTAAACAATGATTAGTTTGCCCTTGTACAGCATTTCTCTGTATTGAGCACATTGCTGTAGGCCGCGTTTGTTTATTATTTCAAGGAATTCCGTTAAAATCACCATAACATTTAAGAATTTGCCAACGAAATACGAATACTTGGGAGTGATCAAAATATGTAATATGACGTCATCCGTAAAATGAACGAATATTATTTCCAACATCTATTTAAATACGTATTGTATTTATTTTTAAAAGTAAAATATTTCAGGCTGATTCAATCACACAGTATTGCTGTTGGTAAATTTATACTCTTTGTTATTTTATAAGGTGAATTCAAGCCTTAATAGTATACATTTTCAAGCTAACTTTTTTAAAGAGATGGCTCATATTAATCTAATCAAACTTTATCCATTGATGGCACTCCATAAAAAATATCATTTACTTATAGTTTTAATAGCTTACTTGACAGGCAGGGCGTTCTTCAGTGAATAAAGCTATTCAAACGGTCACACCGAACGTTTTTGTATGAAGACATCACTGCTAAATAAAATATGGTTGTAAATAAAATTTAAGTATGAAGTGTCATGCAGAGATTATGATTGTTGCCTGCCAGTGGTCGGTTCGCAGTCCGGCGAGGGAAGATAGTGAGGAAACCATCGCACCTGAGAATTATTCAACTATGTAATTATGTTCAAAGACATTTTCTAGGCCATTTTTTCTTTAACACTTTATTTTACATCAACCATGCGATAAGAAAGAATACTATGTTCATAATTAGATTAAGTATACCTCGGGCTCCCGACTCTGAGGGAACCGCACAATAAAGAAAAATGTATTAAATAAACATAAAAAGATTAGCTTTTATCTGAAAAAAAGTAACGGTATTTTTTTTGTTTTTAAAAAGCCCTTAAAATATATGGCTTAATGTTAAAAGTTCAGTATCAAATAAAAACCAATAAAAAGAGTTTAGTCAAATAAAAATGTAGACGATAAATCGGTAATTCATTTCAGATCGAGTTTATTCAAACTCGAAATAAATTTGAGATTTTTATCGAAATTCTAATTTTGGCGTGATTTACGAGCGGCGTCAAATGTTAAAACAATTTAAATAAATCTTCGAGGAACGTCTATAATTGAAATACTTAGTAGAAGATCAAATATAAGTAGGAAAGACATTTATATTGTCCTTTTTTTCACGTTTTCATCAAATCCTAATTACTATATTTGGAAATTTGTTAGTTTGTAACATCTGAAACTACAAAAACAAATTTTAAAGGTTTCATAAATAAATCAAAAAACATTATTTAGGAGTAACCTAATCTTTTGCGAAAAGATTAATAATGAACCATGAGCTATCGTTTGTTTGAATGTTATTAAATAACAAAGAATCTGCTACCTGTTACGCTAAGGAACTAAAAAGACTAAACACATTAAACTAGTCAGATAAATGGTATATACTCATATGATATCACCATTGTAACGCCACGCGGTATAAGTACTTTTTTAAGAACGCCTGAGTGAACGTGAGATACTGGGACTGTAGTTAGATAAACGGCTCTCTCGGAATTAAATTACCAAACAGTAACTATTGCACGCAGGAAGGGTACGAGGTTTTCACACCTAATTACTTTTTCTGGTTGCTTCGTTGAGAAATGTTTTGGATGACATTACGCAGATGGTTTCCTTAACGGTTCGCTGATTGCTGTAATGGAGTACCCATTTCAAAATAGATAGTTACAGATGTAGTGTATTAAGAGTAGAGTAGGTAGTTATATTGTATCACAATTTTTCGCTTTTAGTTATAAGGATAATTGAAAGTATGTCAAGGACTATATTGGACGATGAAATTGCACGAATATTTTTAGTAAGTGTTCACAATTTTAAATATAGGGTTATTTTTTTACGTCCAGACAATTTTTTTCAGATAACACTGAATTGGCAATATGTAGGCACGCGAAAAAACAAAGCACTTTTTTAGGTTATCCTGAGTTGAACTAACTTTTCACTCGTAAAATTGTATTATTTATTAATTTATTTATATTGTGTTGGAATAAGGGCATAAGGGTCATTGTCCTCATAGAGTGTCTATTTAGGAAATTTTGAAATCCATTTTTCATAATATCGATTATAAATTAGACATCCATATTCAATAGATAGATATATATCTTTTTATTCGCTCTTAAGGAGTTATTATTAAAATTTAGCTGGTCGTTCAAAAATAACCCAGTTTGTAAGCATGTTGAATATTTTGACCCATTGATAAATTGTTTCATATTGGCTTAGCCTTTTCCCAACTATGTTGGGGTCGGCTACCAGTCCAACCGGTTTCAGCTAAGTACCAGTGTTTTACAAGGAGCGACTGCCTATCTGACCTCCTCAACCCAGTTACCTGGGCAACACGATACCCCTTTGTTAGACTGGTTGTCAGACTTTTCAAGCTTCTGACTACCTTGTAACGACTGTCGAAGATGTAGGAATAACAGCCGGGACCCACAATTTAACGTGCCTTCCGAAACACGGAGGAACTCGTTATGACAAAGATGGTCACCCATCTATGGACCAACCGCGTCAAGCATAGCTTAACCTGTGATCGATTCACTTATGCGGTTATAGCTTAGCCACAAGCTCCTCATTTATAAATTGTTTATTTCTAACAATTATGCCGCAAACCATCAAAACCTTATATGTTAAAATTGATAAAATCAAAAATCGGTTAACCAGACAGGCACTACCTGTCAGTAGATTTATTATTATCAACAAATGAATTTAATGTACCGCCACAAGGCAATGGTCAAAACAGCCTTGCTTATTTATTTTCCACATGAAAAAAAAGACTTTATAAAATAAAATTAGTATTCCACGTGTACGAATTTCTTTTACAGAAAATAACGGTTTAATTTTCCTTTCAGATTGCAGTGCCAGATACCAACCTCATTGTTTAAAGAAAACTATCAAAGGGTGAGTGATTTATAATAGCATTGTACGGCAACCAATAAAAATGTATTCAAAAGCTATTGTTCCACAAATAATCACGGAACCCGAGACAAAAGGCTCTTTTGCATTTAATATGGGCTAATAAAGCCCAATTTGTGTGCAATTGTAATTTTTAAATATATTAAAGCTGGTTATAAATGATGCCTATCCTCAGTATGCTTGAATCCATAATTCTTGGCTAATATAATGATGTATAAATTCAATTCTCCACTTGACGGCTACTATTCCGCAGATAGTCCGAACTGATGAGGATTTAAACAAAGTAATCGATTTTAAGTTATTGTAAATGTTGTTTTTACTACCTATCGAAAATATATAAGGTCTCTGTAATATACAATTTGTTAGCGTTCAGGAAAATATTAGGAAGCCCTAAAATATCAGGTCAACTGGATTAAATTTCTGCTCTACAAGTAATTTCATTTCTACGCCGATATTTTAGGAGCTATCCGTTCACGAAATTCCGCAACTCAAGTGCTGGTTCCGATCCAGTATTCAACGTGGTATTTTAACCTCTAACCAACGGGTTATCACACTTTAACGTGTGGCTTTCGTACCGGTATATGAATACACTCGAGGTTTAACTTTTTCATGTACATTATTGATGCTGATTTGCTTTTACTCGTTTCGTCAGATGCCTACCACGAGGCGATGTATTCCATAACGAAAAGCAATGACTCAGGTTGACTGCAACAGTCATACGATAAACCATGTTGGCTAAGTTGATTTATCTTTAACAAACGAAGGAATAGAATAAAACCCAAAATGTTTTATTCTTAACAATACCAGCCTATAGATTATCAAACAGCTGGGTACAAACCTATTCCCATTCAAGGAAGGTTTGAGTATTGCTCACCTACTACACTACTCCACTATCACCACTCTAGATCTCCGCGGGTTGGCATTTAGGATGATCATCTTAATCAATTCACCACGACAGTATTCACATAAGTAACTCACGAATATCGATACGTTTGAAAAGATAGACAACAAAGTTAGCTTCTGGTCACTGATCTGTTTCGTATTGTGTTGTATAAAGCGAACGGGCCGACCATTCATCCCCGTTGCCCGGCGAATAGGAACGGAACACCCGTCATTATTTAGCGATGTCGTACTCCGATTGATTTTACACAAATTGCACCGTTTATAATTTCCCTAGGGATTCGAAATTTCATGAATACTAATATCGATGTTCGATGCTCACATAAAATTGACGATCGAACGCATTTTATGTAAGACTTCTTATTAACGCCGTATTTGAATTTCTAAAAGATTTATGGTAATTCTTAAAGCATTTTGATAACGATTTATGTTCAAAACGTTTTAGTGTATCTGTCTGATTGACTCGAATAAAAAAAATATCTAGAAAGATTTTAGATGCCTTGACTTGGATAACGTGTATTTTTACTTGAGTTTGCCATTAAAAACGAACATATATTGGCCAGCATTATGATTTTTGGGTAATATAAGCCCGTGGCTCCGAAATTTCAACACAGGTAGATAACTCTAGCAGTCTTCATTCTCTGGATATTTATTGACAGCTGATAGTCAAAAGATACTCGAACCGATACGTGTAATAATTCTGAGGCCTCCAGCTATTACCAGAAACACCAATATACATATTGTGTAAACTTAACATTAATATGAGCTCTAATTTTATAATGAGATAGAGCAACAGTAGTAGTTCAATGCGTGTATTATTTGTAATTCATTGCTTAAACTACTTTTGACATAAATGTAAGCTGATTTCGTAAATATTGCTGCTTTTTTTTAATAATTACGTAATTGTTATACTTTTTACAGGTAGACACAGTCTTTTTTTAATTCACCTATATTCACATTCTTATTGTTAGTAAAAGAAAGCTGTTTTTTTATAATGTCCGACTGAGTGTTACTGGAAATTTTTGCCTTATTTTATTGACATGTTTATGTTATGTATATAAATAGAAGTCCAGAAGGTCGTTTCCTCCCTTTTTAAGAAAACATGTAAATTACATTAAAGCAATTTTATGTATCAAGATTATATATTTTATCTGGAAACACCATTAAGAATATTCGATACGATGTCAATAAAGATTTTATAGGCTTATCACAACATGAAAGGTCAAAATGTATGTGATTTTCCGCGTAACCATACAAACACTGCAGTAATAAATTTAAAAACAGATCGTTAAAAGTCGGGTCTAATAAAAATAACGATACTGTTTTATGAGGTACCACTCTTGTGGCGTTATTCAGTGTTTATATTGCTTAGAATGTTAGTTATCACTCATTTGTTATAGTCTGCGGAAACTGCAGCTGTTGTTAGAACGAATTACAAGAGCAACAAATCACTTGAAGGTTAACTACCACCCATCAAAGTAATATTAATACGATTGGGGAAGCTGAACAGCGCACTACACGGCGTTGACTGCACATATAGCCGAGTGGTTAAGGTAACCACGCTAAACCCACTGAGCGCGACCAGTCGCAGTTTCGAACCCCGTGTAGCATACTCGTGATCTACGAATGTTTGTCCTCAGTCTCGGTACCTTCGTCCAAGTGTAGTACGATTGCAGTTCAATTGCAGTCGGCGTGCAATTTGCAGTTGAAATACGATCCGTCTGTCTAGATCCTTAAATTGCTGTCGCTGCTGTTGCTGAGTGTTATTAATGATTTAAAAAAATGATAACAGTTTAATTTCACTCTCCTTCAGAATTGACCGTACCTTTATTGAAGATACAGGATTTCAGTTTCAAAGCGTAAATGGTTGTTGTTTTCACTTAAGCACACATTAAGCTCCTCGCCAGCGTAGGTACTTACTTTGAGCTTAAAAGCCCTAAACATCAACAATTTATTGGCAGCCTAATGTAATTCTAAATGATTGAAACATAAATTACTTTAAGCACGCAATAATTCTCGCTTGGATTACATAACCTTCATAAACCATTTATTTACTCGTTAAACATTAAACACTGACCATAAGTTAGTATGTGGTTTTGACAAATATTTAGTTTAAAATTTAAACGATACAATTTTTTAACGATTTTTTTTCTAACATTTACCTGTTTTTTCTTAGGTAAAAAGCCTCGATAAAAATCCTTTCAAAATCTCTGTCTGCAAGTCACGTTCCTTTCAGGAAAGCGTAAAGATTAAAGTTGTGATTACCAAGTACTGGTACCTGCGCTTCCTTGAGATTTAAATAATAAAACAAGGGATTAGTAAAATATATGCCAAATATAAGTTACATTGTCTGCACATTAAAAAAACTCCGTCATAATTTCCGTTGACCTAGAACCATGAAATTTGGCAAATCTCAATATATTATGGGACAAATAAAGAGGAAATCCGAAACTCATAAATTTGTTAACACATAATAAAAAGAAATATGATTAACGTTTTTGTTCATGCAATGTATCAGGAATGCGACTATATCACATACAAACGAAAACTGATCAGAAAATGTAGGCTTTAAAATATCTTACAGTGCTAACACTGATTTAATAGCTTAAATTTATTAAACTGGCAGATACTCAAGTCACATGTCCGAAAAGGAATTAATCACAAAAATAATTCAACAATCCGATTCACTTGAAATGTTCTATTTGTAATGCGAAGAAACACCGTCAAGCCTCTGAGCAACGAGAATGTATATTTTCTTTTCAGATGGGTCTGCGTGAGTATTTAGCTAAAGCACGTGCTGGAAAAATACCCGAAGTTTAACTTCCTATGTATCAAAATAAATTCGCCGTAGGCACGATCAAGATAGCGTTAAAATAAATAAATTGCGTCGAACTATTTGTTTTTACCGACCGTTAGAACGTTATAAAATAAATTACTGCTATATATTTAAAGTAAAAGAAAATTAAACAAAAAAAGCTGTTAAGGGAAGCCCTGGACGGAAATGGTCGGCAACAGAACTCTTTGTTTCTACAGTAAATATGAAGCTAGTATTTGTTTGTAGGTATTCCGTGGTAAGGCATTGTTTTAAGATAGATGTTTGTAGACTAATAAATAAAAATGTGGTTCCGTGCGAAATATGATAAATTTTGTTGACATAAAATAGTAGAAGAAAGAATAAATTATTTGGGAGATTTATTACAAATACACTTTGAGTAAGGTATTGACTATATCATTGATACTATTTTAGTGCAGTTTTCTAAATCAAACTCGTAATTGACTGAAGACAAATCGATTTTGAATTTCAAATTTTAAAAAGAAACATTTAAATGTCTGTTTTGTATAAATTAAGGTCAAAACAGAAATAAAAAAGTAGTGGCATAACAATTTAAAGCTCCCGTTAAAACCAGCCGATAAAAGTAGAGGGTTTTCCATACCGATGGAAGTATACGGTTTTGACGTTTAACCGACGGTCATACACGTTCACTTTACGGAGCCAGACAATGAGATGAAAGGTACGGCGAAAAATTAGATCGATTTAGTATTGTATTGGATATGCTGGAATCTTGAGAAGAATTTCAATGATTTGAGGGTCGCTAAAAGAGGTACATTAGCTAGTATAAATACCTTATAGTGATATACCATTCAAACAGAGTAAAAACTCTGTAGACAAGATATATTTACAGATACAAAGATTATTAAATAACTCTTTATTGTAATGGCAAGTCCAAGTCACGTGATGAAATGTAATTTCTAAGTTTGAGGTTTTCCATTCGATTTGAATTCTAATGCAATATGACGTTGCCTGAACTGTTTTCGTCATGATTGTAAATAAAAGACAACAAGATATCCTAATCTATGAAACTCAGAGTGTGTATTCCCTGTTCCTTTACTCGTATAGCCCATGCAACGACAATCCGACACGAAAGAAGGGAGATCAGGCGCAAGAATTAAATTTTTACGTGCTTTTTCAAAGTCAAAGTCAAAGTCAAAGTTCTTTATTTGCTAGAATGTAGGTGTACAAAGTATGATCTTAAATCTAAATGGCCCATTTACATTCTACCATTACATATGGTGTGCAAATATTTGTATTATGAGGTACGTACAATATAATGCTATTATTTAATTTAATTATTTTAAACCCTAAATAAACCACAAAATTATGAACTCCCGTCAATGACAGTTGTAACATCAATTTATTAATCAATGTCAAAGTTATATGTCAGTTTAAGAGATAAAAATGTTTATTTAATTATGTCTGTTAATACCATACCATACCATTGCCCATAACAAGTCATATCTATATTTTAATGTCAAAGATTTTATTTAATACATTTGAACCTCCATTAACTATCAAAAGTACATATATCAACGTTATTGATCAATTTTCTTCTCCGCGATATGACATAAATTCACTGAGATCGTAAAAACATTTTTCTTTCAACCATTGCGTCAACTTTTTTTTGAACTTGATAAAAGGTAAATCTTTAAAAACATTGGGTAATTTGTTATATACCTTTATGGCATTTACGTACGAGTTCCTTTTATACAGTTCGAGTTTGCATTGCGGTAGACATAACTTATGCTTGTTTCTGGGAGCTACATTCCGTTTCGTTACATCTTTATTCTTAACAAATAACTCTGGATGTTGTTGAACAAATAGGCATAATTCTTTAATGTACATACAAGGTAATGGTAAAATATTGAATTTTTTAAACAAGTGTTTACAACTATCTGTGTACCAGGCTCCACAGATTGCACGCACACATTTTTTTTGCACTCTAAACGCTTTTATAAAATCCACCGAATTTCCCCACAATAAAAGACCATATGAGAGTACGGACGAAACATATCCGTGATACGCACACAAAGCAGCTTCTGTGGATACCGTGACTCTTAATCTTTTTAAAGCATAAACAAATCTGTCGAGTTTGTCACAAACGTAATCTACATGTGATTTCCAGTTGCAATTCTGATCCAAATTTATACCCAGAAATTTGGTACTTGCAACTTCTTCAATGACCGTATTATTATAATTAACATTTAAAATCAATGGTTTTCTTTTATATGTATAAAATTGGATCATTTTTGTCTTCTCTATATTAATTTGTAAATTATTAGAATTTAGCCAGTGTATTATTTTGTCTATTGCTTTATTTATTTCTGATTCATACGTTTTAGCGTTTTCATTTTTTACAATAAGGGTTGTGTCATCAGCAAAGAAGATTATCTTATGGCAAACGGCATTTGGGAGATCATTAATATACATGAGGAACAAAAATGGTCCCAATATACTGCCTTGAGGTACTCCAAAATTATTTTGTTGAAAGGCACTTCTATGAACCACTCTTTTGTTATTGTTATGGATTTTAGAGATTTCCACACATTGTTGTCTATCATTTAAGTAGTCTCTCAACCATTCGTTCGCTTTACCTCTTATTCCATATCTTTCTAATTTGTGCAAGAGCAAATTGTGATCCACAAAATCGAACGCCTTGCTCATGTCTAGGAAGATCGCCGCGACTGGTAAGCCATCATTTATAGCCTGGGTGACAATTTTAACCAAATTGAAACATGCCAATGAAGTGCTACTATTTTGTCTAAACCCAAATTGCTCATCTCTAAGTAAACCATGACTTGTCGTAAATTCTTGAAGCCTTCTCAACATAACCTTCTCGAAGATTTTTGACATGATTGGAATAAGCGTCACTGGCCTATAGTTATTCATGGCCGTGGTGTCGCCTTTTTTATAAAGTGGCCTAACTATTGATTTTTTCAGTATATTAGGAAAAGTACCTTCCTCAAAAGATAAGTTAATCAAATAACACAGCGGTTGACATATGTATGGTGCACATAATTTAATTACTTTGGTGGTTATGTCATCTACTCCTGCTGCGTTTGTGTTATTAAGATTTTTAATTATTCTAAATATTTCCATAGCATCTGTAGGTTTGAGAAACATTGTATGTTCATAATTAATATCGATGTTTTTGTTTATCTCGTCAGCATTGTACTTAAAATTATTATTATTTGTCAATTGTATGTAAAAATCATTAAATATGTCACTTATTTCCTGAGGATCTTCATATGTCCGGTTTTTTATAACGATTTTGTCAATTTGTGTTCTTGAATTTTGTTCATCAATGTTTTCATTAATTACTGCCCATGTGGCTTTACATTTATTTTTATTATTATCTATATATTTCTTATTTTGTAGTTGTCTGGACTTATATATGCACTTTTTTAGTATGTAGCTGTATGATTTATATTTTTTATTTAGCATTTTTCCATTCGTTTTATCGTGTTGTCGGGTTAGGTATAGATATCTCTTTCTTATACAGGACCTTCTTATACCCTTCGTTAACCATTTATGATTCCCTTTTTTATTTGACCTTTTTTTTGTATTTATAGGGAAGCATAGATCAAAAAATAATTTAAAGAGACCATGAAATTCAGTAAACGCTTCTTGCAAGTTATTTTTTTCATATACATCGGAGAAAGTAAGAGACGACATACAACTATAAAAAGTCGCCATTTTGGAACATGGCAACTGTCAGATTTACTTTTAAACCACACACAACATTCCAAAAGTCGTTGCGTGACTTAGGATCAAACTCGAAACCTTTTTCACGGCTATTACAGCTTCATTAACATAAATAGTATAACCCAGTAACATAGTAACTGTCAAAAGCTAAGTATCAGACTTAGTTTTCGCAAACTCACGCATATTGTTTTGCCACGCTGTTGAATAACTTTCAAACAATATATTCAGGTAAACAACTTATGCTCTACAACATATCAATCAATTCTGATTTATGAAACTGTTTTTGTTCGAGTATTCCTTGCAATAGAACATAAATAATTCATTCATATCGTTAGAGTATCATGTGAAATGTTTCATGAGTGATTGCTTTGAAGTTTTTTAATGGGCGTTTGATACTCTTATACTGAAAGAAATATGGCAGTCAACTTTGGTTACAGAAACACTTATAATTATGTAGGTAGATCCCTCATCATCCTAGCCTTGAAACAACTATGTTGGGGTCGCGTTCTAGTCTAACCGAATGCAGCTCAGTACCAGTTTTACAAGAAGAGACTGCGTATCTTACCTCCTCGACTCCGTTATCTAGGCAACACGATACCTCTTAGCCAGACCAGTTGCCAGACTTTAAAGTTTCTGATTATTTGTAACGACTGTCAAAAATGTGTAATTAACAGCCGGGACGCACAATTTAACGTACCTTCCGAAACCTGGAGGAACTCGTTATCCACCCATCCAAGGACCGACCGTATCAAGCGTAACTTAACCTATGATCGGTCAACTTGTGTAGTTGTT
Organism: Trichoplusia ni; assembly: GCF_003590095.1. Lineage (NCBI taxonomy): Eukaryota > Metazoa > Arthropoda > Insecta > Lepidoptera > Noctuidae > Trichoplusia > Trichoplusia ni. Next base: position 3,765,174 of record NC_039491.1, read on the forward strand.
GTTTAACCACAAGCTCCTCATGTAAGTAGATACCTATTGTGTAAAATGTTATAAATAAGCAGTTTCAAATAACGATTCCCTTTTCCAGTTTGTAAATCGATTTGTGTTCCGCCCGCCAAATGCTGAGAAAATTTACAGTAAATATTTAGACAACGGCCTTTTGATTTTTGTTTGTAACAATCAAAATTTAAGTGAGTAAGATTTCATTGAAACCATCTTTGTAATTGGTTACAAAGCCGTTCTATTCATAAAACAAACAGAAGTTATCACAACAAATTATCATTTCAACATTCTTTGATAATTCTGGGAATCTTCCGATCTTTGCTGTATGGGTTTCATAAAATCCTCTCATTGCTAAAATGCTTTGTTCCGAAACCGCTTTGTTACATTTATAAAGGAATTCAGACTTTTTGACATGGGTCCTGGGAAATTGATAAAAGTTTGACGAGATGTCAAACACGACAGCGTTATTTTATTTTACTTTTTACAAATCATTTCCTCTCACCGGCTTAAACCTGAAATTAAAAAAGAACGTGTTTTTTTCACAAAAAACCTGTAGTTTTTGTAACAGAATACCTTAAAACAAATCGAATTTCAGTTAATTGGCTTAAAATAAACAGTGATAAAATCAAATCTTTCATGATAGACCATAAAATATTGCTATAAAATTCGAACAGACTTATTTCAAACAAACACGTAGTTTGAAAACATGTTAAAAGCGTACAAATCCGCAGTCGTAGTTCCGCCTACTTCGTTATTTATTACGCATACACTTTACACCTGTTACTTTAAAAATGTATTGCAAACAGAAATATCTGCGTTTGACTTAAACTCAAATAAAGGGTTGCGAAACTTTCGCGGTTTTGCTGAACAAATATGGCACCGGTCAACGACAAACAAAACTGTGAACAGTTAACAGTCAACAAAGCTCAAGTTAGTCATTTACTTTAGTTTAAACATTACTAGTTCAAAAGGCATAAATAACTCACAGGGGTTTTTACATTTATTTATGACCGACTCCCGCACTAAGGAATAGAAGCATTTAACCCTCAAGTCGCGGTGGACTTAACAGACATTCAAGTCACATGCACAAAGACTCCAAGACTCAGAGCATGCGTTTGTGGAAAACACAAGCACTAGTCCTAAGTGTAAGTTGAGATCGAACCCGTCACACGTCAGGCATGGTTTGGCCTAATAGCTTGTGTTAACGAGAAAATAAAATGGCATTTATATGTAAGTATACCGGTAAATAATTTTATTATAGAACGCGCTGAACTTTAATCTGTGACATAATTGATCATATTTAAAAATGAAACTTTTTAATTGAGCAATCGGCAACGATCCTACCGATTACTTAAACAGATTTTGAGTAACAGAAGTAATGTTAATAATCGAGGGTATAATGCTCGCTTCATTGTTTTAATTTGTATTTGTTCAAGTGAATAATTAAAATTTGTTCGATTTGAAGCGTAAATAATTTATCTTTTCAGATATTTTACTAGTAAATTTATAATCGTAATAAATCAATGAGACCGCTCCAAATGTATCTTGAAATATTTTATTGTAATGAGAATCGATTACCTTTGACTTTTCTATCAGCTAAGGTTTAATCAAATAAGGCTGGCAGACTGAAAGTAATCACGTAATCGCTTTGTCTACGTCTTTTAACGTAAAGGTAGCTTTAGAACAGTCCGTTTGAAGATTATTCTACCAATGAATTTAAATTAAGCATTGAAATAGCCAAAGGTCAAATAGTTTTGGCGAAAGAAAGGATGCCTTTGCCCTGCCGTGGCCGCATAGAGAAATAACAATAGTTTTCATTACATTAGAAAAATATTAAAACTTGAAACATAAAATGATAATTATGTACCTATAATTCACATATAAATGGTTGGAAATGGAACTGCCGTGATAGAAAAATATAACGAAAGAATTACTTGACAAAGTACATCAGAAAAATATACAGTGTTACAAATAGCTGTCACTAACATAAGCCTGATTAAATGCTACCAAACATTCCGGATATTGAAACAAAAATTTACTTCTTTTATTTACTTTTATTCTTATTTTTGTGTTTTCTTTTAATAAAAGGAATTTCCTTTTTCGAGCTACATGTAGGTAAGGTATCCTGTTGCTTAACTACAAAAGGCTATATTTCGGTTTAAAGGAGGCTCGCTGCGTGGTTTATAAATAATTAATGATGTTGTTACAGCATGAAAACCTGAAAATGGAAACTATAATTATGTACCACAAATATTATGTTTCAAACTTTGTACGTGAATGAGCTGGTAGGCGTAAATAATTATTATAATATTATTATCAAAACTCCTTTGAAAGTAACATTAAAGTTCATGGATTCGAAATGTAGGTCATAACGTTTGAAATGATATTAAAAAATATAAGCATTCGTTTTTCAAATGGTCTCTGTCATAAATAAAAAAAATAAAACCTTTTTACGTATGGCAGAAGCAAGTAAAGGATTTACTAGATCCCCAGGCATGTGACCTCAATACATAAAAAATATCTACTGTTCTATATCATAATTTAATTCCGTGATCCGCGCTGTGGTCGTTCGAACAACAGACCTTTAAATTGTAACCCCTGAGACAGTTTTTGTTCTTTTCGTCAAATATTTGAGACGAAAATTTGCTTACATATTTCATTTAACATTGAATGTATATATGTACTTTTATACTACACTTTTTTCTCTTCTATAAATTTTTACAATCCATTTTCTCATGGTCCTGATTCAGTTAAATATCCATTCGTGCGAATGCTCGGCGATATTTTTCTGCCAAATGCTCATAACTTGCTCATACCTGTAATATTTTGTTGAATTTTGTTTTTAGAATAACGGATCCCGCGTTTAACCTGCGCTCGTGCAAAAGCTCACCCAAATGTCTGGTTAGAAGAAAGGTGATTCACTAGATCATATCAGCGAAGGACGTATGAGAAATAAATGCTTAAGTATCATGACCATAATTAGTGCAAACAATCCAAATATTTCATTGCGGAAATATTTTTTCTAGCTCCTATCACTCAAGACAATCTTAATTGCACGACTTTTATAATATACCAAAAAAAAAGTAAGTATTGTTAAGCATAGTTTTCTTTATAAGGTAATACATTTTAATAAGCTTATCTGTCATCGGAATTCGAGCGAATGACCACAAACCCGCTGTGTTTAATCTGTTTGGAAGTTCAAGGTCATATTTGTCGCCATACGAGCCTCTGTTACTAAGGCTCCGCTGTCTATCCATCTATCGCTCAGCTTATCAAGAGGTATCTCATTAACTATGATAACTAGGTAGTTGAAATTCACAGATTATGTATTTTTGGAGACACTATATTAAAATAAAGGTAGGGAGACTAAGTAACTGTGATGCTACGTAACCTTCAGTATCGCAAGTCTGACTCGCATTGCTCCTGTTGTTTTTTATTTTATAACGTAGGTACATAGGTCTGGAACAAAAGTTGTGCTTCAAACATTTCCAAACAATTAAAATATTAAAATTGCTAAATAAACATGTCAACTAAATTTATATCTTTTATTATAAATATAAATTGTTTACGGTATGCGATACTAAACGGTCTTAAAAGTACTTATAACTTCACAACTATTTAACATTACTTACAGTTCAAGACCCTAATGGGGACTTACTGCAAATGTTCAGTGCTATTATATGCTATTAAAGTAGGTCTTCTGCTATCATTAAAGCGAGAGAGCGCTCTACATTACGAATAACAGTGTCTTGCTTCCACATAACCAAAATCCTTTAAGAGTTTATAAAGGGAGTTGATTACAGACACCTGTATAATCACCTTGTTTATGTTATACTCAAGCGCTAAGGGTTTCAATTTGGAAACCCTCTGGAGCCCAAACTAATCGTGCCTAATGGTGGTCGAGAACTCGAGAAGGGTATTAAGTAATGGACGACGAATGACAAATTAATTATAATTTATCGTTCTACGAATCTTCTTTTGATAATTCGTGTACGGGCCTGAAAAAAAACGGGACAGTTTTGTTTGTTGAAACATTACCTACGGGTTCACGAGCCACGTTAACTAACAACTCGGAAAGATTTATTTATTACCTTACAAGTTTTCTGATGCCTGTAAGACCAAATAGATTAAATATTTCAAATGCTGATATCTTTTTGGGTTAATTTCTCAGTCGCTATCTCGATTGAAACAAATAACCATCCTTGCCTGTTCAGACTATGTTGGATTCGGCTTGCAGTCTAACCGGATGCATCTAAGCACTAGTGTTTTACAAAGAGCGACCGACTGGCGACTGCCTATCTGCCCTTCTCAAAACTATGTACTTGAAATAAAAGCTGATTAAAACAAATAAAAGAGCAAGTACCAACCAGTATGTTTATCAAGAAGCGACGATATTTAAAAATGCAATAATATTCAAAGTAAGTAGCGTGATTAATCATAATAAATCACGATACTAACTTCACGTTTGTTTTGTGGTAACGACAGTTCTAAGAATCAATTATGGCAAATGGATCACTTAAGTGTTTGTTCATTGTGACCATGCAATAATTTCTTCCTTTAATAAACTCGATATTGAAGGCCATGGCTTTTAGTTGTATCAACATAACGTCAGGTGCAAAGATGTTTGGTCTCATGTCGTATTTAATAGGTTTTTATTGGATTCATTATTTAGGCAAATGGAAGAAGTGTTAAAGAATCCAAAGGACCTTTAATAGCTGCAGCAGTTTTATAATTTGTTAAACCATTTGTCATTCTAGCCAATATTATTTCACTGCGGAGCGAAGGGCTCCTATATTTTTTTTCCACAATTTCCTAAACCTAACCTCCTCGGACCAGCCTTCTTGGTTTGCCCTCAACTGTTCTTTGTTAACTCTAAATTTAAAATCACTATTTTAAATTTATTTTAATAATACTTTTAAACATCATGATCTTATCAAACAATACTCTGACTCACCCACTACAGACTGTGTAGAAAAAACGGCGCACCAAACACCACACCAGTTAAATCGGAGTAAAAGAAAATACGATTGTATAATCAGTGCGGTCTGTTTATATCTGTGCCAACGTTCCGCATGTTCTCGTTCAACGGTCAACAAAACATGTCAACAACTGTTCGTATAAACTCAGCTTCATACGGGCCGAAGTTTGAACGACCATACACAGATAGAACTTATCGGAAGAAAATAGAACAAATCGTTACAAGTTCGCACGAATTCAATTACAAAGATAGGAATAGAAGGGAATTCCGGATGCTTACTGGTCAACTTTCATAACTATGTTAACCTTTTTCGTGTCTGTTTTAGTTTTCTTTACGTTTGATGATATGTCTAGTTATAAGCCGATTGCTATAAGGATCGTAGTATGATGCCATGCCTTAGTAGAAAGTGAAATGGATTTCCTTCTCCTGTCTTTGCCATAAGACTGGAACAAAAAACGTACCTAGAAAATATATAAAAGTTTTCGCTTGACTTTTTAAATTAGTTGAAAGGGCTTTGTGTTAAAAATGTAGACTTGGCGTAACAATAATAATAGTCAAATCTTTTTCAGCAAATATTCTTTCCCTTTACATCTAGAGACAGTTGTCACATTCTAATTGATAATTATTAGAATTTTCAGAATCGTAGCGCTTTTTCTAAGCAGAAATGAATTTTCTAAATTAAATTCATTTTGCTTTATAGTTGTACCGTCAGACAGAATCGTATGAGCTCTTCACTGTATGTGCTAATCCTGGCACGTCCCGGAACGCGAGATATATTGAAATAAGTCTTGCGTCGTACAGTCTGTGGCAGAAGTCTGTGAACACAGCCGGATTTACAAAATGCCAGTATTTTTCAATGGCATACAGGAACTGGGGAATATTATTACCTACTTTAAGACTTGCCTACCTGGTGCTTAGCAGGTTTTTTAGGTAAGAGTCAGTTCTAATTCGTTACATAGTACTAAAGCTACAGCACATCGAATTAATTGATAGGACAAACCTATTTTGTTAACTGACTTCTGTTGCTGAGCGTACTTATCACGACTTAAATCTCTTTCAATAGAAATCGTTACTATTTCTCACACGTACATATGTGAAAATTGAATAAGTTAAACTGATAACATGGTCGTAAAGATTTTTTAAATCAATACTTACAGTTTAAGGAAAATGGGAAAAAATACTAACTGTCGTATCTACTTACTTACTTGCCTAAGTATTTTATTCAAATATCTTAAAAACGTAATGATTAGAATCGTCTGACTAATAACGGACCCACAAGTTCTTAATCATGAACTGTCGCGACGGCGGTTTTGTATGAATGAGAATGAGAACTGAGTGACACTGAAACGTGAGTAAACAGCTTTCTGTACTGATATTATAAAGCGATAAACTTTGTGATTTTGTAGAATATAATGAATGTAAGTGTTTTAACATTTTTTCATAAAAGCTAATTTATTTATGACTGTAGGTTCTCAATCAATTATGAATTCATATCATGAAAATAATAAAATATGCAATGTTTAAAGATAATCTGCTTATGAAAGGGATATTGTTATTATAATTGTGTTATCTATGGCTTGTTCTGTAAATTTATGTTGGCGGCTGACCTCATTTGTTTGCTTAGAAGCAGGAGGCTTCAGGAGCCTAGATTTGATGGATGAGGTAAATTGAGATGAGATTTAATACGCATTAATATGTATGACGAGGTGGAATGATGTAGAAAAAAGATGATGTAACGCAAATAATCGTTAATCAATCCTGTCATACAGAGTTTTTTGATGGAAAAGTTTGTATTTAATCTGCCTATAAGAAAACTTATGTTGATTTAATTATTTTATTGTGTTTATGGAAGGAAATTAGGATTTTCGTTCAAAGTACCTTTTAGTTTTACAGTTGACTTTTATTATGTTAATTTCCATTCTACTCGCTTTTATTCGAAGCTATGCTTTAAGTTTTAGTTGTCATTTTTTATCATGCCCTTATCCCAATTATTTTATTTGGTGTCGGCGCAACATGTCATCTGCTTCCATACCTTCCTATCAGCCATCATCTCACAAGAAACACTCTTTACAGACATATCGTCTTTCACACAATCCATCCATCGTTTCTTTGGCCGTTCCCCTATATCCATCCACATCCATACTTAACGTAGTAAAGTTATTTTCAAAAAACCCAACCACGTTGAGAAGCACGGTAAGCGTTTGACAAACGCATGTGACTTGAATGATTGTAAAACTCCCGCAACACAAGTATTAAATTCCATACTGTGGATGTCTTTATGGAAATCAAAGGTTTAGCAAAAATATAGTGTCATATAATATATTCCTGAATCTTGGTTCCATTAAGTACTAGTAGAAGTGAGTTAGCCAGTTACCTAACTTATTTGCCGCTACGAGATAGGCAGTCGGCGACAGTGTATTTGGAAATCTGTTGCTTCTAACACTTTGACACAGTTTCGTTTTAACTGTTTTAGGTGCATTAAGCTGGCTAAACAGTCTTTGTTTCGTAATAACTATTTGATACCCATCCGACTTTGTTTTCAAGTTCCCGTATGTAAGTGATAGTGTTTAAAAATAAACCCTATTACTATGGCATCCGTCCATCTGTCCGTCTATCCGTCTATCTTGATACAATATATGATAAATACAAAAATACCGGACTACAGGAATAGAGGTTCTGTGAATGTGTCACTTTAAGAATATGAGTCGAGGTTCAGTCGCAAATTGTGTAATCTTGATTGATTTCATAATGGACGAACTACATACATTTTTATTTTTCATACTCAGACGTCCCCTTTTTAAATTGAACAGAAACAACACAAACTACAGATGCTTTCTATACGTAGTATCGGCATTGTTTGAAACAGATAAGATCCGCCAAGATATTCAATAGCAGGAATATCAATCTACTGGTATTTATGAAAATTGTCTTCGATTTGTTGTTAGATTGCAGACAGGATGGGCAAGTAAATCTGCTTGCTATGTTACATTCATGGGTCTGCTTTTATATCGTAACTAGCGGTTGCCCGCGACTTCGTCCCCGTGGGTAGAAGATATAAATTATGATTTATACCTGCCCCGGTTTTTTCACATTTTCCATTGTATCTTCGCTCCTATTAGTCGCAGCGTGATGGTTTATAGCCTTACGCCTTCCTCGATGAATGGTCTATTCAACACAAAAATAATTTTTCAATTTGCACCTGTAGTTCCTGAGATTAGCGCGTTCAAACAAACAAACAAACTCTTCAGCTTTATATATTAGTATAGATTTCATGGCCAAGAATACTTTATAAAACTAACTAAAAATGAAGCTTGAATCTTAAGAAAAAATAGAAAGCACTTTTTGCCTTGTAGCGAAAAGTGTGCTAATCAAAGTTCAGTTCAGGGTAAGCTTGACGTTAAAAAAGACCATCTGAAAAGCTAGTCTGAATTTATTTTTTTGCCGTCACATAAGTTATACCTTGAATATTTAATTTTTTCTTAACACTCCCTAACCATAACTTTCGAGTTAGTATTTTTGGCGTGAATCCAAAAAACTAAGCTCACTCGATATGAAATATTTTTCGGTACATCTCTTACTGATCTTGAAACGGACAAGAAATATACACAACTCAATTCATAAATAAGTACTGTAAACTATAAAATGTTAAACGTTGATATTGAATAGTAAAACATAAGCCGTGATATCATCTACGTATCTAAAAGAAAAATATACGTGTCTCAGCTGTTTCTCATTTCAAGTGAGTCGAAGAAAGCCGAATCGATTATCTTGGTAGGAGCGGGAACCTATCACTATTCTACAACGTGGACATTTACATGCAATGGAAACGTATTTATTTTTTAACCCCCCGATGCAAGACCATGGCGTGCTAAAAGTTTGACGCATCTGAGTGTGTATCTGAGATACGATAGCTGTTCAACGAATTAACCAAATTTGTTAATTTTTATTTTAATTATGGAAAAGTTGGAAGTGTCTTGGCTATTATACCCACCGTCAAATTTAATGAAGTATTATGTATTTTTTCACAATCTATTGGGTACCAAATGAAAAATTGACAAATGTAAATACTAATTATGTCCAGTTTCAAACCTGTTTTAGCGCAAAGAGGTTACAAAACTTTGCTATGTTGCTGTAAAAATATAGAATTTATTTATACACCTACATTTCCAAAATATTTTAGTCATTTAAACCATAACATTCTAGAAAAAGGACGTGCTCTATTCTTAGTGCCTTTCAGCAACAATACATGTCCCTTACAAAAATACAGCAATGAGCACTTACTTTTCCACTTACGCTTTTTTCCCATTTTGACCAGTTTTTCTTTCAAACCTCTTTTCAAAATATTGTTCAGTCTTATCATAATAAAAACCGTCATATTTATAAAGAATTGTTACAAGAAGGCACGTTCCAACCGGTAATAAGATTCAAAGCATCTTTACAACCCTATAGATAGACAAATCCGTTTTAAATAACAATCGTGTTTCCCCTTGTCTGGTTTTACATTCAAATGCCATGAATTTCATCGTACCGCCGCAAGAAAAAAGGAATTTCATCTACTTACGGGAAGGCAATAAAAATGCTAAGAATAAGATACTGTATGTATTGTGGTATGTAAGTACCTACTTACATATTTCACGATCAAAATTCGCTTCGTCTAAGTACAATGTTTATTGCAATACTGTAAAGAGTCAAGTGGGTGGAATGTGAATTTGAAAAAAAAAATGGTTTTGTTAAATGAGTACTTTTGAGTTATATTGTAGGCATAAATAAAACATGTTTGTCCTAAATAAAGAATATGTTTGTAGCGAAAATATTCACATTTCGAACACTAAACATGTGCAATCCGTCAATTCTTTTAAAACAACTGCGTAAGACAAAAATATCAATCACGCTTGAATCTCAAATCAAACTAAAAATTACGACTCAGTCAAACAAGTTTAATAGTCACGGGGGTCTTTCAGCTAGTGTAACATATGCATCCAATTTGTTTAAACAAAAAACATACAATGAAAATAGATTTCGTTGCAATGGATTGGCACAAGTCGATTAAAAACACATACAAAGCTTATTCCCGAGAGAATCAAAAGCGTAAAAGTAAAATAAATTGGAAAAAGTCATTTTCAACTTTCGCAATAATTTCTTTTTCGTACCATTTGCCATTCAATACGGTCCTGTGAAACAATTTCGTCTTTCCGATTGATTAAAAATGAATTCATAATGGGATAATCGTGTTCGCTTAATCGCGAGGAAACTTGAAAGGTAATAATATTCTGATTGAGCAAAAGCAAGCTTTAGCATTGAATGCTAAACTTTATTATATTCAATAAAATCTATTGAAAGAAATCGATGATTCTTTCACCTTTTATGGATTTATGAATATTGAATACTAAAAGGAAAACATTAACTTTGAGAAAGTCTTAAATTTTTAACGAATGCTAATTTAAGCCATGATAGTGACATGGGCTTTAAAATGATTGACATTGACTGCACGAATAGTCGAGTTGTTGAGATCACCACGCTAACCCTACCGTGTAATACTTGGCACGGGTTCGATCCCCGCGTATGACAACGATTTATGTGATCTGTAAATGCTTGTTCTGAATCTAGGAGTTTCTGCGCGTGTGACTAGAATGTATCTGAAACCCCCACTGCTGGGTTATATAAATAACACCGGTTTACAAGATGCAGCCATTTATGTACAGCTTAGAATGTTTTGAAAACATGGAAATAGACTCACGATACTGTGGGTTCCGTACAAATAGGCAAAAGAAAAACAAATTTGTCACCCATTAAATATATGACCTTACCAAACGTTGATTATTCACGTCTTTGATTTTTATTGATTTTATAGCGGTAACATAAATGTATTATCTGTGAAAAATTTAAACTGCCTAGCATTTACGATTGATAAATTACAGCATGGTGGCAAACGGCGGACAGAGCCTTAATATAAAGGCTTTCGTTTTTTCCTATGGTTACGAGCCCTAAGAACTCTTTATCTATGCCAAGTAAACAATGATCTTTATAAGTTTACTATGTTAAGGTAAGTTTTATCCTTAACCCGAACAAACATTGGAGAGCAATTAACTCACCAGATTATTTGCCTGTAACCGCCAATACAGATCCATTTGAAATGATCTTTATTGAAAAGAAAACTCATTGAAAGTGAAACTTACGAACAGGAAACGGGGCATTACAACGCTTATTTACTTTGAATTGTTCTGATGGGACTTTTAGAGTTTGGTTAAGTGTAATGATCTGTTATCGTTGCCACGATTACCGGTGACAATTTCCTCAAACAAAATAACAGCTTTATTTGTAATGGTTGTTGTTTGATGTTGTGAAATGTCTATTATTATTTGGAATTGACAAAAGAGTAAGATCTCCGATTGACTACACGTAAATGTTGAACAAAGGCTTCAAACTTGATAAGAATTCAAAGTAAAAGATATAAATGTGCAGGCATGAAATACGCAATTTTGTGAACGGAAATTAAGTTTTCGTTATTTTTATATTTGCATGTTTCAATACAGGAATCAGTATGCTAAAAAGATGCGGCCTCTGAGGTATGCATTATACATCAAAAAATTAAAATTAAATACTTAAATTCACAAAAATGTAATTCTTCAAATCGAACATAATAAATACTGTGACATTACTGCTTGGCTAGTATGACTATCGCTGAGTGATACATGAGTATCGCTCACTGCTGCCAAAGGTTTTTTTGGTTTTGTTTTGCTCTGGACCAATATTTTTTCTGTTGCAGTTTCTATTTCTATTCATATGTATAAAAGCTAGTTGTTTGCATAAACATAGTTTGATTTAGCAATGTATACAGTTAAAAAAGCGCAACATAAGCGAGATCAACATCAATTTATGTTATTATTTTAGAAGAAAAATATTGCATTATCGGTCACTTAATACATGTACATACTCACATTTAGTCATGAATATACATCTACCTATTCCATATTCGTCCTTCATCCCCTATTAATATCGAGTCGAGATGATAATTGAAGGGCATCGTTGATCATCTTAACTAAGAATCAATAAAGTCCGTCTCGACAAATTGGGCAGAAAACGATATTATTTTATCACATGATAAGGCTGTTGTATTTTATTAGTGTTGGTGATCACTACTTCTATTTGTGTTAATGTTAGTGCTAAGCTTGTTAAGTTACAGTAACAGATAGTTTTACTCTTCGGCTTACATACATTAATAGATATGGGAAGATATTAAAGAGTTTGATTCGCCTTAATAAATTGCTTTCCCGTTTTGTGCGCACTTGGTTGAGAATAGCATAACTACTAAAGGCGTTTATTAGGTACTTCGTGATCTAAAAGCCTTTCTGCATGTTAGGGGTTTTTGTGAATGTTTGTAAAATTACTCACCAAAACAGTGTACTTACCTGTGTTTTGAATTAGACGGACAATTCCACTCATTTTTTTAATTTAGAAACTATCAAGCGACAAATGGTTAGAAAAATAGATGCAGAAAAATTCAGAATCATATTTCAATCGGAACAAATTGTACAAATGTTGTCATGTAAAAAAATTAGTTCACTGCATGCGTTACCTCCAAACTCTGTGTAAACATTAGAACATAATATATATCGAAGTAAGCCGACAATAGCATGCGAGGAACGATTACATTTTTTTTGAGAAACGATGAAACTACTTGTAATGTACCCAGCTTTTAAAAGTGTCGTACATCATACAATACTTAACACTTTGGTAAGTCATTGTTAGAAGATATCAAAAATTAAGCTTGAAACCGAAAACCTGTTAAGTTTTTTTTGACGAACCGGAAAACTTCCGTAGTGGAGCGGTAGGTCATGCGAAATGCACTCTTAATTAAAAAGTACACACTTACAATAAGTTCTACAATTATGCTAAAAAAATATTTGTTTGTGCATTGTACATTGGAACTTATTTCGAAGAAAAAATACAGCCTAGTATTACCAATATTTCTACAAATACCCCTGTAGTCGTTGTTCGACCTTTGTGGTTACACAAGATGACGTCACCGACAACTTTTTTCGTAGCCGCCATGTTTTAGCAAACATTACGATCAGATAGCCAATAACATTAGACCCTGTCAATACTGCCTCAGTTCCCAAAGTGGGCGTTGATCACGCACTCATACTAATTGACTAACGTGTTTCATAGATATTAAACGCAAACTGTTGGTTACAAGAACTATTTGGTATAATGGTAACGTAATTGATTGCTGAAGACATAACTCAGCTAGTTAATGTGTAGAAATGTTAATCATATAACAAGAGTTGTTTTAGGGCTGTCTGTCCATCTGTATGACTGTATTCGGAAACTTACCACCAAAACGACAAATAAAATATAAGTATCTAATTAAAATCTAGTTTAGGCAACAGTTAGTACTATCATAAATTTGATGGGTGAACGTAATGGTCACTTAAAATTTCAATTTTCCTTCTATTTAGTGTTCAGTGACTAGTTATTTTTATTTGTAACCTATTTTATCTCCCGCAACTGGACAAAGAGCTCCATCTGCTGCCAGACTATTCTGATCTGAGCCAGTTCACACCAATCTTTTAAAATTAGGTAAATAAATTGGCCGCCATCTTAAAAAGTCTACCAAAATTCTTTATTAATTTATAAAACATTTGCAAATTTATTTTCTACAAAATTTCAGTACAATTTTTATACTTATGCTACTATTTCCTTTTCCCAATATTACGCTATTCCATCTCATAGTATGCTCGACTTTTGTAAATCTGATAGTGTTATAGACTGTCGTTGTTATCTCGTTGTATAATATCAAGATATAGAATACTAATATGAAATCTCTGTAACAACACTGATGTTTTTGCAGAGACCAAACGCTGATATGTAAGTTACTGATGACTGATAAAGTTACTCTATCATTTAATTAAGTTTAAATTCAGGGAGGTTTCATTTTATAAAATTACTATATCATATACAATTCGGACTAATTTACGCATTATTTGGAACGCTTGATTATTTGAAACCACACTTTAAATAAAATCATTAAAGTACGATTCTTGACATAAAGTTAAAACATCTTTTTAACTCTTTCTTTTTCTAGCAACTGTTTAAGGTTTCAAGAAGACAATTCTTGACGTCAGGCAAAACCAGTTTCCGTTAACCGAAGGCTCTATTCTCCAACAACGCAAGCCTTACGTCCTATGAGTTTGAATGACAGTCTTGAACACCAAGCCTTCAGCGCCCAAATTGCATTTATCCGTCAACAAAGACTTTTCGAAAACTTAAAATTTTTCCAAGTAAAAGTCCCGTCACTTGTCAATTTATACATTTAAAGCCTTCTAGTCGTGACTATGTGAAGTGAAGTTGTCTGGGCTCCCTCGTATCGTTAACTTGTGTTCCATCATAAACCGATATTAACACCCCCTTATATCCGGGTTAAACGTATTCCTTTATATGTCATCGCAGATGATTAATGTCTGCTAGCCCCGCCCACATGAACACACTTCATTTAGCAATCTAAAAGTCGGAGTCATACGTTTCGAATAGATTCTTTATCTTTTCGTAGTGGTTTTTATATTAACTGCAAATCGATCATAATACATTGGAGTTCAAAAGACTGATTGTCTGCTGTTTTGATGTTGGTAACACTGGACCGTACTTTTGGTCAGTTATGGACTACTAGGACTAAAAAATAAAAACGTTTCTTAAATTTATTTCGTATAATTTAAAGATTGACCCTAAAGAAAAAAAGCAAGTCATCGATAAAAAGTCCTGAAAATGAAATCTATATGAATAACTAAAACAACTCACGTGACGCTTTCAATTTTGTCACGACCGCCAAGATATTTATTCCGTGACCAACATACAACCATAAACTGCAAAAGGTGTGGAATAGCAAATACAAATAAAACTTGAACAGAAGTATGTAGGTGTTCATTTCCTAAGTGGGAATGTTTCTAGTACCTAGTCCCTAATCGATATTCAAGCTCGTAAAGCGGAACTGTATCCACAGGTTTAATACACGAACTGTTTTGAACAATTCGAGAATCGTTGGAATTTGGACAGTAATCCCAACGAGCTTTAAATCTTGCCCAGGGGTTCCGACATTCCTTAAAGTAATGTTAATGCCGTTGCGAAAGAGAGACACCACTCTACGCTTAGTACTTTCCGTCTCGTTTTCACGTCTGCAAGGAGGTTGAAGTAGGCCCCCTGATTACAATTGCCCGACTTATGTTCAACGGGCCATGCTTTCTTGTACAAAGTACGTTATGTTCTTAGGAGAAACTTAAATACAAAGAACAGATGTACTTTGGTATGGAGAATATTTCGAAGGCAACCGTTTTGGGACAATAATGTTATATTTCGGTTTGTATTGTTTCGCTTTTACTGGGCAATGTCATTGTAAGTTTATTGCCTAATCCTAATACAGTAGATAAAACCTTTATACATCTAAAAAAATTTCGTTCTTGTATCTATTTACGAGTAGAATAAGTAGTACAGTTCAATAAAAATTAAAGCCGTTCGAACGTGATCAAAAGTAGGAAACATCAACAGCACACGGACTGGAATGGTATGGAAAAATTAAGTTTAAACAATTATCATTGGCTCCTCAAGACCAAAAACCGAGAAATCGTCTATTATCATCATCATGCTGAAAAGGTCAAAGGCATTATTACAAAATCATTTCATCCATACATATTATTAATCATCACTCAAACGCCCATCTTGTCTGGAACAATATCAACTAACACAGGCTCGTACATACGAACAGGTCAAATTACTATTGAAGACAATGGCGAGGATACAACTACATAGTGTGTTATTCCCCAGAATTCCACTTAAGTTTACACAATACTGTCTGGATATACGAAAATGCTACCTGAATAGGGGTCGAGGAGTTGGAAACTTATTCGAGATTATAATATAAAAAAGAGGGTATTCCACCCGCTTTTTTTAAATTGTTTGTTCCTATTTTAATTCTGTCTGACCACCCAGCCGATGAAAGCTGTAATTTTCACAGATGATTTATGTGAGCTGCTACCATAAAAACAAATGGTTAAACAACAATTGTTAAAGTCAATATAAATATGTGTGACCCCCTCTCCACCCCTCTTAAACTCATTTATCTTCCAACCGGTTTATTTCTCTTAAGCCTATTCGGACGGAACTCTCATTATCGTGCATGTCACAATGTAGGAACGTCTTCAAAACGAAATAGTAGTTCAAATTCTAGTGTCACAATACCTCACAAAAACGTAACCTATCCCTGAATGATAAAGGCGCACCTTGTATTACAATACAACACCACATCATTCATAAAATGTGTACGAAAACACTACGGCTCGACGCCTCCTGAAATACGCACTTCACGGTATTAATATAATAATATTGGATAACAATACGTGCTTGTGATACCGAAAATCATTTCCCAACAATGAAAAGGAAAATACTCGTAAGTACTTGTCTGACGTCAGCAACAAGTGACTTTGTTTTGATTTCAATTTCTTTTGTTACGATTGCGTTTCATGAGCGCCTAATGTTTTGTTTAATCACAGAGAAACGATCCTCGGTTAATTTGCTGGAATAATATGGCCTGATTTCATTATGATCTCGGATGTACTTATTTTATACAGGTAGATAGCTCTTTTGTTTTTTGCCTTTTATTTCTATAATGATGGTAGAATATGCACGAGTAAAATAGATGATATTTTATAGTAGCTTTTGTGAGGATGAATCTATAGCGATTGCCTGACTCGTTTCGGACCTAACCATGAGCTGACAAAGAAAACAAAAATCGTTTAAAAAGGTTTGCTAAATTACTTGTAGCGTAAATTGAATATCGTACTCAGAATATTTTTTCGGATACCTGATAATAAATACTTCAACCACTTCACTATTGGTAGTTTGTATGTAAATATTCCGAGTACGAAGTTAATAAATTAGATAATCGATAGGCCTAGTAAATCATTAGGTAAATTATTACACTGATAAATTTAATACCTCATGATACAATACAGAGCATGGGTGTCGAGTGATTTATGCGGTGAAGCATCAACAGTCAAAACAAATGAGTTTGTAGGTATATTATTTATAGTTTTCATACTCTTCTAAAGCAAAGGTAAAAAATAATTTAAAAAAGTTAATACAGAGCAATGGAAACGTTGCCTTTTTGTGTCGTCTGAACTCTATACTCTAAAACCTTGCAATTGATATAGGTATTGGGATTCTTAAAGCCAGTTTTAATGAAGGTTCATAATATATGTAGTAAAAAGATTACCTGTCCAATTTAACCTATAACATTGGAGTAGCTGCTAGCATTAATATATTTGTGTAAAAAAGAAGGATAAATATGCTTAAATTTTAAAACATTGCTATTTGCTAATACTTAGAGAAAAGTTGAATCCAGTATTAAGAGGCAAGTTCAATCCGTGCTCTCTCCAATCCTTTTTAATTTCATACAAAGCATCGACTTGACCGCATACGATTAAAGTTTGTAAATTGCCTGAACTGAATAAAGTACTCTCACAATATTCGTTTTGAATTAGTTCCACATTTGAGATTGAATTATTGAGCGATCTCAATACGAGGCCTTTCAAAATACTTTGAATAATGCGCGCACTGATCAACTAATTGGATGAAAATAATTGCATTAGCTGTCAGGACTAAAGACTAATTGAAACCAGCGTTAAAAAACAGTTAAGTGCGATTATGATCGTAACAACCGTTGCTTAAATTCAATCCTCTAATTTATAGCGGCAACAGATTTACATCATCATCACGATTCATGAGGTACAATCTGGTGACAGACGGACCGACAGCGGTGCGTCAGTAAAGATATTCCATTTTTTACTCTTCAAATACGTATACACAAATATAGGTAAAACAGATTTAGTAAAAATGTATAGTAATAGACATTAAGTTATAGAAATCCATTAAAGGATTTAGAGGACCATAAAGGAATATGTTCTTCTAAATCCGCCTTTATTACTTTCCATAAATCTGAAATGTTCAATGCACTCAGTAAATTTCGATTGCATTGTCACAGCCCGCGAGACCATTTGCGCCATTCAAACCAAAATGGGTTGAAAATCGGTTTAAATCGATCTTATTTTTGGAAGAAAAGTAATATTAAGGAAACATGCTGTAGATTACATCTAAACGCACCTGAGAAATAAATGACAATCGTTGTATGGGCTCCCGGAATTGCCTACCAAGCTTTGTTGTCTCTTTAATATTTCAATTTTCACACCTCATGAAATGCTAAGCTTTCACTGGATTTATTATAATGTTATTTATTAAATGTAAAGAAAATAATTAGAACTCAACTAAGGAATCAAAACCAACTTCTCGCACAAATAGTTTAACCAACGAAACTCACAGATCGAGAGTCTTACTGTGGTCTGCTGCCACCTTTTAAAGGAATATTATTACAGTCGTGAAACTTGGACAGCGCGCCATACGATATAAAACAAGGTGTCTCTACTACAAATATTTTAAAAGCTCTTTGAGATAATGTCTAATAATCAGAATTCATTTCTAAAATCAAGTAATCGATTGATCTAAAATTTGTACAGTAACTTTAAATGATGCAATTATGAAACTTGTCGTCGAATACGCGTTAGTTAACCGTTGCATCATTTAAATATAGGTACCTAAAATTAAATACATTTAAATATAACATATTTACCCACTAAAGTAAATGTCAGTTACATTACAAAGTTAATTATTTCCGTTGACATTCGCTGAAATGGTCATTATGTCAGTTGAACACATGCAGTTAATATTAACATGCGCATAATAAACATTCGCCTAATTCATTAATGTCATCCAATGATTATGTCATTTCCCGGCAACACGAGACGGGCGCTACACAAACATTTAATTCAAACAACCGGTCATTAATTTGTTTATTTACTGGAACAGCGTCAATTTGTACGTAATTCGCACCAAGGCTGGAATAATTTTGCTTTTTCATTAATGTAGTTTCATCTATTATTCGTTTGACTGATAGGGGAATTTTTATGGCTTGGTTTAAGTCATTACAACATAATTCGACAGGTAAAGTAACTACGTCTTAAACTTCGACTCTATGCAAATAAAACAAATGCAGGTTGTCTTTCCAAACTGCTTTTCGTTATTGTTTCATACTTGCAATTAATTCAAAAAGTATACAGCCGAAAACACCGTTCCAACAAGTAAACAGGTAGACTTTATGTAATTTTTATAGTGGCCACAAAAGCGGCGGTCTGCAAACAAAATTAATCTTAAAGTATAATAAATTCAGGAATATTTCATCGTAAAACTCTCTAACGACTTTGTAGCTGGGACGTAATATGCCAATACCTTTTATAAGGGCAGCAGTTTTTTCCGCTGGAATACAGAATCACTGGTTAAATACAGACTTCATACCTTAATTAGATAAACAGTAAAGTAAAAAACGTATTAATTACGGTATACAGTTCGACTCGGGACCGCGCCGCAGTATCAGCGCATGATTAGAGATTTCGGTTGGGTCAGAAACTAGTCGGGCGTTCCGATGAATCGTAAGCAAAGCTTAATAACAGCACTTAACTAAACCCCTAGGAGAATTTTTCACAGTGTTCAGTTTTTTTCAGAAATCATCGGTTTTCTTCAAAAGTTATATACACAAAAGAATAGGTGTCATCATGTATGGTGTGTCATTTCTTTCAAATTGCGAATTTAAACCGCTTCCAAAATTGGTCACATAGACCGCTCAGAAAGTATTAATAAATCTTTCAACGAAATTGAAAATTCAATATCAAAAGTGATACGATTTGCTTTGATGTATCAAAATCACATAAAATAAACTTCATGCAAAATTATGGAACAAATTGCAAACATATTGCTGAATTTAACTGTGAGCTTTGAAGTAATATCCTCTAAAGCATTTAATGGCAAGTATATTTTGTAAACAAAGACGAGTTTAACAGGATTAATCAATTTTATTTGTTTTAAAATATCAGTATTACATAACTCTTTAATAACAAACTCATTGCGACCTTGCATTAACTGACTAATTATACACAATTACAAAATAATGTTCAAACGGACATCGTAATATTAAATATATTTTTCATAAATACAATTCCAGACAACCAATTATAATAGACTGTAAAACTATTTTGGAATACTTTCATCCAAAAAATATAAAATATTAAACTAGCGTCCTGTAATTGACCTACTTCGTTTTTACTTAGTAAGGAGCTAAATAGTTTTTGTATTGCAAAATAAGTTGCAAATGGATCTCCAATCAACCCGGAATAGTATTACTCGATATAAAAAGAGCGGGGAATTGGTATCCCACGGCTCTGAAGAAGATATAGCGACGATACGTATGAATGAACGGGTTAACGCGGAGCAAATGCATGCCTTGCAAGCTCATGCATGTGATCACGAATTCAGAGCCAGTTAAACACGTTAGAGCACGTTTGAATTTGAATATTTGATGAATTTGTGGGGTACAGCCCCTTATTAGATTTTTACGTTGCCGTTGGTCACCTATCCACGGACATACCGCGTTGAAGGCGGTTTAATCTATACCGTGGCTTAAACATAGCCACAATTCTAAATTAGTTATATTTTAATAATACATCATCTATCTAAGACAAAAATAAGTTGTTTTATAAATAATGCTTAAGATTTATCTTATTTCTTAATATTAATACCTAGAACTGGTACTGAAATTGAACTGTCAGATATATAAAACTTTAGAATGTAAATAAACCATACATCGTAAATACGACAATGTAAACAAATGCTTGCACTAAAATACAGCGGCCATTTTATATGCACGTGACGTAAATACATATATTATATGCGGAATTCGCAAGAGCATAATTTTCATTTGTTTATTTTATTTAAATTCAAATGGCAACGGCTTGCGAACACATTTTATTGCTACACTTCTAAATAGTACTTTACGAAGTACTTTGAAAACAGGACTTTTGCGGTTTAGAAAATGATCGGTTGCAATGCTATGTATCTACTACTATGCGCCATCTCAATTTCACTAGGGTAATGGTCAAATTCGAATAAATTGCCCTACTTATAGGCATTTATAGTTTAAGGTTAAGCAAAGTTGCAAAACATTGTGCTTAGGCACATCACATCACATTATGACCATTACAAACCTTTTATATCTATTTCATTGTTATACGATATTATTACGGTTATACACTATTTAAAAGCGAGACAAACCGACTTCTAACTTATAATGATCTAACTTACATTAGTTAAAATATAAGTGCTTTCTTAGACTGCAGCAAAGCAAAATAATTATCCGAACATTTGTCAAAATGTCGCAACTATTCAGAAGAAAGCCATTAGTTGCAAGGAAACCATTATATTTGTTCTACTTTAAACTCAATCGTTAAATGGTTTCTTTAAGATCGAAGGACTTAAATCAGCTTTTTACACTTTTCTTCTCTATTTTACTAAAACGGTAGTAGGTATACGGTTCAGCTTCACGTGAAGGTTCCTGAACAAAAAGCCTTTGAAGAGGTAAATAAGCTACGTTCTGAAAGAGTAATAAAGTTATATTTATATCTATCCATCCAATTATCGAACTGCCAACTCTATGCTCCAAAAGGAAAACAATATAATTACTACACCTTCTTCTACATTAAAACGTTTTAAAAATCATTAAAGCAAACCACAGCCAGTATTCCGTTACTCCGGTCCACGGAAATTCAATCGATTATAAAACTTTTCATATTGCTGAGCTTCGGTTTAAGTTGCGAACTAAGTACAAAAGTCATCAATGTGAGCACTCGGAAGAGTTTCAAGAATCTCCAAATCTTCATTTCGAATCGGCAACGCAAGGAGTTTTGCTGCGGAAGGAAAAAGCAAAACTATGAAATCCTTCGTACCATGATACTGGCTGCGATCCAAAGCCTTGTACCTATTTATTTACATGCATCGCTGTTTATTATTGCTAAATGAAACTGTCCGTTTACAGATGGCAACTGACGGACATGAAGCTGTTGTAAAGATACAGTTTGCGCGGCTGTCACTTCTATCGCTCCCCGTGGAGACCGATGCAAATGTTTACGGCTAGACTGCTAGAGTAAACACGACGAAGAGTTGTAACATTTCCTAGTTTCACGATTATGTTTATATAGATGTTGTTTTAAAAATACGGAAACCGACTAAGGCCGAAAACACACTTGTAAATAAAAAATAAATAAAGTACCCGCCAATGTATCGTTGATATCATAGTAAAGTGTAAATACAGTGTAAATACATAATATGTTCATCTAAACTAAACATAAGCAAAGTTAAACAATACTTTTCACAATGAATAGTCCAGCACTAACATAATCGGACAAATATCAATAGACCCTGATCCAAAATAAATAATCCAGTTCCATGTATCATGTTCGAAAAAGAATGTATTTTGTATTGGAATTGCCTCAATAATATAGATTCGTTCGTAGTTCTGGTCAATTTGCTAACGCCTGGCGGCTAAATTGTCTCGGCGTGGTTCCGTTTACGAAACAAAATTGATTCGATCACATCTTACGGTGGGCAATATACGAGTGCCAACGGTTTCGACCTTGTATAGTCGACAGCACGTCACTCGAGCATCACAGTTGGTATGCAGGTTACACTTTGACATTGACCTCGCCATTTTGAAAAGATCGAGTCTTCATAATGTCACTCTTAACGTTTGCTCAATTGCATAATATAATGTTTAAAATATTATCCGTGAAAACTCATTTTGGCTCTCAATTTATGTATTTTATACACTGGTTGTAAAATGGGGTAGGGGAAAGCACTATTCAACATCGTAAATATAGAAACGTTGCATCGAAGGGAAGGAAAAATATTTACTGAAATGTAAAACTTTTCTGTAACGTAGAGGAAAAATGAACAAAACGCACTAGAAACCCGATACCGTTGTATTTCTGAATAGAAAGTACTCTAAAGCACTGTTGTACGGTACACCAGACAATGCTTCGAAAGTTCAGGAACAGCTAAATACTGAGTTGAGAAAGCAAAGTTTGTTACAAACTAAAGTTTCAACGCTTCCTACTTTTGGATCAAACCACATTACTTGTAAAGTGCGTTGCAGTGGATGCGAAAAATCTCATTCATTTTTATTCTTCTTAGAACTTCGTAATGTAGCTCGCGGCAAACGAAATAAAAAACTTCAACATTTATAGTTGTTTTATTAAATGAAATAAACCACAAGCTTTGCACAAACAAATATTTAATTTGTCTAAGTTTTTCTACTTTTGCAATAACTGAAATGAAGAAATGCTTTAATTGCATTCATAACAACAGTCTAGACATAAGTAATAAAAGTTTATTGTAAATTTATTTACCTCAAACATTAAACAATTCTTAAGAAAGCTACTATGCTAGAGTAGAAGAAAAATAGGAGAAAAAAAAGCAGAAAATTAATTCGTAACCGTCCTTCTGACGCAGTCGGTTAAAGCATTTTATGTAAGAGTATAATTTACATTCTTTTACTGAGGTACAGCCGTCTTTCTGTCAGGTCGTCTGTTCGTCTGTCCGCCTTTCCTTCTGTCGTCTGTCCTATTTTTATGAACCGGGATAACTACACAATTGATCACGTATCTGTTGCCACTATTGCACTGGTACAACGAATACTACATATACTAAAGAGGTTAAGCCAGGTTGTTACGGTCACAAAGTTCTTAGTGGGTGACTCGCAGTTTTTAAACACCCAAACGATTTTTTTGCCTTAGCCTATTACTTACATTATTAAATAAATAATAACGAATCCGCCTGACGAAAGTCATTACAATAACTTTGCCGCTTTATCTTGGCACTTTTAAGTACAATCTACTATACCCTGAGTTATCCTAAAGTAGGTAAATTTTGCGTCCCAGTCAGTTCCACAGTCGTAAGTTGTAACTGTTTTAGAATAAACACTGAATTTATTACCGTAGCGAGAAATATATCACAAGTCTGGCACTTTGTTCTTTTTTTGCATATTTCGTGAGTTTCCTTTTCGTAATATTCAAATGAAAATTCTAAATTCTTATTTACGATCCTATTTATCAGTTTTGTTATAACACGAAGTGTCGTCATAAGCAAAACAAATTGACGCAAATTTCTCCTTATTTAAAGTAAAATGGTGACAAGGCAGTGTCATATCCATTTATTAACAATTTCGGTTGGTGACGACTAAAACTCGATTAAAAACGCGAAATATTAAGTTAAAGTGACGCGTTATAACGTATATCAATCAAAAACGGTTCATATTCGAGTTGGACTCGTGACACTGCGGGTTCTGTACAAGATTTACCAACAAAATTGGTCAACTATTTTGTGACACAAATAACTGTATATTCCAAGAAAACATTAAACCCTTTTCCGCCTGTGTTATGGTGCGCGCGGTGTACTAACGTAAAAGTATCATATAAACTCTAATTCCCCTTACTTCCTTCACTGGAAGTTCTGAATTGTACAAAAGTTTAAGCTTTTGATTAAACTAATACAAAATCTCTTTAAAAGTGTAACTGATGTAAAATGATACTTTTTAGGAAACTCCTGAGCTCGATTTATTGTTAAAGACATTTACGTTATGTTGGCAGTGCGCAGTGTGTGACAAACGTTATATGTTTCTAAGGTGTTAAAGAATTTCACGATAACAAATGTTTTGGAGTTATAATTTTGTATTGTTAGTAGCTCAATCCGTCCTCAAAACAAAATCGAAACGACAAGCAAATTCTTAAAACAGAACAAAATCAAATGATTGATTTGAAAAGAGACTGAGGATCCATCCAAAACTAACAGAATCAAAACCTTCTTTAAACTAATTTCGTGTTAAAACAAGTGACAACGAAACTTATAGCTGTTAAAATGCGTATTCCATTGAGATTGACTGCGTAGTGGATTCGGATCCAATTATTCAATAGCACCTGCCAATCACACTTAAGGCTGGCGTCCGACTGGTAATGATCACGACGCGATGGAACGCTTGTAACAGACAGAGAATTAACTTATTCAATATTCATTTTTTGGCTGGAAATATATTTTCTGGTTTACGGGATTTTTTGTCAGCTTGTGACGTAATTATTTTCTTTAATTAGGATTATAGTTCGACTATTTAAAAGTTTATTTACGTGTTTGACTTTAAACATATTTTGAGGGTTTGAAAGAAATATTAAAGCAATTGTGGAAGAGGGACGACACGATACGCGATGTACATGAATGGTATAGTAAATGACCACAATCACAAATTTTATACTAATAAAAGAAGTTCGCATCGGTACTGCTGCTTGGTTGTATTGAGCGTGCTGGTACTTTCGTTCACATATTTCGACGCCTGACAGTTCTGACGCGAACTCCATTTATTAGTATCGAACTTCACTTTTATCATCTACTTTTGCTGTTCACTATACAGGAGGTCGCGACAAAAGTTTAAAAGCATAATCACAAATGTATACACTACACATCATACAGATGATGAATGACGAAAACCTTGGCTACTTAAAGTAGTTCGGACCTGTTGACTAGCAAACTTTTCGACTCTACGAACAATTCTCTTTAAGAATGATTAATAGCTTTCGTGAGTCAACAGAAAAATATCTCATTTACGGCGAGCCTTGTGTTTGCTTTTACTATTTCTAGATAATGTTTTTCTGAGCCCTTAAGAGTACAGTAATTACGATACAAAGGAGAACAATTTAAGAATTTATGAAAAAGGCCATAAGTTACATAGCAGATTTAATAAAGGGAGGCTCGTAACTTTTTTCCATAAAAAGTTCCCGAAGATTCTGTATACAAAAGTTTTGGTTAACAGTTTTATTTGCTGATAAAGTTATAAAAAGCGGTATTTGCGACTTTAACCAGATTAATCTTTATGAGTCTAAAGACGGAAGTTTTCTCGCTAGTCCATAAACTATAACTTTTAAGAATATTTGTTCATAATGAAAACTAAGAGCTAGATTTTTCTGAGATAATAAAGCATAATAATGCTTACCTACACATAAAACGTGTAAATATTACAAAAATCCTCAATTTATTTGAATTTATTCTAAAATGTTAAATGGGTAAACAAAGGGAAGCTTCAAAAAGCAATAAATGGAATGAAATGGCAAAATTTCAATGACCAAGGGAGTAATAAATTTAATTTGAACAATTAAACGGAAAGAGAGCACGACTAAAGTATGCTTGGTGTGAGCACACACTCGATAAAACTCATTTGATTAATAGGACCATTCAAATGTGCCAAACAAACAACAGCGAAAATCATCGATCCCATGATCGCAGTCCAAAATTGCTTATCAAGTTCGACACACGATAAAAATTGTACCAAATCTGTTATACCAGTAAGTCCTTCAATTTCAAAAAAATCCTCTGTAACTCCTCGAATTCAGGAACTTACAAGTGTCTTCAATACTTCACAAGCTTAACAATACCGCTCGCCTACCTCGTTCAGAAGTCGCAATAAAAAGACAAAATATTCCTATCTTATCTGTTAACAAAGCTTAAAGCAGTACAAGCCGCCGCCTTTATTGTGAGCTATTCAACAGGTGACCTGGATGCCTCTTGCACTTTTCTTTATGGAGAGCCTACCACCATACCTTAAAATAATATTGTGTTGTGGAAGCGAGACAGAGCATTATACTTCGTAGAGTGATCTCTCTTTAACAGCGGCAGAAGTATTACTTTAAAATGTAGCGTTATGCTCTTCTAGTGCCTTTCTAAGAGTAGTTAATAACTATTTTCTTTTCTATTGTAGTCGACCGTCCTTTTACAAGAATATCTTGTTTGATAAAACTAAATGTATAGACCTTTAATGAAAAATCGTATTACTATTACACAGTTGCGTAGATACGTAATAAGAAATTTGCTAAAAAAGACCTTGGGATTAAAAATAGGCTTTAAATGCATAGATCGAGGTTGCTTGCATTGATTAGGGTTACGTTCTAACTTGTATGGGCAAAAATTCATCGTATTTTCTGATCTGATATTTAACATACACCCCAATGAGGCCATTTCGGTTCAGAGCGTCAAAGTCGTAGTCCAGTTCAATCGCTACGACCGCAGACGCAGTAAAGTTAATAACTATAAAACATTAATTAAAATAAATCTTTGTCTATTTCTGGTCAAAATTACTTCTAGATCGCTAAATCCGGCAAATCTTAGATTTTAAATACTTTTGAAGTAGACTTTTCATTCACAAATGGAATTTAGTTAAACCCTCCGATAGGCATCTGTCAGTTTATATCACATTACAATAGAGATTATGATCCTAGATTAAAGACACAGAAAGGGACTAACATTAATCTAGGCAGTCGACTCCATCTGACGCTATCTTAAATGGCAACCTGAATATTATGATCGTTCATAATTTTATTTATACAGACTTATTTTTGCAAGTTGTCACTGACGCGTTACGGTTTCAACTTCGTGGAATCTGTAACTTCAAATAAAAACTGTTTATGTTACCAAATAAAAGAATCGACGAAATCGGCTCATATGCCAATGTAATGAGATCTCAAAAATAAAAAAAATACAGACGAATTGAGAACCACTTCCTAATTGAGGTCGGATGAAAATAGTTTTGCCAAAAAAAATAATAATTGAATTTTCTGCAAACTTATCACCATATGACAACTGAATGTAACTGTATTACCGAAGCCGTCAATCGCAAACAAATAAACTAAATTATTCGAAATCCGGATATAATCCATATTGGTCCCTTGGGGTTCGCACGAGTCGGCTCCGCCTGTTGCTCTCACTGAATCAATTACGTTATCCGTATTGGCGTAGACCACAGCACAATATGCTTGGCAATAGCGCGTTTCCAACAACACGAAGTCAGGATTAGGTTATGGTGAGCGCTTTGTTGGTGCGCCAGCTATTGTTTGCTAATTGACGAATATTATCGGTAGTGTCACGTTTCTGGTGTATTGTGTTATCAGTAATGTCTATAATCTACACGCATATCATAGTGGATCTTTCATTGTAAGCGTAGGGTTGGCAGAATGTAAATAAGTAACAAACTTCATTAAATTATTTTATTTGCCTGGCATATTGGTCTAGTGGTTAGAGACCATGAGTACTATACCCGAGGTTGCGAGTTCGAGTCCCACCCAGAAAATAATAGTGTAATGAGCACGATTATATGATATGATCATATAAATATTTATATTATGTTTGTATATTAGAAATATCGAGGAGCTTGTGGCTAAGCTATAACCGCATAAGTGAATCGATCACAGGTTAAGCTATGCTTGACGCGGTTGGTACGTAGATGGGTGACCATCTTTGTCATAACGAGTTCCTCCGTGTTTCGGAAGGCACGTTAAATTGTGGGTTCCTTCTGTTATTCCTACATCTTTGACAGTCGTTACAAGGTAGTCAGAAGCTTGAAAAGTCTAACAACCAGTCTAACCAAGGAGTATCGTGTTGCCCAGGTAACTGGGTTGAGGAGGTCAGATAGGCAGTCGCTCCTTGTAAAACACTGGTACTTAGCTGAAACCGGTTGGACTGGTAGCCGACCCCAACATAGTTGGGAAAGGCTAGGAGAAAAATGAAAAAAAAAATGTATATTAGAAATATATTTCTTCTTTGGCACTTATAAAATACCTTAGCTTGTGATTACATTACGATTTGTAAAATATGTGAAATATTATAAATAACGAGAACTGGTCGCTTGAGACTTTATAGAAAATAATTTATTGCTTCAAATTCCAATTATTACAGGATATACCTTCACAATTTTTTTAGCAAATTAACGCATAATTTAAAAGGCGATTCTCGTTAATAATTTTTTATATATTATTTTTGTATAGCGACCCCTAACCCTTCAAATCATAAACCCACACAAGGATGTGTGTGTTAGTGTTTCCTGGTAAAATAATAACATTTTGTATCCCACAACACGCAACGCACGATAAGGAATATTACCGCACTTAATTACGGTCAACTATCAAAAGACGCTGGTATTTATTCACTTGGACTTTGGAGTTTCTCTCTCTCGTATTAATTATGCACGTTCCTGCTGATAAGTTGGATATTTCTACTATTTTTACTATCATACAAATGTTATTACACTTGTCCTACGCGCAGATCAAACCCGCGACACTACTCGCACTCGTGATTTCAACCACTCGGCTTTACTTGTACCCAAATTATAGTAGACTTTTAACACAATCATGTTTTGACAAATCATAAAAGATGCTTGTACGCCACGGAAGTAACGTTAATGAGTTTCCATATTTTTCGGCAATCTGTAAATAGTGCCACGATAAATTTACTCCCTAAAATAACCCACACTAAAATATGTACGATGAATTAAATTTCGTAATTGCTGAACACTTCAGCTGTGATAACGAATTCAGATTAATATGAAAGCCCGCATGTCAGCGGCTAGCCTACAGTATTTTAAATTTCCTATCATATGATTTTATGAAACGTAAATGTGGCACAATTTTTATAACAGTAAAGCCATGTTACATAAATACTGGCTTAAATGTGTTTCGTTAAGTTAAGTGTATAAAAAACTGTGTTTTCATTCTAGGGTATCTAGCTCAACACAAAATTTCATCAAAATCGTCCCAGCTGTTTAAGCAGCACTCACAAACTTTGTCCTTTCCATAATTATGATACGTTCCAAAACTTGTTCAAGAATTCGTCCACTCATACCGTGTGACGAATTATTCAACATTAGTATGTAACTGGGTTGCAAGGAATAGGACATTTGTATACTATAGGTCGTAAAAGACTAAGGTCACTGGCTAACAGTAGCCCTCACCGGTTAATATCAACAAATCGTCATTCAAACGGCAGTGATTATGGCAGAGGGGTGAACCGTAATTTGTAGCGGTTTGTGCACTGTTTCCCCAATGATTACGGTTGATAACACTATTATTATTATGTTTCTGTGTGACAACTCTTTACTACCGGGAAAATGAAACCATGAATATTGTCCATCTTAATTAAAATGACTGGGTCCAAAGTTTTACCCCAGCAAATAGAATTTTATTTGGCACATACCAAATTAATCCGTAGACACAGAGTATTAAAGTTTGACATAATTGCACACATCACCCTATTTGAATTCTGCAGGACCCAGGAGGGATTTGAGACCGCTAAATCAAACATAAAATCAAATAACGGGGATACATGGCCAACTTTAAATAAATCGTAATGTATATAAATTAGACGTCACGTTGTTTGTCCGTGATATACTCCTAAACTACTAAGACGATTTATATTCAATTTCCACAACGCATGCAATTTGTTTTTGCTTGAAAGATAAGATACTTCATCTACTTAATTTTTATATGTTTGCTTGCATTGTTATCATCAACTTTAAGGAGGTACAAATCAACATTTGACAATCAACCTTTATTCAATACGACCGAACATGATTATGATTATAATAGTTTGGTTATAACATTTATATACCTAGTAATTCTCATTCATAATTGGAACAACTTTCATTGCACTCAAAAAGGTTGTCCTCTATATAGTGAGTCAATCAGTCTATTACGAAGCCACGCAAAACAATATATTCGAGATCTAATTTGGATTACAAGAACACCAACTACGTCAAACCTCTCCCATTTCGACTCAAATAGGTTTACATTACGTCTTATTGGGAACAAAATTAGATAAGTAACAATGCTTTTTATGTATATGAGACCTTCGTAGTCTGCTTTATCCTTCTATAGGCAATTAAGAATGACAATAGTGCCCATCTAATGGAATACTTTTAAAAATAAGCCTAATATTTTGCAGTTTATCAACGTAAGCGTAGGTATGGTATATTATATACAGTGTGTACTGTATTGTTTATATTCCGCGAATATTATTGTTCTATAAAGTTTAATATTATACCCAGCATAATTAACTCTATTACTGATGCTGTCTGTTCGTCAGTCATCTCGTGAACCGTTATACTTAGGCATTTGAAATTAGCACAGAAAATGTATTTATAACATGATAACCTATGTTATGTTGTCGGAACAGTCATAAAGTTGATGAAGACCATTTCATTTTTGTGCTGAATCTTCGATCTCGCGAGTCTTTTTAAGAAGAATTTATTGACAAAAATGTTGACGTTTAGATTTCTGTTATAGTGCAGCAGTAACAATTTTTTTTTTTAGTAAAGAATCAAATCTTGCTATCGCATCAGTTTTTTTAATATTCCAAAATGTCCTTATAATGATGTCAAATAGGAAATCCCAAAACACATTGGCAAGAACAACGTTTTAAATGGCTACAAATGCACTGAAGCGAATCACTGTTACAGCTACGAGTTATTCCAGCTCTACTTTTAGTGTTTAACCTCGGTGCCAGTTAAAGTTCTGATCTCGGGAAATTACGTAAATGACTTCAGTACCTATTCTTAGCCAAGTTTCATCAAAATGTTAATCTAGAGAGTAGTAGAGGAAAGCTTTCATTCATCGCTCTGCTGACTTTTATTCTTGCATGAAGTAGGTAAGATTATGCGACAGTAAAACAGTTACATAGCCTATTATTTTACGGAATGAACCAACTATTAAAAAAAACTCGCAAAACTCAGCCAGAATCGCGCAAAACATGAGCGAGCGATCCTGTGCCTCTTGTTGCAGTTGAATTGGCCCGGGGTGTTTTAGTCAGAATGATATCGATATATCAGCTTCCGGCGTAGGTTGAGTCATTAACGTGTCCCCTCGGAAAAAAGGGGCTCGCGCCACTGCAGGCTCCGTAAAATGGGTTAAAGATGAAAAATTGCAAAATAAATTGTTTATTCATCTTTTTTAAGACCGCATTATGTAGGGATCATCTGTGGTTTTTTTTACACTCCAGTTACCACGGTTCACCAGATGCGGTCTGGTGATAGACGGACGGACAGACTTCGGCACCCGGGCCGATTTTACACTTTGGATAGACAACTCTAAAAAAGTATAAAATTATATCACATTATGAACATAAATGAAAAAAAATACCCCTTTTAACCTTTTAATGCCAAACTAAACTGAATAATTACTTAGCATGTTAAAAAGCAATTAATTTATTGATGAACACGCTATAATTTTAACGTACTATCGGTACTATCATATATTTATGTGGACAATCCATTTGTACAATGAACCAACATTTAAATTTTAGGTTAGTGAGTACAGTTGTGCAATCAATAGTAAGTATTTGCTATGATCCAGCTATGAGCTGTAGAATTGAATGGAAAACACGTTTCGAAGTATTTAGACCGCATTCTGGAAGAGAGAGAACAGCGGACCCTTTGTATGCAAACACTTATATATGCAGTAGGTTGGTTCTTAAAGAGTTTATGCATTCAAAACAAAACAAAAACGTTTAATTAAGAACGAGAAAATGCTGAAACAAAGGACAACCGACTACAATACCTTTCTTTGACGTGAAACCATTTATAAAAACTTACAATTAAAAATGAACAATAATAAAATTTACAAAAGATCTATTTTTATTACTAACAAACTATTTTTTAGTTTCATGCAGAGAAGGGCACTTTCTAACTTATTATTTTCTGATCGTTACCCTCACTATGAAAAGCTAATTGGCAGCTTCCAGGCTACTAGATTAGTCTAAGTAACGCAAACTTTAAAACCAGTTCATATATTTTTTACTTTGAGTAAAAAAATTGTATGCATGCTTGGGACATATATCGGCATTAAATATGTACAGTAACAAAATGCCCCTTAAAGTAAAATATACACGACGAACACTTGCCGGGTTCAGACTATTCCTGGAACTTGTGAAAACCTCAAGTTTACGACAATAACAACTATATTTCATCCAAAGGGGTTCTAACAGCGACTGCCTAATTGCAAAGTTTACTTAGAACCTTGTGTTGGTTAGCAAGAGTATTTCATATTGTGCTATGTTTGTGTGTAAGTTTGACTG
Organism: Trichoplusia ni; assembly: GCF_003590095.1. Taxonomy (NCBI): domain Eukaryota; kingdom Metazoa; phylum Arthropoda; class Insecta; order Lepidoptera; family Noctuidae; genus Trichoplusia; species Trichoplusia ni. The sequence goes on from NC_039491.1 coordinate 3,798,016, forward strand.
ATGACAAGAAATCGAGGGCCAGGCTGTTAAACGTTGAGAAAAAACTCTCTGAACTAAACATGAAGTTCTTTTTACAGACGTCGAAAAGAGACTTGCTAGTCACCATAATTCACCGCATAGGTCCGATATGCATCTCTGAGGCTTAACAAGATTTTATCAGCTTTTAGTTTCCATTTTGGATTTTGAAATCTCCATAATATTGAATTTTATGCAATATACACATGATGTCGGAAGTTTAATCAGAAACCGGGAAGTGTATCACAATTAAGTTGCGAAAAATGAGTACAGACAGAGTAAATCACAATACACAGAGTACTTTTACAAAAGTAGAGAACATTACAACACACAATACAGTATTTGCTTCAGTTGATATATTACTCTGTTCTCTTGCCAATTGTATGGTGACCAATGCAGTGGCCGGGGTCGAAAAATATCGCCCGAATTGCGTATTTAGTGGTCGCGGTTGCCCATATTGCATATTGCGGTAATCCCTTTGTGACGCACACAACGCCACTCGACTTATTGTTTGTTAGCTGACAAATTTTTGTCAGACAACACTGTTTGTTTATGACTCATACAACTGTATTCAGTCGCAGAGCTTTTGCAGTTCTTGGAAAAGATCGCTTTAGCCGATTTGCTTTGTGGTTTTTTCGTGGAATCTCGAACCTATTTCACATTGCTTTCTGTAAAGCGAAAACTTTGCATACAATTCTTATATTTTATCATTCTATATTTTGGAGAGAGGAGAAATATCAGTCAAATAAATAAAAAATGGAACAGAATGGTGGCCAATCCAATCCAAAAGAAGCGTTGGTCGTTCGGGAGCAAGATGGGTTGACGATATAGTCAAGGTGTCGGGTCGAGTCTTGATGATACTGGCACAATACTGCAGAAATTGGCAAAAGAAATTGAAGACCTGTGCCCAGCAGTGAGGGCAAAGGCTATGAATGATGATGATGATGAAATAACAAATGTAACCGATGACAAACAATAATTATACCCAGTAAGATACGCTGTTATGTACTGACACATTCAAATGCCTGTTACACATTTCTTCAGACGAAGTTAATTAAAGAAGTTGAAAACTCGCAGCGGTACGGGATGACTTGATCCAGAGCAAGAACAAATATTTGACACACTGACAACTTTTTGCGAGTTTAGATGTATTTGTAACATAAGACGTGAAATTCAGTAACTTTAACTAACTAGGATACCGGAAAATATCAAAAGGATACTGTGAAACCAAATATAAGGAATGTTTGATTTTGATCCACAGTAAAACACTAAACTACTAATACTTACAATAATTATGTTCTCAATACAGTGCGATTTTGCCATAATTGATTCGTCTGCTATCCTTTACATATTGAATACAAACGAAATGGTTATGCATTTATGAAGAACTTCTATCTTCTCCATAATTTTACTTACCTGTGCATTTTACTAAATATTTCCACTCAGGGAATTAATTCTATTGGGACTGGACATGACACGTTTGAGAGCACGTCAAATCCGTATTCATTGCTGTCACTCGTAAACTAGACACTCGTTTTTATTGAATCTGAATTTTAAAGTCCCGTTGGACGTAAAACTTGATTCAAAATGGCCGCCACAGACACGGGTACTCCCTTATAATACGTTGCAATAAATTTGCGGTTGAGTTTATTGTCTGTTTGTAAGAACTGAAAGTGATTATTGATCTTTTAAGTGTACTAAAAGTGTCTGGAAAAGGATCATGTCGAAAGGAAAAATAATACGTAACGTGGATCAACAGTACTCAGCTTTCAAAAGAAATTGGCATGCAAATAAAGAATAATTATTTTATTATAAGAAGTTTGGTTGAGAAAAGGGTTTTCTAGACAAAACATAATAGGATCAGAGACCAGGGTTTGGCAATGTCTTATTTACAGACTATATTAACATTGTTAGAATAATTTTGAAGATTTTGTAGAAAAGACCAAATCATCAAACACATTTTCAGAGACAACAAATTAATACCAGATTTCTCACAAACTGTAATTATTTAGTTAGCAAACAAGTTACGACTAGGCATCTAAACAGGAGAGTTTAATTGTTGTTTGTGATTTTAAACAATCTGTTGTTTGGAACTTTTGATGCCCTAATTGACTTCAATGACAGGCAATAAACAAATGCCATGTTTCAAAAACACTTATGTAACATGTTTATTTTTTCATACAAGAATTCTGATGGAAGCAATCGTAGGTATGAAACTACAACGTATCATAAAATTTTCAAAGCTTAAATATAGAAATAGCTGTACATATAATTGAAACACTTCTCTTAAATACCACTGATTGGCTAATCTCGAAGAACCGAAACGTAAGAAGTCTCATTTCAATTTGAATACCGTCCACAAATTGTAATCACGATTCGCACAAGAACAGTCATCTGAGCCAAAATCTCCATTTCAAAAAAAATCGAATGATATCCACATTTATTTCGCGCCATCCCATCGTATTGTTGAATATGGCTTATTTAAGATTACCCACAACAATCAGACCGAGCATTATTGCGTTCGTTGGAATTTTCTGCGCTTACCGGAATGTTCAGATATTGAATTCTACTCATATAATAAGAGATGTCGGATAGCTCTTTAACGATCCATGATAAATATCTGAGAGAAATTAGATTCCGATTGTTTTATAAATAGATCTATGAATATGTAAAGTTTTTATCTTTTAAATGTTGGTTTTTAGGAATTTACACACTCGAATGTTGCTTTATAATTTGGATATATTTGGAGCCGTCAACAGTTCTTTCATAATGTAAATACATGATAAAGAAAACCAAAACCACGAAAAAAATCCAAGTAAAGTAAAAACTGTCATATTTTTGCTACATTTCCTAAAACGGTACAACAAAATACAGATTTGGATGTTAAGAAAACTTCTCGAATAATCAGATAGCGGGAGCTCAACGTCGAGTAAGCTTAAGTGTGCGATCAGCCATTACCGACCAGCCGACCGAATTAACTAAGTACTTTCATACGAAAGGTATCTCAAAAAACCTTTGTCTGCACCCAGGATACCAATTAAAGCATCCGAAGAAAAATAAATGTTAAATACAATTTTCTCAAGCATTTTTTCTTACAACCGCAAGTTTCATTTATCACAGTCTTCTTTGAGCGCTATTTCTCTGGAATAGATTTGGTAAGAAAGTAATACAGACTGCTCTATTCTTTATTTAGACAGATTGCAAAAAGATAGAGTTACTAAAAGTACCATTTGTTGGATAGCACGTTTTGAAAAAAATATATATCATTCATTTGTGGCGTTCTTATTTATTATGAATAGAAAACACGCAAAATAGAATACCTGATAACAAATTTTCTTCTTCTTACGAAAACGATACCCGCAGTAACTAATTCAATCCTTGTATCACTCACGGGGGTTTCACAAACATTCAAGTCATGCACATGCAACAAATAACCCAGACTCAGAACAAGCGTTCGTCTATCACACAAATATTTTTTCTATGCCGGGATCTAACCCGTGACTCTTCACATTGGGTTCGGCGAGATGATCTATTCCGCTATGCATGCAGTCAAAATTCAATAATTACTCCTGAGTTTAAAGTGGCGTCCTTATTATAAATGTAGTTCCTCTATTTATACTTATTCCAATGTTTCTTTGCAGCGTAATTCATGCGTTAACGTACTTACTTTTCACTGTTACTATGCTTTCAACTTTGCGGTCATTTTGAACAAAGGCTATTCAGTGAACTTAAATTGTTTCGGACTACAGTAGTAATTGAATTCACTTAGCTAATGCAGATGTATGTTAGATATTTTGTACTGTGGAGAGCTGAATGTAAAATGCTTTGACTGAATCGCTAATTAATACACATGCATAAGCCTTATGTAAATTGCGTTTTCGTCGTAAATCGTACGCATACTTTAGGAGTAAATTATTGATATGTTTTTTTATGTAATGTTGGGTAAATATTTATAGAATATCTATCCAACATGTTTTATGTGATGAATACAATGCGCGATATTGCAAACTCACAAATAAGTTTAATCAGTTGGTAAATTATTTTTCTTCTCCTAATTGAAGCAGGTTTAATCAGAAAATTTTGTATAGAGTATCTTCATAAGCTCTTCTTTTTTTAAAATATGGACAGTACAAAAAGAACAAAATAAGAATTCAAAAAGGAAACCTCTAAAATTAATCACTGCGCTTAATATTAATAAAAAGTGCCGACAAGTTGGATGCAATGGAGTGGAACCTTCCCGATAGCAAACTTCGAGTTATACCGCCTCTTTTGTTCTGGGGGTCTACCACAACCTCTTCAAGTTAGACAATTATAGATGTAGAAGCAAGACAGCGAGCAACATGATGTAGAGCGCCCTCTCTTTTCTATAGCTGCGTCAATCTGTACTCTAGAAGTCGGTGGTATTCTCCCAAGATTTACGTCAGAGTAGTAATGACAGACTTCAGTTAACTGTCCGCTGCTAATAAGTAGGTTTACAACCAACTACGATGTATCGTGCGTCTCGACTAATATAGTTTGTTATTTTTACGATAATTATGTTGTGCGGCCATGACTATGTGCGATAGTGTGATTTAGTTCGAGACAATAGCAATATCGTCTTATGTATTTTTAATATAGGTATTTAAAATGTTTTCTTTTTCTGCATGTTACTTGAGTGTTTGTAAGACCCCCGCCACAGAAGGATGAAATTCCTAACTGATAGAGTCTTTTCATTTTTAAATAAAATAAATCTTTTAAACCTAACAACTTCTTTTCCATAAAAACTAAATGCGCGGAACCATTCTGGTCATTTAACTGTACGTTTGGTCATAACAATAAAAAGGGAAAGAAGCTCCATACAAGTAATTGTTTACGAAAAGGTATGCTCTTAAAATACATAACCATTCAAATGACAATAAACTCACAGCATTATCTTAAGCGTAGAATAAACTAGGAGTTTCAGCCAAAATTAAAACTGGACCTTTTAAAATAGTATTATCCATTCATCATAAGCAAACACTGCTCATTATCTCCCATGTAAGCGTACAAGTGTTACCGCACATCATTTATCATGGAGACAACCTTCTTGTATGCGGTGTGGTGCATGTCGCGAGCACGTTACGCCCTAGTAGGCGGAGACCTTTAGATAATATAATTAATTGCTTAATTGCCTCCGCATATTCTGATATTGACATTGAACTTCGTATCAAGTATTCTTGTGTTTTGCATTTCCATTCAAGTTTGAAAGACTTTTAAAATAAATTATGAAACTCGAATTGACAAATGCTGAAGGAAAACATCGTGAGAGAGCCTGGATTCGCAGTATTGGAATCTGAAATCGCTGGATTGGGCAAATTAACATCAAAACCATATTAGTTCTTAGGTATCAAACATAGAAACTCCTTTTTGGGGTTGATTGAAAAATGGTATTAATGCACAAAGTGAAAGTGAAATGAATAATAGCTCTTTAAATGTCAGCATTTGTCGATTATTTTTTAGATTTATCCTTTTATAAATGATATTCTTAAGTATAAAGCAAATTCGAGAAAAAAACACTCAATTTTCTTATTTCTTCACTTGAAGTGAACATACGACGTGTAAATTTCTTATTACTAAACATCAGAGACTTCCATTTTGCTCACGTAACGAGGTTCCTTACGTAGTCGAGTAATTTTACACTGAATTAGCTTTCTTCTTTTAAAAAAAACAATTTATTTATTTTTATGATTGCTTTAGGAGTTGAATAAATGGTACAGCTGCGAAAGGGTGTTTTGTACTTACGTTTTAGTATTACTACATATTTTAGTATGCCATGAAAAACTCGTCCAATTTCATTATTACTTTTCTTGAGATTAGTTGAAAAAATAATTATGCGTCACTATTTTTCTCTGCTTACACATAGAAAGCTTCATAAAAACATATTATTTTGAACTTATACAGTTACAATAATCTTTTAAGATATTTTTTCTCTTTATATATTCTAAGATTTTCATTGCCTACTCAAAAGACATACTTCCCAAAGCATTGTTTTACTATCAAAGGATAAATTTACACAAAAACCAATACAGCGTGAATGCCGAACAAATTCCTCCAACATGCAAACTACGCAAAGACGGGATCAAGTATAAGAACCTATGATCCATTAATTCTCGCCTTGAATGGAACATTTGCGAGTTTTATCAGTTTTTAGGGTTCGATACCGGAATAGCAAAAACTGAACCCGTATAAATCCGCCATTAGTGTCTGTTTTCTTGTCCATATGTCGCAGCCTCTCAATTTCACAACTGTTAGGACTATACATTTGAAACGTAGATAGACGTATGTTAATAAAACTCTACGCAAATAAATAATTCTCCGCTTTAGGCCGCGTTTCCATCAGAGATGTGCGATGGAATTGTGGTGTACGATGATGTCCGCTGAGCCATTTCTACCAGAGGTGTGCTGAGCGAGGTGAGGTAAATAAAGCGATTCTATTGGTTCTTTACAAACACATCCCTCGCTACGCATCCTCGTACAACTCTGGTAGAAACGCAGCTTTAATACTGCGGAACTTTTTATGAGCATGTCCGACTCGCTCATGGCCACTTTTTTAAAAGAACGAACGGGAGGGATTGGATTACTGGTGTTAGTACACTATCTTCGAAGTTTTTCATAAAAGGATATTACAGTTGCAATCTCTTAGAATGAAGAGGGGTTCATACTCTTTGTATATTTTCTTACAAAGCCCAATCCGAGGAATATGCAATCATTCTTTCAAGTTTTATATATTGGATGGGTAAACTCAATTTAAAATTTTGAAGTAAATTATTAAATTTTAAATTAGAAAATTATATTATTCCGTTCCCTAAAATTAAATTATAACAATATTATTCCACTTATATTTATGCACAGTAAAAAACATACTACTGACATACATGCACTTACGTTAGTGCCAAATAAATCAAACGGCAGTTGTTAAACGTAACTACACACCAGTGAGTTCACTTCAACCAACTCTCAATAAATCGAAACGGGTAAACAGTTTCGGGGCATCAAATTCAATTTACACTGGAAACAAAAGCAAATCGCAGCCGAGCTCCTAGGATTTACAGAAACAAATGAATATCGGTGAACATTACCGCCGAGATAATTAAAACCGAAGCTCAATAAAATTAAATAGTCAATTGTGAATGGTGAGAATAGATGAATTGCTTGTAGTCTACCTAAGAGGTTACCGTAATTTCTTAAAGTAAAGAGCGAGATAACGTGCCACAATTCTTAAAGTTTCGTCCCTCTCCCACATTTGCAGCTATATTTAAGACTGGGTGGTAGGTAACTGCTTCGCTATTATTTCACTTGGCTAGTTCTCGACCTCAAGTGTGGCTTAATTATGTCAAGTACGATGACAGGATAATAACAATGTATTTATAACAAAGAGTTTATGTTGAATAATGTAGTTTCCGCTCTGAATATTATTTCACATGACGTTAATATATAATGGTTTTGAAGAGCATTATTTTTTGACAACAAGTCGGTTTTTGTCAATAGGTACAACAGGTCTATGTTTATTTTATTTAATTAATTCAATTATCATATCATCTTTCTGGCACAGTTCGTCTATTATACCTGATGAGTATGTATTACACCTGATTATACCTGAAGAATTATATCGTAAAAAAAACAAGTAGAAAGTTTAAATTCAGAAAAACAATATTTAACAATATTTTCAATATTTTATCGAAATCGCACCCGGTCTAAACGACTATATACCTCCCAAGTCTACCATAAACCAACTCAATCACTCACTTAATCACCTTTTTAAGGGTAAAAGGTAAACATACTGTAGACTACATCTTTTTCAACCATACTGAGGGCCTTACGTCACGTATTACAGTTGTGAAAGAGAGACAACGCTCTACGTTGAGTAGTGCTGTCCCACTTCTACATGTGCAAATTATTATTATTCTACGTAATGGTAGGCACCCTGTCATTCACTTGTTATCGCGGATTTTCTTGTCTACAAATTGACCCAAAAACTTATTCAGCCTTTGTAACAGGCCAGTATTTTCTCTTATTTTATTGAATTCAAAGTTTGTTTGTTATTTCGGAAACTTTGATTGTTGGAATAACTTTATAAATGTTTTTGAATTGTTTACCTCAAAATAAATTGGAATAAAATATTTGATGTTGCCGTACAGACTACTTTGTTTTTCACCATAAATAGGGACTAACCCTACTCTTTTGTCTAACTTTAGTTCATCAATAAACCAATTTTCCCAAACAAGGTATTTATTTATTAATGGGTCTCATGTCACCACACTTCATAAAGTTAATTAACTTGTTCTAGGAAAACAATAGGTTATGTTTGGGTTCGAGTAGTGAGGTTTTGTCCGACCTCAACCTTTGTCGCGTCGTCGCTTCGTGTCAAATATATCAATTAAACCTTAATAGGGTAAGGGCACTCGAACTTATTAACTTACACATCAAGTTACTCAAGTCATCGAAATTCTATTGAAACAATGTTGAGGGGTCTACTCGTTCAATTAGCTTGTAATATATAAGAGGAGCTTTTAATAAATGAAAATAATATGTTTATTTCATTTTCATTTGGAAATATACATTGAAAAACCCAGAACCTGAATTTTATAGTTATTTCTACGGATAGGCACTTTAAACATAGTTCTTTCACAACTAGTTCTTATATTTTGTATAAGATATTGTAAATTGCAAAATATTGTATTACGTTTTAATAAGTTATTTATATATTTAATATTGTAATAAGTTAAAAAGAACCGAATGGATACATCCAACCCTCGGGCACTACCCACTATTTATAAACAACTCCGAAAATGCTTTGAGGAAACTACTGAGGATATTATAATGCGGTTAACAACTTTACCGGGCTAATTAGTTTAACCATAAATGTTTACTTTATGAGGTGTAATCGTAACTCTACTTTATGAGAAACTTTTATTAAAACATCTAATAACTAATGGTTTTAATCTAACATAATTTTTAGTACGTACCTAGTACCAAAAAACGAAATAAGTTATCACAAATAAGAGCTGTTCATTAAAAAAATACTTCTTGGATTTAAATAGGTCACTGTTTTAAGAGAGATATAAAATTGTTTTACGTTTCCACCTTTTGAATGTACGTACAAGCGTCCAAGTAGTGCTTTAAAGCAAAAAACCCGATTAGATATGTAGAGGATATAGAGTCGCTTCAGCCCCAGTTGCAGAACACTAAATTTATTACCAGAGCTAAGGTCACGCTAGAAAACACAAATGAAATCTTCAGACTTTTTTTCGGACAACTTATATTCAAATGTATCACTTTATTCAATTCTATTTACAGTAGAATTTTAGCTGTGTTCACAAATTTGCATCCAAAAAAAGTTTGGTATATTTTTCCGATCTTCGCTTTTAATTAAATCTATCGGCCGTAGTAAATTGGATTTTGATAAGCAAATCAAATTATCTCTTTTTTCCTTATTCTTTTCGAAAGGGGCCGCTGAGACGAAAACTTGGCTGAAGAATTCCAAACTAAGTTAAGAAATCAAAAGTTCAAAACCTAATAATTATTAAGCAAGCAAAAATCTTGACATACATTTTCTATAAATAATCAGTACATCATCTTAGAAATACATATAAATCAAAATATGCACTACAGTTTTGACTGTCTACAATCTCGTAGGCATTCGTAGCACGTAAAACTCTCGTAGCGAAATCTACGGGGTCTACGCTTTCGCTAACTAGTTAATAGCTACGCTTATGTTTGCATGTCAACGCCAAACTATGCCTGCAAATGGTTTATAAAGCGCATTGTTTGCGAAATAGGCGGATAAGTCAACACAGAGCGGCGTCACGTACGAAGCCATGCTAACGCGAATCAACGTAATATAATCCTTCACTCGTCTATTACGAGCGCTAAAATACGGTACATACTCCTTTATTTACCGAGCTCCTTTGAAAATAATGAATTTGATGAAAACATTATGATGTGAACTTATCTCATATTTATATTTAGATATTTTCATGATTAAACGTTAAGGCATCTATTCTCGTATTTCTATAAAAAGGCTGTAAAAGTATATGTTTCTTGAAGCCTTTGTGTTTCATTAAAACTGTATGGTTCTGTATTTATCGCTCGATTTACGAGCATAAATCTTACATGGCCAAACAATATCCGTTACCGTACCGTGTGTGCCACCGCAGCACACATTACACACATGACGCTACATCGATAGCAAACCCCGAGCCGAGGCAAACGACATCAATCACTCTAAACGTACAATCACGAGGAAAAATGAGTGAAAATATAACCGTGTACAGTGTACAGTCGCGGTTGGTGAGCGGTCAAATAAAAATGTTGTAATTTTGTTTCAATGACTTTTGAAAATACAATTTTGTTATGTTATACATAAACATCGGATTATTTTTTTAGTGTAAATAATGATATTATATTGTGTCAATTTATTGTAAGTATAACTAAGTTAAAGCAAAGTGCCAATTTAATTGGTTGGAACGGAATAGATTTATTACGGGATCAATAACTTAGCAGGACCAGAAGGTATAATTTTTAAAGCATGAACAAAACTGTTTCTTTTGTCATCTCGTTGTACCATAACCATGACATAAAATTAATCGCCTGTTTGTGAAATCTACCGCGACAAAAGGATTAAATTCCTTGATGCCGGAGCCGCTCTATTTTTTTCTCAAATTTAACACTAGAACTATGTCTCCATATAAAATTCACTCACAAAACATATTATCTTAAGAACTTAACCCGAAATACCGCCGCGTCACCTCTAAACCCTAAGCTCAAGACCTTTCGCTTGGTTCATCTTTACGTAGAGATAAGATCGCGTAAGACACCGCTGTGTTTTCTCATTAGACGGTGGATATTTACACGTCTCGTTTTAATTTACTTGTTGAACAAATAAGAATAAAATATGTTTGAGTAAAAGTTTTCGTTTTAGTTTAAAATGATTTCATAAAACTTGAATGTTATGTTTTTAGGGTCTTTGCAAGGAGGTGTGTGAATATGGGAATTCTTTTTTATAACTTAAGAACGCACAAAACACTTTTAATGCATTAGCCAAAGAATCTTCATACTATCGGCTTTTTTTAATTTACGGAATAAGAGAATTGTAGTTATAAATAATTATCCCACTAATCAAAGGATGGTTATTTTTTTTTTAATAACATTCTTGCATATACTGTTATAACTGTAATTTTACCTCATAACTAGATCAAACCATAAACACAGTGATAATTTGGTGGCCTCAAAGCCTTCCGAACTCTGAGCCCAGTTTTGTTAATCCTATAAGTAAATATTCATACATGTCTCGTAATAAACCGCGAAAATGTGTAGAGTTCGGATAACATTACGAACGGATTAGTAAACGCAAAGTGTTAAGTAAGCTTTTAAATGTTTTGAAATTAACTACGTTATCTTCACACGCCTAAATAAAACTTATTGTTAGTTCATCGTAATATATAAATATAATTTTAACCTAAAAGAAAAACAATGCGAACCATTAACTCAAACAACGACGTAAAATCAATTAGTTCTAATGCATTTATTAGTTTATGTAAGATAATGCCAAAAGTCAATGTTCATAAGCTTTCAGCATTATAATATTAAGAGAAATCGAATGCATTTTCATAAAGATTATGGTGTCTCAGTCTTATTCAAATAAAAGCGTTAAAAAACTTACATTATTTTTTCAAAAGGTCTTAAAAGAATAACACTTTCAAACAAGTTCTCTTATTAGTATTCAAAGAGTGCATAAAACCTTTTTACTTTAATCATAAAATAATATTATCTTGTAATTTAACTTTTGCAAATCTAAAAAGGATAGAAATGTAGTGTGGGTCGCGTCAAATACCTAAAGCTGACGGGTAGAGTCAGATAATTTTAAGAGAGTTACCAATAGAAAGCCTTCAGTAATAGTAAAGCCATATTGCCAACTAGCTTTTTATACCAGCACCCTGTAGACGAGAAAAAGGACTAGCTAGACACTATATAGAAATGACTTTCGTCTAACAAAGAGTAGGAAGGGTCAATTTAAAAAAATTGAGCCACTATATGAGAAAAAGCATTTCCAAAATATCAAACGTCTGGGCGGCAAATACTGATATTAATATAGTGACATAATTTCGTTTACTTATGTGTCTGAAAGTGGTTATGTGTGTTAAGACACAGGTGAAATCTATTAGTTCAGTGGACCAGCAAAACCCTCTCAACTGGAAAAAGATCAGACGCAAGAGTTACGGAATTAAAGACTATCTAAGACAAGGAAATGTCATACAAATAAAACCTTCTTAATATTCTACATACAAATGTATTAAAATCGTTTCTTTAAGAACCATGTATAAACGAATTAAAGTAACACAATTTTGAATTATCCCTCAACAATAGTTCTGACATCAAATCTCTGTCTAAGTCTGGCAAACATTTTGAAATACGAGCTTTTAAATGGTATCGTTCAAAGTCAAATAACTTTTAAAAAGTCTGGCTAACAATCAAATAATTGCTTGAAAAAGGAATAAAAAATATCTATTTTTTTGTTTTTGTACCGAACTCTACGAAATGTATCTACGGAACCGCAGACAAAAAACTGTTTAATTAAAGATTGATTGATGAAGACTCGTAAGAAATATCTATCTTTTAATTACGCTCAGCTTAGAAAGCGGCCATTTATTTACCGCTTTATCTTCTTTCATTTGTTATTTAAACCAACTACTACACCATCACTTGAAAGTAAATGTGAGAATGTAATTTAAGAATTGAATGTGCTATATAATTTTCATTAAATACTTTTGCTATGTCGGGGGTGCAAGTCAAATATTTTAATTTTTGTAAAGTTATACATATAGCAAAGCTATTTTCTAAAACATAGGCAAAGGCCTTATTTGTAACTAAGGGAACCTAAACGAAGGTTTAAAATAATCTTTGTAGTACTAACGATAGAATATTTTTTACATAAAATAAACTCATAAATGATTGGAGCTACGACGTTTCAGCTACGCGCCTACGCAGAATTCGTAGGCGTTGTTGACCTTACGAAATACAAATACGTTTACTGTATTACGTACCTAATAAGCACACTTACCAGAATCTGAGGGCACGGCAGTGCCCCTGCCAAGTCTCGAGCAAAACGGGCACGGCCGTACCATCTTTTCTCGAAGCGATTCGCGGCTGTTTCGCCCCCCCTGTATCTTCGACGTGGACAAAGCTAGGAGTTTAGCTTTTCGGGGAATAATAGTAGGCATTAGAACAAGCTTAAGTTCGAAATTACATGCCAATTGAATTAATGGTTTAGGAGTTACGGTCGATCAAAGTTACACCATTTTGTCACTCACTGACTCACTGACTCACTGACTCACTGACAGATCATCAAAAATCTAAGGTACTTCTAGCAGACTTAGAAACTTCAAATTTTGCACCAAGATAGGTCCTTAGCCACATATAAAGGAAAAATTATAAAAACATTAAAAAATAATATGCCATAGAAAACAATTTTATATTTGCGGTTTGGCAAGAACATTATGTATGGATTTTGACTGCATTGTTAACTTTGTTCGTTGTTTAAGTACCTATTCAATTGGATGAATACATACATAGAATAGAAAAGAATAATATAAATGTAATACACAGACTATCATTAATACAAATTAATACATAAAATTCATAATTCATTAAATTAATAAAGCTAAAACTCCATTGTATTGCGATAAATATTGTATGCGCGCTCGATAGATGGCGTTGTACGTGTCTGAATCGCGCTATGGTTTCGTTACAAAGCGCAGTCTAAGTAGTACTTCAGAATAATTCGATAATTTTCATTTGATAGCGCCACCTGTCTATGAAAAACCATTTCGAAACTAAAAAATATTGTAGTGATAATTGATATTCGGAGAACTTTACGTGTTATTTAGTTTAGTTTAGCTATAGTTTGTAAGTTAGTAGATATATATATGCATATATATATAAGTTTAAGCTTGTTTACATTAGAAGTAACGAAGTCTCAGAGAAGAAACAAAAGAGATAGAGATAGAGAATGGGTTCTAAGCAAAGCAGTAGCTGAAGTCCTAGAAATTATGACACCTAAAAAAAAGAAAGAAATACACTTACAAAAAATAAATGAGATCCCACCAAAAACATTAAATGTAAAAAAATGCCAAGTCTCTCGATGCACTCTTTCCATCGTAAAAAGTTTTGAGATCTCATAGAAGCCAAGTCCTATTCAAAATATTTTGTAGTTATAAATCAACATTTAGTAATTGTATCAATAGTTTTCTTTATATTATAATTATAGTGACTTGGCAATGAGCACAAATTAAAAGCTGCTTGATGCCTGGAATTATGTGCAAATGTTACTGACGAGACCAGTGATCAGATTATTTGTTATGTGTGAATCATGATGGTCACTACCGACTACATGCTCCAATACAATAATTAAGAATACCTTACGGGCCATCGCTTTATGAAAGTAAATGAATCGAGAGTACACTAAGACTGACTGCCGTTGCCGAAATTCGGTTGGGACGACACGGATAAACCAAAAGAAAATTAATTTTGTGATATTAATGTTTACGCATGCGGTGTGTGTAACTTTCAACTCCTACAAATATGCCGTTTTATTTGTTTCTTCTTGTGCTCATTGCCAAGTCACTATAATTATAATATAAAGAAAACTATTGATACAATTACTAAATGTTGATTTATAACTACAAAATATTTTGAATAGGACTTGGCTTCTATGAGATCTCAAAACTTTTTACGATGGAAAGAGTGCATCGAGAGACTTGGCATTTTTTTACATTTAATGTTTTTGGTGGGATTTGATTTAACAGAAAATTAATTCTATAGGTTCTTTCGCATCTACAATGATTAAGTAAAAAATCAAGCGTTCATGCAAGAAACACATTAAAATTCAAATAAACTGGGAACACAGCACTGAGTGACGTAATTTTGAATGTAAAGCAGTCGTTTGTAGTTTTACAGTCACGCTACTCAAATAGTAATTGATAAAGGAAATTAGATTGTTAAGTTTGCACTTAAGTACATACTTTAACCTAATGAAACTTGAAGGCCAACAGAAAGAGCAAGAAAAAATATTTTGAAATAAAAAAACATTTTCCCATCCCTTATTTCAAGGATGCCAACTATTTCAGTCTTGTAGTATGTGTAGCAATTTAAGGATCAAACCCTACGATATTTTTCCTTTATCCAGCGGCCGTATTCAAACAAATTGTTTAAATTTTATAAGAAATCGTACCGATCTCGCTGCTACGGAAACTATCGTGGGTCCGGTCGTTACATGAACGATACACTGTCTATCGATACACGTTACCCTCTAGTATATAGATAATGGTTGCGTCCCTTTGTCCGTTTATCTATTAAACGTCCGCGCACACCAGGACAGTTACTGTCTCTCTATTACCGATATAAAGTTGCTGGTTTAATATTAGATACTCGAATTTCAAACACAGATACTTTACTTTTAGATTTTACTCAAAATTTATATGATATAACTAAATCGCTGCTTATGTTTCTAAGCGTGAGTTTCAAGAACAATGAACCGATTTCGCCTATTCTTTTAAAGAATATACCTTAGACATAGACTAAAAACACAAAAAGAATGTTAGTATTTACTTAGTTAAATAGTTTATTACGCTTCGACTGCTTAATAATTAGTAATATTAAGCTGATTGTCATAAAATTTGTTGCGAGGGTCATTTCAAACCTAAGAAATATCTCACCGTTTCCTTGGATGAAGTCACTCAGTGACGTAACTGAATGTTTGAAAAACGGCAATTTCTCTATAAAACGTCAAAAAGTGTTTTGTTTTCAAAGTTTACTTTATTCGTCAATAACAATTCAAATGAAAACCCCTACGATAATTGTGTCTCTTGGGCACGACGTACGCACATACATGTGTCCTAATGGTTTACCTGATGTTAAACATTTACAGTCGCCCTTAACATAAAGGTACACTCGAATATTGATGAGGCGGTTACGTACGCTCTCCTCAAGTGCCAGTATAGTAAGCCTTCCGATGTAAAGACAACATTAAACTCTTTAATTTTCTTATAAGCGCCTTACAACGTTACTTGATCGGGTAATGGAGCGCACAAATTCCGAAAAGAACTATAGATAGAAGATTATTAAAGAGGAAAATGGAAAGAAACAAACTCGGTTCCTTGAGTTTCGAGATTAAGAACAGCTGCTATTATTCCACCGACGAGAACCTCTTTATTTTGTGTTTTTTGTGTCTAGATTTTACTGCTCGGCTACAGGAACTTTTGTTGAGATTATATTTATCCTGTAAACATCTAGACAACAGCCGTTATTATTGTATTGTTTATGTTATTACGGTAGTTAAAAGAATTTTCAAAAATATTAGTTGTTAATTTGTGTCTGGAGTTTTATGACTATCAAGTATAACAATTATTTATTAACTGCCCTTATGGTTTAAACTATGGTTAATATCTCAAGTGTACGTATATCCTCCCAAAAAAAAACAGCCTATAAAATGTATTTCTGTGAAATTATATACATGATAATACAGCCTCTAAAACTTATTTTGTTAATCAGCATATATAAATGACTCTTCTTTCTCCCATCAGGTCCGGTCCCATGCTACCATGCTAGACGATCTCGTGCCGACGATAGCGGCCAACAGAACCACCGCTCCTGGTGCTGACCACGGCTTCTTCGTCACCTTCTACGATGAGGTCAACAACAGATACGTTAACAACTCACAGAATTTTACAGAGGTAAGAAATACTCAATCGTACCTACAAATTGATAGGAGATAAATAAATAAGAAGTATTCATGTACTCCGCTAATAAATAAAATAGACCAAAGAATTTTTTGAGTTGGTATTCTTAATAGTTTTATCGGTATTTCGTGCTTGTAAACCTTGTTGATAGGTGTGTTCCTAATTTAAAACGGTTTTTCTAAGACAGGCCATTTGACTTTTCCCTAAACCACAACCCTGTATGTAGCCTGCATGCTATGTTCACAAATCTATTCGAATCTACTAAATTAACAAAAAAAACAGTGGGTTTACAGTCCTTACAGACTAAGACCTGACTAAGAATGACTACGAATGTGTTGCTAAAATCCAAAAAAAAAAATTTTTGGAATAATGAGTATTTACGTGTACCTTTTTTAATTAGAATTCAGTCATAGGCTGCCATCATTCATCACCTTTGTTTATATAACCTCAACCTTTTCTGATATGTTTGCTCATCAAGGCTACTTTATTTTTATCATCCGCAGCGGTGGACATCGATCATCATTTTTAATCTCAATTCGATTTGCGGAAATGTGATCGAGCTCGAAGTACGCTTATAATAATCACCTCATACAAAGCCATGCTATATTTATAAATGTCGGTCTCTGGAAAGAACAGTTTAAATGAAGTGGCTGCACTAAGCGACACATTTATACCTGCGCTTAGTATTTTATTGCATAAAGATGTGTTTTTCATTCAAATGTTAAAGTCTTATGCAGCTGATGTGCAGTAAAACAATCTTACGTGTTTTTTACTCTTGTTTCTCTAGTTTCTGCTTGAAAACTATTCTGCTACGTTATTACCCGATTACGAGCCAGACTTTGCGAAAGTGTTTGGATTTCTTGGTTAAGTTCTCTGTCATGAAGAGTGTTTGTATTCCATTGATATATTAGCCTGCTTAAGTACGTTTTGAGAATTGTTAAGTCTTTTCATAATAATCTTGAACATTTTTAAACGAACCTGTGCTATTTACGTTTGTTTATTCTTTAAATCGGACTGACCCACAACTTTGTTAAGGCATCTTCTTCCAAAAGTTTTCCGTTTTTTGCGAGGTCTCTCCACGTTCGCAACCACATAACGGACTAAACCATCATACCACGATGGGTCACGAATCTTCGTCTCAATGTCTTCCTCCTAATTAATACCCGTCCTGTCCTGTCTAACTCCTACATTAATACGTGGTGTGTAATTTAAGTAACATAGAAGCACTATACATTTAACTACCCACACTCTGGTAACTACTAGCTTCAAAATATTCACAATTTACTTTGACAAAATCCCTTACGAGGCAACGTTCTCTTATCTCGCCGTCTTTATCTATGCTGACGCGGGAAACTGTTAAAAGCGTCGAATGAATGAAAGAGATTCAGTTCAATCCAAGACCTTTACCCACCTTAGGTGTTAAGTCTAGATAGAACGAAATCTAGCGATGGACGCTAAAAGGTTTTTAGCTTATGAAGAAAATTACAATTTTTGCAGGTAGTCTGAAAATACTGGAATGAAATGAAATAATTTATTCTGCAAATAGCTGAAGTCGACATTTCCTTGCTGGCTATCCTACTTGCTCTTTTTATTATATCTATACTTTATACATTTTGAACCAATTTATATAATACATATGATTGCATAGTGTATACATTTCAAAAAAATCAGAAGGTCGTCAATTCTTTTTAGGTTTATCAGGTCCAATTTTAATAAAAAAAAATCCTTTCTAACGTTTTAAACTGAGTAATTCTCATTATTTGAATATAAACTAAACAATTCTGACCTAATTCTTGGCCATCAAAATATAACACGACATTAAATAAGACTGCGTATATATCAACACGCAATGCTTACACGACATTGTTTTGTCATCACGTGCCGACGCATTATAATTATAATTAGCATACAAACAAAGAGATATTAATATGTGACAGTAACTACGTGATTCTAGACAGTTTAGAACGTGAAACGTCAATTTATGCTAACTATAGATACAATAGGTTATGATATATAGCTCATATAAATACATATAATTAAAGTATGTTGTTGTAATGTGTTGACAAAAATACGCGAAACAAAACTCTACTAGTTGCCCACTTTCCCAAAGATACATCCTTGATTTTTTAGGTTGTAGTAAAAAACGGCTCCCTCAATAAAGAGTATAATTCTGGCGTCGCGAGGGGTTTTCAAGCATTCAAGCCACACTGCACAAAGAAACAGACTAGACTCAGGACAAGCATTCGTGGATCACACAAATGCTTGTCCTACGCGGGGATCAAACCCGCGACACGTCGCGCTGTGTTTTTCATATGGTGACCCATTCGGCTATCCATGGATTGAGTCCATAGTCCAAAAGTGAAGTATTCGTAAACTGTCACGACAGCCCTCAAGGCTTTCGTTTGACGACTTGTACGTGAAACATTGCCACAAAACGCTATTTAAAATGCAGGCTCGCTTAAATAAAAGCAAGTCTCCCTAGTTAAAAACAAAGGTTATTCATAGGTACCTATTTACAGTTTTTAAAATCATTTTTCCCTTTGTTTAGGCTTACCAGTCCTTCATCCTACCATGGTGGCGGCAAGTGCTGTGGACGGTGCTGTTCGCCGGCATGGTGGTCGTGGCCACCGTCGGGAACCTCGTCGTCATATGGATAGTGATGGCCAACAAGCGGATGAGGAGCGTCACCAATTACTTCTTAGGTAAGAACTTTACTTTTTTTCCTACAATTTTTATGAAATTCATACTACTGGGTGTGTTGTTAGTAATGGTATATATACTTTTTAGGGCTTTGTGATCTTCTGTTGGATTGTCATGTAAATAAACTTAAAATTAACAACGAATAATTTTTAGTTAATAGCTCCTTTAATAGCGAAAACGTTTTTCTTTCATAAAAATCACTAAAGCATAAATTAAGCTTTATACACCGTTTAACGACGATAGCTTCATTCTACTTATTATTATGGAATTTGAATAAACAGTTAAAGTTCCAAACTCTTTTGAAAGTCTGAAATTATCATACACTCGCCACAAAAACAGTTAAAAATAAATTTCCATAAAAACTTTTTGGTAAAAACGAGGTAAGGAGCGAAACACAATTCATTTAAAGCTTGTATGCAAAACCGAGACGTTGCTAACACAATTTGTAAATGTTCCGAGAAAGCGCACTCCTACATCATTGTTTGTAATTAATACAGACATGCTTTCGCTGCTTTAACTAAGAATACGTTAAAATAACGTAGGTATTCCTGTGATGGTGTTTTAAAAGAGCTTTTTGTTTTACTTTTTCTTTAATTCCCACGTTTTTATAAACTCACTTCCTTGTTTGTTTGTTTGTATGTTTGTATGTTTTTTTTTCGTTCCGGTTGGATTTTGAGGCACTTCCCGATAAGCTAGCAGTCTGAATTTTTAGGGGTAGCTTCAATGACGTTTAAAAACGTGGGTATTTAGAAATTTGAAATCTATTTTTCTTTTATAAACTCTTCCCGCTCTTACTAATTTAATTTTTGTTTCTTGAAGGGTTTAGCATTATTTATGTAATTCAGATTGAATCACTCGCAAACACAAGTTAAATTAAATGTCATCATTATTTAGTAACAAGATCAAAAAAGAAAATTAAAATCAAAGCAAGGAGCACAAATATTACTGGAATTATTCAAGCTGTGATTAGATACATGTCATACGTAGATTAACCGTTTTTAACACCCAAGTGTAGGATTAACTCCGTAAGCCCGGTCTCACATGATTAAGAGCTTTTGTTTGTGAATGATACGGTTACCTTTTTAACCGACTTCAAAAAAAGGAGGAGGTTCTCAATTCGACTGTATTTTTTTTTTCACATTAAAATCCTGGTGTTGACAGTTTAGGCCGTCTCAACCTACCTTTTCTGACCCTAGCTGCATTCTGTACTTTTACCTGCATATAAAATGTAAGTTGTGTGGTAATCTAGTATATGAGCTACCACCGCACCAAATTCCATTAAGATTGGTCCATTAGTTCAAGCGTGAAGCGGCGACAAACATATACAAACTCAAAAACTAAACACATGTTTTTCTCTAAACAATTCTGCCTAATTCGATTACAAGTCATCCTCAAATAAATTAAATTCTATTTTCTTCCGCAGTGAACCTATCGGTAGCAGACGCGATGGTGTCGACCTTGAACGTGACCTTCAACTTCACCTACATGCTGAACTCTGATTGGCCATTCGGACACTTCTACTGCAAGTTCTGCCAGTTCATAGCAGTGCTTAGCATTTCGGCATCCGTGTTCACATTACTGGCAATAAGCGTGGACAGGTGAGTCACGAAAGAAATAGCCTTTTCTCTTTTTTTATGAAAAATAAATTGTTACCTATCTAATTATTAATGTTGTGTCCGCATAGATTTATAACATATCAGCTGTCATAATAATTGTTTATGCGTTTATAACCGTATCCTTTATTCTCATATAACAAAGTTATTGAACTATTATAACCGTGGTTACTTTGTTTAAATTTAAATCACTTTTGTGTAAATAAGTTAGAAATACTTCCTGGTAAACGAAGAATTAATTCAAGCTACAAAGATAACCAGTAACTCTACGTTGTAGTGTAAATAAATTTGCTTCAGTTTACCAAATTTCATGTACCAACATAAATAAAAGCTAACCCCAAAAGTGAGAATTCAACTACAACCCGAGTTTGTTTTCAGTTATTTTTGAAAGCAAACGTTACAAATTACATTTATGAAATTTTAACTAACAAACAGCAATTTCATCTTCCATAGATGCAGTACGAAACTCAAGCAAATAATTAATGTTTTCATCTGCGCTATAAGTCAAATACTATATAAGTCGTTCCAGTTTCACTATACCTCTTAGAAGTTTCAGTCTGTCTTTTATAGATGCGAATCAAAACAAGAAAAATTTTCAAGCGAATTTGGGTAGATGCCTCAATAGAAAAACATGTAATGTCCGTTTTTATGAAATACACGTTCAATTTTGTACACTAAACAAATAAATAAAATCAATAAATTTATTCTTAAAACCGAGCCCTAGTATTATTGGGACACCTATTTTCAAAGAATGAGTCCTAACAGAGGAAATCCATTACCTGTATTCGTTGTCGCAGCTTTTAGCGGCCGCGTCCTTGTCACCACGCCCCGTTTCCATCTTCCTACACTTATAATGTTAGGTTGGGCATCATATTATTTAAGTTAAGGAAATATACTACTAGGCTTAGGCAACAATCAGGGCGGACTATCAACACCTCTTGGATTTTAAAATTAGAAACTGCAGTCGTGGAAGGCAGAACAGATCTTCGACATTGTAGACCGATACAACTTCGTATGGTTTCAACGAAAATTCTCCAAGAAAAAAACGAGACTACGCTTCGAATTCTACTAACCAAAAGCCATTTAATATTCCACATTTCTGTAAATCGTAAATTCTCTTCCAAGCAATAATAGTTCGGGGAACACTAAACGCCTCCAAAAATATTTATGGTACCTAAATAAATATTAAGAAATCACACAAGTACCTTTTTATCCGAGAAACATGCTCTGAATCTAAACGGGTAAAATAACTCATTGCTTTCTCGGATTGGAGTCCAAAGAAAGACAGAATAGCAATGTAGAAAATTTATTTTTACTGGCAGGTCGTTTGAATCAAGTATTAAAAAATATTACCGTGGATAGCTTCGAGATTTTCGGCTGGATTCAGAGTTACTGCATATTTACTGGCATTTTGGCTTATTACACCAGGTCAAAAGTATCTCTTAAAAACTATCTATAACATTAGATGCGTCCAAATTATTGATCGCCAAGAAAGTTTTTATATTTTTCTTAGATGAATGTATCAAGGTACATCTTTTAAAATTGTGAAAATGATATTTCGATAGATATTCAGACTCATATCATTGTCAATTTCACCGGAACAAGTAAACATTCATACAACAAAATATAATTCACACTAACCATTCCTTTCCGAAACATAGTTTTATTTTCTACTTGTATCCTGTTTATACCTTTCCATCACTCACATTTGTTTAGATACGTGGCCATAATGAGTCCGCTACGACCTCGGCTGGGCAAACGCGCGACGCTGGGCATCACCGCCGCCATCTGGGTGTGGAGCTCCATCCTCAGCACTCCCAACCTGGTCTACTTCACTACGGATATGGACTACTTGCCAGACGGAACGATAAGGTATACACACCTAAGCCCATTACAAACATTTTAAATCGAAGCGGAAATTTTCTCTGTCCAGAAATTTGCATCGAGAGTCGCTTTAACATTGAAGCGTTCACGAAACAATCACATCTATGGATATTTTTAATGATTGCAAAAAAAAATCACAAAAAAACAAGGCTGAAATCGGAAGTACAAAGAAGCTTTTAGTTAAATTTCACAATTAAATTCTCGGTGGCAGTACGTATTCCCTTAAAACGTCGGCACTCACAAAAACTATTATCTACGAGACTATAAAATGTTTTATGTTGGAACTTTGTCAAGTTAATACTCTGCTTCACAGACGGGTGTGCTTCCCGGAATGGCCTGATGGCATTACTACCATGTCACAGCTGGAATATTGGTAAGTATCAATAGTTAAACTTTATGTTTGTAGAAATTGATTCTAATATCAACTGAGCAAATGACAAACTTTACTATACTTGTATATGAGGTAACTTAACAAATAGAGTTTCGAATTCTTTAAAACAATATAACTTCTAAAATAAATTTATGCCCCTTTAATGATTTTGACGTCGAACTCAAGACACTTAGGATGCCCTATAGACTGAAGAAAAACGCTCCAAACACTGCTATACATCGTTTTTTATTTTCTTTTTAGTAAAAATACTAGAATATACACGTCCCTCTGCTGGGCACGGGCCTCTTTCCGTGTATGGATCATTGAAGGGTTGAGCATTGATCATTCATTTATTATTAGATGTTAAGATTCTTTAATTAAGTTAGGTTTTCTAGTAAAAAATTGTTTCGTTCCCAGGTACAACGTGGCATTTATGGTGCTAACATACTTCCTACCCATCATGTCCATGACGTACACTTACTCGAGGGTCGGCGTTGA
This sequence comes from Trichoplusia ni, assembly GCF_003590095.1. Classification (NCBI taxonomy): domain Eukaryota; kingdom Metazoa; phylum Arthropoda; class Insecta; order Lepidoptera; family Noctuidae; genus Trichoplusia; species Trichoplusia ni. The sequence continues at coordinate 3,821,850 of NC_039491.1, forward strand.
GCTCTGGGGCTCGCAGTCAATCGGAGAGTGTACTCAAAGACAACTGGACAATGTTAAAAGCAAACGAAGGGTAAGATTCTTTTTAACAAGAAACTTTCCAAATTAAAATCAAACCTTTTAGCATGGAGCCTTTTCAGGCCGATGTAATTTTTTTTTTCTCCTTAACTTTTGATACATTTGACAAAATCGTTTATTTTGTAAAGCAGTATTGTCATGTCTCATGTGGTATGTACGCGAGTAAGGTACAGCGCGTTGCTTTGATTTATTAGAAATTCGTTTAAGGTATCTTAATTACATATCACCATTTTTTAACATCGTTTACGTAACGTATTTATTACACGTCGCGACATGAACGGTTATATTCGTTTTGGTTCATCAAATATTGTCTCAAATCAAACTTATTTAGACAGAAATTGTGTTGTTGGATCGAAAAATTCCATCAAAAATTAAATAAAGGGTTAATGGAAGTCCTTCTAACTAAAACCATCTCTGATCGAACTTATCACTTACAGCAATGAATTCGTAATTCGCACTTTTACGAGTACTTTTTTTCCACTCTTTCATAATTTATTGGCTTGTGATCTATTAACAGCTATAGACTCGATCCAATTTTCACTCCCTTCATTATCGATCCGAGTAAAGCCTTAAAAGTTTCAAAGCTTATTAAAATTTCATCCTTGTTTTAATAAATTTGCTTCTAACTCCTCAGCGGTTACAACGACCGCAATTCAAGAGCCTTCTTTAAGCCCCATTCAAATATTATTCAGTGTAAAAGAAACATCACATTTTTGTCAGTTGTTTTGCTTATTTTAAATTTGAATGGAGGTTGAATGTGTTCTCTGTGTCCGATTCTTGTTTCCTTTTTTGTAAATTGGCTTTTCTCAGGTTTCACGGTATTTGAGTTAATTGAATGCGCTGGCCGGAATTTGTCACTACGTATTAAAGGTTTCCGTGTCTTTCTCTCCCAATATATTGCCAATTGAGATGTACGTAGGATAGTCAATGGGATTTGGAACATTTCCGTATATCATTTCAATCATTCGATGAAATTAAGCCGACTTCCATATTTTATCCATGTGTTATGCTCTGTCTAATTTCCCTTATTTTTCAACAGGTAGTGAAGATGATGATAGTAGTTGTAGTAATTTTCGCTGTCTGCTGGCTGCCGTTCCACGTATATTTCTTGGTGACATCATACTACCCGGACGTTGTCAACTACACGCACATTCAAGAGATTTACCTGGGCATATACTGGCTGGCCATGAGCAATTCCATGTATAATCCCATTATTTACTGTTGGATGAACTCCAAGTAAGTTTTTAGCTCTGTCAAACTTTTATAATGTAAGTATGATTATGTTTTCCCAACCACAAATAAACGGCTTGTGAAATCTAAACGTTATTGGGCGAACCATTTTTGGATTTCTCCTTTTGTCAGAAAAAAATCGCCAATTTTTTTCTTGTGTCAGCAAAATCGAATGTTTTATATAAATCTGTTTGAATTCACTGAATCAATCATTTTGGACCCTAAGATAAATTACTCTCAACTTCACGACAGAAACTTTAGTAAATTAGGGTCCAGATGTCAAAGTTTTACAGATACCTGCAAACTTATTTCCATTTAAATAATAGTCGTCGTGAAACGTTAATTATGTAGCAAGAATCGTTAAATTAGTTTGCAGCTAAGTAGGTTAATTTTCAGCTTCAACATTTACAATTTAATTATAGGGATGTAATCGAAGGTTAAATTAATCAGTAAAATTGTAAGCTTTCATCAGTTTTTCTGTATCGTTGTTTTTTTGTCAGATTCCGAAGAGGATTTAAGCAATTTTTCTGGTGTTGTGGTGCCTTCGGCGGAGGTGGCTTGGACCGGCGCCGAGCTTTCGGTACGGATCGGATGGATCGCTCAGTCCGCTCCCTGTCACCTAGCAGGAAGAATGGTACCAGTAAGCTGATAATACCCTTTTTTATTCCATCGGATCCTGGCTTTTTGTAGATGCTTTTCACATAAACCTATTAACCGTTTTTGTGTGGATTATTCCTGTGTCGGTTAACGTTAAGGAGTATCGATCTACCCTCAAAACCCAAAACGGTAACACACTATGTTCTTCACAATGTTTCGTATTATGCCATCAACTTTTGCCTAGTCAAGACCTTTACACATTGTATGCTCACTATTTTCTCTTACCATTTACTAACTCCAAAACACTCCATCATTTCTCTAGCTACTATTTGAATATTTAATTTAAAGATGAGTATTCCTTTTTCGTAGGTTTGTTCAAGACAACAAAATTCATCAAAAACCCACCTGGCTCTCCCCACTTGCTTCATGCAAATAAAATACGCAAGTAAATGATGCCGAGGAGCCAAGTTCAGTATTTTTATCTGACTTTATCGATGTTATAGAACGATCAAACATGACACATTCGTGATGGCTTAAAATTCGTCAGTAGTTAAGCAATACTTTAGTTCATCATTCTTGGTCTTTTTATTCGCTTCTCAATTCATTGCTTTCACTGACGGTTTGGATACTGAATTGCCATTCGTTGTCTTCCCAAACCCAGCTGTTAATAGCATTGCTCAACAGGAATGCAGTTGTTGGATGGAATGTTGATAGTAATATTTTTCTGCAGGCACGATTCGTATTTCGATGCATAGCACTTACAACCAGACGCTGGTGAGCGCGGCCTGACAGCGGCGCGGCGCGTCCGGGCCGCACGGCGACTGCGGCGCGAGTGACGCGCCTCACGGGCCGCACGCGCCGCACGCACCGCACGCCACCGAGCGCACGTGGATATGACGCGAGCGCCGCCCGCGCACGCCCCGCACCCCTCAGGACCTCTACGCCTGAACAGTTAACACTACACGACGGTGTGCGCGGCCTTTATACCACCACTATAGAAACTATGTAACTATATACCTATGTATGTACTTGCACGTTCTAAACGTACGCAAATACTTTTGTATATAAGTCAGTCATTTTAAGTGGCGAACTAGTCATAACTAAGCCTGTCCTTAAAACGTTTGGCATATTTATTATGTTACTTTCAATACCCCGTACATATTCAGTTTTTTTTTTTGCATTTACCATGATCTGATTAAGATCGAATAGTTTTATAAAGTGACCAATGAGAGTATAAACCAAAATATTTAATTACAAGTTGGCTGAAATCACTGGCGTGAAATCGGACAATATTTTCACACGCCAATGACTACAGCAAGCAATCACTCTGAAATATTTTACGTTATCACACTTTGGTACATTAAAATTGTACTAAAAGTATTTTTGTAATTTTTCATGTTTTAAAAATAAAGAAGTTATCCCAGTAATTAGCCAGTAAAACCTATTCTAATTAAGGAGTTAAAAGATCGAGCTTTTTCTAACAAGTTTCCTGTGAATAGACCGACCCAAGCATTTTTATTTACTTTTGTACATTTTTACTATAATAATATTAAGCGTTGTGCTAATTATTCGCAACAAAGACGTAGTTACCATAATTATCTAAATGCGCTGTATAAAGTAAGAGAGATATGTTTCGTTTCGTAAAACAAATGCACCAGAATAAATTAACTACTTAAACTGGAGTTGATAAGTGACTTTCTTCGAATTTATGCTGTACTTGATAAAATCTATACCTATCAATTATGATTTTAACTACCAACTATTTTGTTGCAATGAAAGATGTATCGAAAACTTCGGTTCTTGCTATAAGCTTTGACTTTTAAGTGTATGGCTTAAACAATTTAATTGTTAAATGAATGTAAATTTAATAGATAGTTTATGAAATTTAATTGTATTATTATATCGATGTACAGAACTCTCCTTAAGTAATAAGTGTTTTATAAGGCAGGTGAATAAGCTATTCTCATCATTATTTTTTAAATATTTTTTTCATTCAATATGGCAAAGCCTGCCGAAATGTTTTTATCTATGAAACTAGCTTATTCGATTTCCAATAAGTATCCCTAAAATGTTATGTGTTATTTTATTTTGTTTTTTTCCCCGACAGCCAATTCTTCGTTTAAATGTTATCATTTTTAAAATGGAAGGACTATTACATTCTCTTTCTATTAACATAATAGTCTTCTCGAATACAAATGGTTGGGATCACGCCGTGCACTCAGAATTTAAATAAGGAACATTATTTTGTTGTATGCACGCAATAGAATATTCTCAAAGAGAATTCCTCCACAAAATTATATTAGATCATTTAATTTACGGCTCTCAAATAACATTATGTCTTCCTAACAATTTGAACAATATTCTGTTCACTTTAGCCCGAGATTTTGTCGTAGACAGACTGAATATTGTGGAGCAAATTCAAAATTCGCATGACGTATTTAGCGAAGTTGCTGTGGTGCTTTATCATTTGTGGTCCTAAATACAGGTAAAATGTTGAGTTTATACCACCACTAGTGAATGTATATTTCAAAGAAACTACAAAATGAACACGACGAAATATAAAATAAATACCTTCATTTTGGCTTAAAGTTCAACTGTTCAGCAATTTATTAAGTCAGTCAGTTTCAATGTGACGTCACTTATCATTCTATTTATTCGGCCGCTGTTTACATTGTCACGACAACGCATTAGGCCATTAATTTCCCCTTGTTTCTACTTAAACACGAATCTACGAATAATATCAGACACGGCACGCTACGTGACATATTGTTTTAGTTTTATTTGGTACAAATTAAGACCTTTTATTTATTACCGTGAAAGTATCTAACTTTTTAATCTATTATTATTTTTATAAAGAGTTTAGAAGCTGGAAGCCGGTTATCTCTAAAGGCACTGACGAAACCGATTTTGTAAATGCTTGTATATTATACAGTCACATTATTTTTGAATATCATGTGCTTGTGCATCGACGAGGTATCTACGACCAAGTAAGTCGGATATTACAAACAAACAATTTAGAAGTATCCCTAAAATGTTGTGATCTAAAAGATGTAATATGTATAGTCGTTTCGGGGTGAGTCTCTGCATATGGTATTGCGGATATCGAAACCAATATGACGCATCTAATAACTGCAGTTATAGTTTTCCGATACATTCTTTCGTCACAACTGTTAGTGGATTCCGCTATCTGCGCGCAACTCTACAAAATACTTCATACAATATTGTTAAAAATAATTTAAATAGAATCGTTTAATTTCGTTATTATTTTAGTAATTTTTGTGTTCAGATTTTCTCTTGTTACTTTTTTATTACTGAATCCTTTTCACCCGCTTCATCCGCTTTGATATCGGTTTTAGATGCACTTCCCTTAACAAAATCAGATTAAAGTAACCTATGTGTTAATCCAAGGCTTCTGCTATCTCCATGCCAAATTTCATCGCAATCTGTCCAGCAATTTGGACGAGAAGAGGTAACAACGTACATACAGCCACACCCACACACTATCGCAATCACAACATTAGCGTGGTCAATACATCCCTAATTTGTAACAGATCCTAATTAGGAAGTAACCTCTGTGGAATAAAACGTATATATTGCAGAAATATTCTAAATAATAAAGAACCGTTAATTGAATCAAACCTAAATATTGTGAGATCAATCGAATCGTTAGAACTAAAAGAATCCTAATTGTAATTCGGTTACACTTACAAATGCTAAACAACATTTTATGTGGTGATTTGTACAGGTATCAAAACAGTTTAAATAAATGGGTTTGTTTAATTCAATCGTTTGCATACAGTTTGTCACTTGCCAGTTTTGATAGCAGTTTGATAGTCAGCCTATGAATAATAAAATCATGTACAGTACAATGCAATAACTCCGCTGTAAAAAGTCATTAGTTTTGTCGAACCATGTCATAATAAGTTTGATCTGAGTTTAATTTCGTTTATTTCGATCAATATTTTTACATGTAAAGTTAGTTTTTTTTTAAATTTAATCTTCACGAAGTTATGAGTAAAAAGTAAAAAGTAAATATGTTTTGTATTCATTTTTTTTGGACAATTAAGTATATCGACTATTTGTATCAAGTATGTTTAATGTATTTTTATATTTATTGCCTATAATTAACTTTTTTTCTACTGTTTTACTACAATATTTAATTATCGATCAATTAAGTTATCATATCACAGCGGTTTTATAAACCCCTCAAGAGATAAAAATATAGATTATCGGTCACAGTATTTACGTTCCTTTACTTTTCCAATCGATGTTTTTACATGTATAATATATACATGTAAAATACTGTTACGGACCCTCTTGGTTTTGGTAAGACGAGGAAATTCTCGTGAACACCCACCTCCTCTTGGGAGGAAGCTAGTATTGTCAAACTCTTCCTAACTTAACCTGATAGCCGTGCTATGTCTCCTACATTTAATCACTGCGCGACAATACATAGCGATTCATCACGCATCCCGTGTCGGATTCAACTATACTTAAACATAATTGCATTTGCGTCGTTTGTATTACCTCCCTCACAAATACCATGTTTTATTTCTAATTACTGTAAAATATTTACACCTAATATAAGCTTTTATTATAATAATGGTACTGTAATTTGTATACGTATACCTAATGTAAATAATAAAGCTATGTACATATATTTCTATGCTAATTTATAATGATGTAATGTATTAATTTATCAACTAGAAACTCTATGTGAAGAAAATAAAGATAATTATTCTAATTGGTGTTTTAATATAGTCTACCTAATCCATAATTAAAGTAGCCAATTCAAGGTGTCAGCTGCATCAAAATCGGTCGATTCGTTTGGGCATGATGAGGTAACAAACAAATACACACACACATTTAAACTGTCTATCTTTCACGGTTTATGAGGTAGAACCTGGCGACAGACTTACGGTCAGACAGGCAGACATTGGAGCTTTAGAAATAGGGTTTCGTTTTAACCCTATGGGTGCGGTACCCTATAAATTGCATAACATACACAAAATGAGTTTTATTTAAAACACCGCTTGCCGAAAACTACTTTTTCCACAACACGAAGGTTTCTTGCCTTCGTAATCTACACGGGTATACACCACCTGTGACCTCATTCGCTTGTATAGAATATTGACAATACTGCTTCCGCTTTTATTACATACATCGCGCCTGTATTATATCCGCGAAGGTATACACAACTATGCCCAAATAAGTGAATAGATCTAGATTATTAGATGTTTTTGTGGAAGGAAAAATTAAGGCATTTTTGTACTTCATTTTGATCTAGAAAGTAGATATTTTCAAAGAAATTTTAGTAAATTATTACAACAATTTATTTGTTTCGTCATCGTGTAATTTATACGATGTATGGACTTTGTCTGAAATAAATAAATGAATTACATACACATACATTTATTAGGTATACATTTACAAATGGTTTGTTATTTTTACCTGACTACAAAGGAAATTTTATTTTTAACCTAAGTATTTTGTTTAGGTATTTCCTCCGGGCACTGTTCAAACAACTGACAAACATAGCAGTAATAACTATGTAAAAGTAACTTGAACTGGAAACTTTGAAAACCCAAGTTTGATCCTGAGTTAAAGACTTCCATTGAACTTTTAAGTAGAAATCAATCTTCGTTACCCAAAGGGAATTGAAACTTTATGGTTAAAAAATCAAGAATGTCTCTTCAAGTTTGTATTTATTTTATTTTAAGAAAACGAGTCCCGAATTGAGGAATTTAATCCACGTGTTGCGGGGGTTTTCACAAATATTCAAGTCACATGCAGAAAGTCAGCCAGACTCGGGATAAGCATTTATGGATGACAATCGCTCAGACACCTCAACCGTACAACATATTTACTATTATAAATCTGAACAAAAAGTAAACCGAAATATTTATAACCTTACATAATTTTTATAACCAATTAGTTTTTATTTTCCACCGTCATTTCCTTTTTCTATTTCGGCTAACGTTCAGTCTCTACTTAGAATTTCTGAGTCACCATTAGATAAATACTTGATTAGAAACTTTTTGGACAAATTATCTAAACATAAACTTGGAACAATTTATAAACGGAATGAGAGGGGTGGAAACTTTTGTATCTGTATTCTGTATTTGTTGAAGTTTGAAACTTGGAATTCAGGTGAATTTGCTTCTGCAATAGCTGGTATACGAGTTTAACGGTCGCACGCTGTGACGGTAGCTGACAATTTCTGAATTTGAATTTGAAACTGTAGGTAGTAGAATTTATGGAGCAGGTGTTGGATATCGCGCGTTTATGTTGAACCAGATATTGGTGCATAAAATTCTTACTAGAAGAATCACCGTCTGACCTCCTTATTCGTTTTTGGAGTAAGTTATGCTTGACATTATCAAATACCTTGATTTATTATTTACGAAACTTACTTTTTCATATACTAATCTGTGTTTTGATATTCTAATAAAATCAAAATACCTGTGAAACCAACGCAGTTCACAACTTCTGAACTTTGTAACTTAAAATATTAATACATACTGCACATATTGAATGTAGCAGACGTTCTTGGAAAAGGCACGTTTCTATGTTCGCTTCATGCTCTATTTACCGAGTGCTAGTGGCAGTTTGGTACTACAGAAGTACATTATCTTCGTAATCGCCTTACCTCTAACTGTTAAAAGACGGTAAAATGGCTATAAGAGAGCCATTTTAATGGCTCACAACTACAGGTGACTAACCTCCTTTCTATTTTAATTGTTTTTTTTATGTTTAGATTTTTAATTTTGTAGCTGTGTAGCTATTTGTTAACCTTAGTGTTAAGTATAAAATTTGCATGCCTACTGGGTAGAATGTACAAGGTTCTGTATATGCTAAAAACACCAATTTGTAAATACCTACATTCAAAGCAAATAAAATAATATTAATATTATTATTATAAAATTACTTGCAATAGTTAATGAGGAAATATTCATGATATGATTTTTGAAAAAATGTTTAGAAGTTACATGCAATACTTGTTGCATGTAAGTTTTTAGTTTATATTTGATGCACAATAATTGTAGCGTCTATGTTTTGTTTTGATAATACATAGTCTACTTAATAAGATTATACCAAGTTAACAAAGTGATAACAAGAAACAAAATTGAAATTGTCGAAAGCCCTTAAAAAAATGTCTGACCGATTTATTTTGCCTAAAGAGCTAAAGGTAAACTTTGTAGAAAATAGGTGCTCTTATAAAATCCTTAAAGCAAAAACCAACTTAATTAAGATTAGTTAGATATTCTGAAGTATAACTCGTGCCGGAGTTGTGAAGTTCAAGTGAACCGTAGATAAGAATATTGAACTTTGCCGGCTCGCGGTGAGACTAGTGGTAGGCCTCTTTCACCATCTCTCCAAGATAGACAGTTGTAGCTGTGGAAGCGAAAGAGTAAACCTAGGGTATAGAACGGCGTCTCCTTCCCACAATTGTTGTTTTTTTTTATATTAGTGGTAGGTAACCTAATTGGATGAAGGAAGTCCTTCACTTGGGATAAAGTTGTAATTATAGACGATCAACACTTTTTATTAACCATAAAAAATGGAAAGGAATATGAGGCAGCACAGGTAGGAACTTTTTTAATTAGAAATTCAAGCTTCCATATTTCTTAATGTACAACTAACAAATTGCTTTAATATCAAAGGCTATTAAAAATAAATACTACCTAACTGGATATCAATTGATTCGGAACAGCAAAGTACTTCACTATTACTATTAATCTATTACCAATAAGAAAACCATTACAGAAAGCGACATAAAACAGAATGTATTGAGCCCCGTAATGAGATTCCAGCGCCTACTGTGAAAAAGTAATTCATTTCTTGTGATCAATCTAAAAATACATTAGCTAGTCGTACTTTTCAAACGAAAAAGTTTTTATGCAAACTTGTGCACGCTATTTTTTTTTGTAAATGGAATAACAGGTCTTACCTATTATTTACGAGTAACAACATCCCTACTAATATTATACATAAATGCGAAAGTAACTCTGTCTGTCTGTCTGTTACGCTTTCACGTCTAAACCACTGAACTGATTTTAATGAAATTTGGTACAGAGATAGAGTTGGACTTGAGAAAGAACAGGATAGGTTTTATCCCGGACTTTTGAAGAGTTCTCTTGGAAACGCGATATAACCCACCTTGACGCGGGTGAAGCCACGGGCAAAAAGCTAGTGCCCTATATGTTGATGATGCTATAAGCAGGTTCAAACGCATGTATAAATACATTTATGGGAGTGCTTCTGGTAAATAGTTAAAGGTTATTGTTTAAAAGCTTTGGATACGGAAATATAATGAGTTCAGTACGCGTCACCGCGACGTGAAGACTTGGTGAATAATTGAATTTTATCAGTTGCTTCTGTCCGCTTCGTATACGGAATTTATTCGCATCGCTAAGAACCTTTTCTATAAGGTAAGTATTAATTATTAAATGGGAACAAAGAAAGCTATCAGCAGTTGAATAGTTCGGTTATACTGAGAAGATAAAATGCGGAAAGGTACTCACATTTATGTATTTATCTTTCTCAAGGTCAAGGTTTATTTGAAGAAAACTCACGACTTCAAAACTATTTGTTATTTGAAATGAAACTACTTTTACGGATTTTATCGCGGTTTAATTTTAGATTTTAGTTCCTGACGTTTCGAAACCTTTGCAGGTTTTTATTTGTTATTTCTCAAATATTAGGTATTTTGAAAGTGGAATATGTAAGGTCTTCTGTCGCTCAGATTAATGGAAAAAATATTCCTGAAAGTTCATACTTATGTCTAAATGCAAACAATAAATTGCTTCGAACCAAGTTTTGATCAGAAACGAGGTGCCATCGGTGTCATCATGTCGAAAAGCTTTTCCTCAGAAACATATTAATTAAATTTGAATAACGAAATACCGTCAAAGCTATTGTTGAATCGCCCTTCATTCTTTTTATCCATTCGGAAATGTTATAAAATTTTCAAATTCCTTCATTAGATCATAACAAGATTTACATGGGCTGAAACCCTTTCCAATCAAATAAAAGTACAAAGATTGTTGAGTAATGAACATGAATTGAAAACTCCTTTTTGGTAAAGGTTCTTCAGGGGTTCCAAGTACGACGAACGGTTGAAAATATTGATAAATATTACTGATACTTTGGAAGGTATCGATGTATGTACTTTTGTAGCGATGATATAATCAACTCTTCACACTTTTAGAGTTGAGTGATATGAATCTTTTCTTAAGGTGGCGAATAGCTCTCTAATATATCATTTCATATTCAAATACGAATATAGGTTTAAATGTATCTTGCTCTTAGCGCTTATCTGTTTAAAAAAAAAACATATATCTTCTATACTAATATATAAACCTGAAGAGTTTGTTTGTTTGTTTGTTTGTTTGTTTGAACGCGCTAATCTCAGGAACTACTGGTCCAAATTGAAAAATTCTTTTTGTGTTGAGTAGACAATTAATCGAGGAAGGCTTTGGGCTATAAACCATCACGCTGCGACTAATAGGAGCGAAGATACAATGGAAAATGTGAAAAAAAACAGGACGGGTATAAATCATAACTTACATCTTCTTCTACCCACGGGAACGAAGTCGCGGGCAACAGCTAGTATATATTATGTATATATTTCATTCACCACTCAATAATCTGCTGACCAAAGTTATGTTATAAATGTGACAATCAACTCCAATCGCATATCATTATCATCATCATCATCAGCCTTTAGTAGTCCACTGCTGGACATAGGCCTCCCCCAATGTGCGCCATAGTGCCTTGTCTTCGTATTGCCGCGTCCAGCATCCGCCTCCAGTCTTTCGCAAGTCGTCTTCCCACCTGGCCACTGGGCGTCCTACAGTACGTTACGTCCAATCGAATATAGCCAAAAAATATTTCAATATCTACCTATTCGCTTACTGAGTGTACCGTAGTTATTTTTTTTTGTTGATACCTTTCGAGAGCACGTGAAAATCCGATTATTCAATGTCAAAGTAAATGTCGATTAGAAGCTCCTGCAGACTGAAAAATAGCGAAACATTTTTCAGAACTAAAGACAGTTTTTTGATTAAGGTAGTACCTAATATGAATCTATATTAGATGTGACTTAATAAACATAAAGCAACAACTTTATACTTTAAGTACCATAAATTAAGATAACATTTACAAGATACTTCAGTAGGTAGGTACATCGCTTTAAATTATAGATAATTGATGAAGCTAGAAAGTTAATAGTGTAGATAGTATTTCTAGTTAAAAATTGCGTTTTCTATAAAACTGATAATTACCTTAATGAAAATCATCATTTTAGTATTAATAGGTGATTCAGATATCTTGTCGATTCTTGTGTATTCTAATTCGTACTTCATTATAATTTAATATCTAATATTGAATTATTTACATTTCACGTGAATATATACGAATAGAGACGCATGCTACTAGGATATTGCCTTGTACATTAGTCACATACTTTCACTAAATGTGGCGTTCTTTAATAAAATGTAGCGAAACTAATAACAATCTCGAAATACTTTACCACTTAAAATTTTAACTTGACATTGATCAGAAGCCAAAATTTTAATCCATTTCCAATAACGGATTCGTTAATGGGATTATAAAAGTTTCCTAAAATCCCTAATAAATCGGCCTATATTTCCGAGAAAACTATTCGAATCCCAAAAGCCATACTAACTTGTCTACAGCAAAGACGGAAAATTACTTATTTCACCTAAAAACTAAAGCACTTTTCTCCCACAAAAGCAAAATAAACATTTATATTTTAGGCTGATTTAATTTCATACCAATTACCGAGATAGTTACTACGGAGGATTGTTATCTGTTAGAAGACCAACGTTAGTATCTACCGAATAAAGAAGCATTTATCCAATTGAAAAATAATATTAGTGCAAAAAAAAAACAGAACGGAAAAGTTTTAAAAATGTACTGGTACAAATCTGCCTTGTAGATAACTAAGTTAGTTATTATTTCACTAAAAACACACGTCGGTCAAACATATAACTCTACGTCAGGTATGTTTTGATAAAAAAATATCTGTGTACCGCAACCGTCGATCGCCTAAAGCCATGAATCCGAAAATATTGGAGCCTCTCTGTGAATCTGTTTCATAGGTGTTGGGAGAAACTACTTTTTTATTTAGTTTCCGACCACGATTGTAGATTGAGCTGCTCGGCATACCTAATGCTACATGGACAGTTTTACAAGGTGAACTTGTTACTTTAATAAACTTTAAAAAAATAATTATAATGTGGACTAAATATGTGATGTAGGTATGTAAAGAATATAGGGTTACCAGTCCTACACCAGACTACTTACTACATGATCTTGGTCCAAATGTAGTTAGTGGTTTAAAGTAATCATAGTCGATCTTAAATTCTTCCAACCTTAAAATACCAGTTTATCAATCGAGGCCGACTTGATATTTTAGTAAAAAAAAAATCTACGATAGCAATCTTAAAATAGGCTGGATCTACCATTAAACCTAAAAAAAGTCGCTAGCAGGTGCAAAATCTGAGCGGCGAGATAGGTAAGTTTCATCAAAATGGATCAAATTCCTAGATATATTTCGGTAAATCCTTGACGATACAATTTAATCAACGATGTTGAGTTTAAATTTGCTTCGGTAGTCCAAAGCGGATCGTAACATTACGCTTAGTGGCCAGTAACGGGACGCTGTGGAGGCGGGCCTTCCTGTTCAATATTGACACCGGCGCAATTGACGCTGCCAGCAATTTGCATTTGTATTATTGGACCCGTCCGTACCCGATCGCTAAATAAATGTTTATTAACAACACAGATTGCGTTTCGGTAGCAAATTCAATAAATGAGAAGTGGTGGAAGGACATCTGTGATTTGGTAGTATTTAAAGAATATATTGTAACCATTTCGATTAAAAAACAATTCTTAATTCTAATATATTCTTCGAATTCACTGTGGCTAATGATATAATAGTCGCAAGGAAAAACGTTAAATAATAAAGAACCGTTAGTATAGCATACCAACATATTCATTAAGTACTTAAATAATTTATTCTACATTTACTACAAGTGAAAACTCAATACCTAGTTACGTACAACGAGAACCCAATTTTTCAAGTTTAATTCAACGTCCATCTATACGTAATTTCGAGATACAAAAAGGCAAGAAAGTGTTCACTTAACACGATCTAAATAAGATACGTAACGCCGCTGCTACGACCCAGGCTAGCTCATATTGAATGACCCGACCCAATAGTTTCAAATATGCAAATGGCCAGCATCTACATACTTTGATTTTTTAGATGTTTTATTTATCACAAATCATTCAATGATCAATCAACTATTGCATCTTAACAACTGGATAATTAAGCTACTCATAATTAAGGACAAGCCAGGTACGAAGGAGATAATGTATACATAAATAGTATAAATACATATATTATGGTATCTCTTACAACATAAGCTCGAAAAACAAGAAAGTAGGGTCTGGCCATAGTAACTATATAAATATTGCGTAGTATTTTCATCCAAAAATATTTATCTATGTCTGGAAATAAGTGGCTGTTCCTAATTTTTCATCAACTACTAAATAACAATAAATAAGTACAGCTCTAACAATTCGAAAAGTATTTACGATCTCAATTTCGGGTTAAATCTCTTTTTAATTGCGTAGGTCTCGGCAGATGTCGTAAATTTAAAATATTCCAGCAACTCTTTGTTGTAAATGACACAACCATGATCCTTATAAAAAGAAAGTACCTAATTCCTGGAAGAATCAATTAAAATATAATAATGTCGTAGGTAGTCGTCAGGTATTTGCTTTATGTGCGAAAACCAAATACTTTTCAGAATACCGCATCCAAATTGCTTCAGTCAAACTCGAGATAATCGCGGACAAGCATAAATACATTCATACAGTTCAAACTGAGAACGACCTTTTTTGAAGTCGGTTAATAAGATTGCCTAAGGTGGAAAAAGGTACCTAGTCCAATAAATTAGTGTAAGTAATACCTACTACACTGAAGTATACTGGCTTTGTGGAAAATTAATGAAAGAAAATGTTTTGTTTTATTTTTAAATAATCAATATAATAATTAATGAATAATATGAATATTAAAAGCCACACTTATATTTTATTTGTATTAGAAATAAAGACGTTGTTGTTGAATTTATTTTGTCATTATAAACAATTTAAATTAAGTGAATTACAAAACAATGCGCATAATTATACGCAATATTAATATAATATATGCATTTTGTTAATTACTTGTTATTCTTGTTAATATTTCAGTCGCGAAACCAAACACTCAAAGTTTGAAAATTGTTCCCGCCATTTCTTTTTGTCAGTGTTGCCATTCCTATTATGTTATGAGAGTGATATTCTAACACTCTTATCGATCTGCGAACTGAGCTGAATTTTAATTGCTGATTTCAGATTAAAATTAACCCGAAAGCAGCAAAACTATTTAGTCAATCCATTATAAAAAAATAAATTACTTTAACTGTAATTAAGCTCGTAACCATAGACTAACTTCCCTGAAAATCGGCGAGCCGACCACAGCCGAAGAATACTACAAGACGAACGTCGATCTCCGATCATCAATCAAATAATCCAATATGGCCGTTTGCTTCCAATGGGGCTGTTCGCGGTTAAATTTTACAAATTTTCAGTTATAAATAAATAGTTTCATAAAGAACAACATTGCCTTACATTATAATGTAAATCAATGTATCTAATGAAGACTTTTCCGTAAGTACTACAATTGAAAAAGTGTGATAATTAACGTTATCCTTGACATGCCATGAGAAAGTTGCGAAGTGGCCTCCGTATTTTTCGCTTAATTACTGGGAGTTTATTTATTAAATCAATTTGCAGGTATGCTGAAGATGCCAGTTAACTCTGTGACTGAAACGAAAAAAGGAGTCGATAAATCTAGATTTTCCCTGTCATTAAATAGGAATAATGCAACATTTTTGAGCAACGAAAATAAGAAACCGACTGAGAATCTAAAAGAAAACACTGACCCCTACAAGCAGTCTACTAGTAATAATAAAGAGAATAAGCCAATAAAGAGGCCGCTGAAGAGTGTATATTCAAACACTCTATCAGCTGCAAAGAGATTGAAACCACTGTCTGAGACATCAAAGCCAGCAGGTATTGTGTAATGTACCGGTATAATATCGTGGATAAGCAATTCCCTGACGTATTGTTAGCCTTATACCTAATAATCATATTGAAGTTAGTTTAGTTAATTAATATTTTCGTTTTAGTTTGATTCTTAAAAACAACAAAAATGATCATAATGTTTGAAGCTCTATTTTTGCATTTATTAATTGCTAGAGAAATAATAAAATAATGACTTTAAACCAATTTATTTTGTTAGTGACACTGAAGAACTTCAAACAAGGTGTGACTCATATTTATAATAAGGATAAGGATTATATGAATCCAAATAAGATATATAGATAAAAATAAACTAAAAAATGATGTTGTAAAACAAAACAGCTGTTCAAGTTATCTAGATTTACTATGTGAGGGTTTGTTAAATTCATTCTCTCTTTTTCAAGCTTACTACTGACTACTCCGCTTAACTACATGAGCAATTATTATGAGAATTTATGTGCGTAGCATATTATAGTAGAGCTGTTAATCAACTACTTTCTATATTTCATGTGCCTAAGCAATAAGGACTGTCCACCTCTAGCATATTATTATTTATATGTAAAGTTTTTTCTATACAAGAAATTCCCTAGAAATATTTTGTAAGGCAAAATAATAGGTCAGCCAGGTTCTTAAGAAAAAAAATCATTGATTTCCTATGATATGTATTAACCTATTTTATTCTTTACAGAGAAACTATCAGAATCAAAACTAATAATATTGGAGCCTCCATTGGCCAGCCCTGCCATGTTGAATGGCCATCACACATCAGACAATCAATATGCGGGCAGTACACAGCGTAAAACACCCATCGCTACACTGTCCAATTTGGGGAACACATGTTTTCTCAACAGTGTACTCTACACTTTACGGTAAATACATTAGCTCTTTGTTTTCATATTAGATCTGTCTAACACAACACCTAAGTGTAAATTAATTCTGTCAGGAAGTTATAAAATAAAGTATTGTTTGCTATTTCTCTATTCAGACATAGTAATGTACTAACTTGGAGTGTATTTATCTGGATTAACTAACTTAAAAATGTTTCTAGATATGCACCACGCTTTCTGCACAACCTACACCACCTAGTATCGGACCTAGCAAGTGTTGAACAGAAGCTAGGCAGTATCAGGCTAAAGAGCTCATCATTGGGCCGCAGTGCAGCAGGCCTTGCTTCCTCTGGGACTAGATCGTGGAGCAGCAAAGACCTGCTATCATTGGGACAGTCTGATAACAGCGCTGGGAAAAGTAAAATACAAGTTAGTATGCATTAATATTGTTTATAGCATGCCAATACATCCATTAATCTTGAAATCACACATTCAGTACTTAAAAAAAATTGTATTCCTCCATTATTTCAACTCTATTTCCACTTTTATTATGCAGTGGACAATTAACTTCCAACAATCATGTATAGTTTTAATGGTCAACTGTTTCTTGGTAATCACAGTCACAGTCAAGTATTACCAAGCTGGTAATAGTAGTTGTTATAGACATTGAAAAACAGTTTTGATATAACTGTGCCACAGTTATCAGTTTTGCATATCACTTTAATCTTGTACAGAAGATGAGTGACATACTTATCAGATATGTTGATATTGATACCCTAAATAGACAGATAAAACTTGTCAATGCTATACCTACTTATATTTGTTAAATATTAAACAGCCACTGTTGACCACACAGTAAGTAATCATACTGATTAAAAGATTACTAAGCAAATCATGTAATCTCAGCTTGCACGAGATAAGAAAAACTCCTTGACACTAATAGACAGCTATAATTGAAGAATCATCAAGTTTTAATATCTGAAATGTCAAGGCACTTATATTTTGCTCATGTACTTCAGGAACTCTTTTTATTACCAATCTTTCTAAGTCAGCCAGTGTTCAAAACAAACACTTGGTGTAAATATTAAACTAGGAATACTGGCTAGTGATTTCTCAGCAAACGCTCGAAAAATTTTCATCTTAATACTTACCATAAGGTGAAATAAAATCCTCTGCCTATTTTGATCAGATTGCTACCGAAAAACTCCATGAGACATACTTCAACCTGCGTGCCGCTGAGAGTAAATGTCTCAATAGCAGCTCAGCTGATGCTACTCCAGAACCATATGCGGCTGATGCTTTCTTAGCGGCACTCAGAGATGTCAACTCTACATTTGAAGGTACAGTAAGCAAGTCATTGACAATTATAGGTAGGGCTATAACTACCTCAATGAGATGGTCGCTCTAAATTAAGACTCTCCTTCAAAGCATAAATCATTCACAGTGCTGAAATACCAAGTAGCTGTTAATAACAGTCCTAATATTACATAAATAGATGGATGCAATAAATTTATATATTTGCATGTTTTCCACAGGAAACAGGCAGCAGGATGCCCATGAATTGCTAGTATGCATATTAGACAACATACGAGAAACTTGCAGAGCTCTCAGTGCTCGTGCAAGTAGACTACAGTTACATGAAAATGGAGATAGGTAAGACATTCGAAAATTGTTATTAGGGAAACTCATAATCACAATATTCAATCACAGTAATAATTTTATTTCCTAGAGAATTGAACACCTAATGTTCAATCCAAAATTTTATCCATCATGCAACTTATTTTTTTATAGGTTTCAACAAATAATGAAACACAATAATTGTGATTTATAAATGTTTATTTTCGTATTATGAATTAGTTTCACTGGGATATAAGTTTTTTCTACTTTTTACATTAAATAAATAAAAAATAAGCAGTACCTTTGTACACGTGTTTCTGTATTTGTGCTTCTTTTATTGGTCTGTGTACATAAATGGTAAATAAATAAATAAATTGAATTTTAATCATCCGTAGCAACGGGATCGGACGGCAGCCAAGTCTTGAGGGCGATGGGGGCAAGCCAACTCTGGGTAATCTACGTAAGTCATGGAAGAAACGTAAGGAGGTAAAAATAAGTGATAAGCGAGCCTCGCCTACCGATGAAAGACCTCCCTCACCTGCTGACCCTGAGAGAGACGAGAGGTCTAAACCAGGGTGGGACTTCGTAGCTGACGACTTTGAAGGTATATAGCTAACTAACTGTTAAACTTAACTATTTTCACTACAATACATTCACCATGTTCTCACGTGTATAAACATAGGTGGACTTGTGTAAACGACAAAAGACATTATTCATGATATGTTAAAAATCACTACTATTCTTTATTAATGTTAGGGTAATGGATTGTTTAAATGTTTACAGGCACTATGGTTGTGCGGACCATGTGCTTGGAGTGCGAAGCTGTGACCGAGAAGGCGCAAGCAGTCTGCGAGCTATGTGTTCCTGTCACAGATGATGATGCTGAAGAAGAACCATTCAAAGCAGCTTGCCTGTCAACAGAATACCTGCGCGATCAGAACAAGGTATTATCACTGCAACCAAACTAAACTTATTTTATAAAAAATAATATTAAACCTCTACAGTGATTGAACAGAATTCCTTCATATTATTATTTTATGGTTTTTAGTACTGGTGCGAGCGCTGCCTTCGTTATAACGAGGCCCGCCGCAGCGTCGCGTACTCCCGTTTGCCGCGGCTACTCGTGCTGCAGCTGAAACGCTTCAGTGGCGGTATGGAGAAGATCACCCGCCACGCGCCAACACCTTTACACATGCCATGCTTCTGTGAGCCCTGCGCTCAGCGCCCACCTGACCAGCCACCTACACATCGGTACCATTTTAATTTTCACTTAATATTGTTTTTTTTGCTTATTTATTCGGCAGTATAGAAGTGATAATAATAACGAGCTGATATAATACTTCAGGTACCTGCTATGGGGCGTGATCATGCACCTGGGGCAGACGCTGACGGGCGGGCACTACGTGGCGTACGCGCGCGACAGCGGCGGCGGCGCGGAGGCGGGCGCGGGCGCGTGCGGGCGCGAGGCGGGCGGCGGCGACGCGGCGGCGCAGGCGTCCAGCTTCATGCGCGCGCTGTTCAGCCGGCCGCGGCCCGCGCCCGCCGGCTGCTCGGCGCGCGACTGCTGCGTGCCGCGGCCGCGCGCGCTTGCGGCGTGGCTGGCGTGCGACGACGAGCTCGTCAAGCCCATCTCCAACGAGGAGTTCGAGGACCTGCTGTCGGCCGAGCCCGAGATGCGCTCGGCCGCCACCCCGTACCTGCTTTTCTACGTCAAAAGCGAGGTCGGCTAGTGCGAGACTCGCGTTTCGATCGGTAGCCTCCGAACGAGGCGTTAGCACTGTATCTACGTTTATTTTCCTCTTTCTGCTTCAGTTTCCGGGGATTCGTTCGGCAGACACCTTCAACGTGTCGCGTGGATTAGAACTTTTCGTTTAGCAATCGTCCTGTGAGTCTATATCTTTCTTTTGTTTAGAAGCTTAAAAAGACATATAGGATGTAGGCGCGGACCGTTACGAGTGTCGGCCTGACGTGATATTATGAATGTAGCTAAAGTATTATAATAGGATGTTATAAAAATCGATCAAAATATATTGTAAAGTATAAAAAAAACATACACAATATTTTAAACAGTTGTTACAATCTGACAATATGGACTTAAAAAATATAGATTGTATCGAATGTACCTTCCAATTTATACAAACTGATTGTATATCGATGTTGAATCTGTATAACCTGTATTTGTATAATAATATAACTGAGCTAATTGCGAAAATATTTATTGGCCTAAAAGTATTACTGTTCAAGAAAATTGGAAATTGCTATATCTTCTTTTTGAAATCATAATCTATGGTCCAAACTCACCGTGTGCCCGTCAATTATAGCAATATTTATTTAAAATCCATTTTAGAAACTATTGTACTGCTAATACTTTAAGAGAAAGTTCAGAATACGCGTTTTCTATCACAGCTTAGCTACGGACCCATCAAGAGGGCATAATCAGACCAATATGACACTAAAATAGTTTATCAGTATGTTACAATTTCAATCCAATAATCATACAATGATAGTAGAAAAAATGTTAAACAAAATATGTAGAAATATATTTTTGTGGAGTATTTTGTTATTAGTTCACAACAATAAATGTGTAATGACTGGTGCAAAATATCCTATCTATTGTAATAAGTATGGAATACGAAATCTTAATTCAGTTGTCTGATTCCATGTGTGTAGCATAATTTTATTGGGATCCGAGTTCTCATACTAGGACAATTATTAAACTAACATTGACGAGAGCACATATTCATTTTTTGGTTACTGTTTCAAATTTGTTATTTAAAGCATCACAACATTATTTTATTAAAGTGTAAACTAGAACTTAGGTGAAAGGAAAGAACGCTACTCCATAAAACGGAACTTTTAATATCATTACTGATATGTTTTTCAAAGAAAGTTCGATATGTAATGGTGTCGCTGTTTGCTTCCTTACGTCAAACCTATACGCACACTGTAGTGATATTAAATTAGACTAACAGTGACCTCGAGACTACAACGATAATCATTGCTTGCTACGAAATGCGACTGCTTTCTTTTTACAAATTTTGAAATACTGTACTGTAATTGTGTTACTAGCCTTTGCTACCATTGATACTTCGTATTTTTGTATGGCAGCTATAAAATTGTATATAGTTTTATTTCTATGTATACTCAAGTATATATATAATATGTTTTGATTCCAATTCCTGTAAAATTGCAGTCGTTTTTGTCAAACTATTAAAAGATAAATGGATATTTTTATAAACTGACAATACTATCTTCCTAAATATGTGGTGTTCACAACATTAGTTTCAGTATTTTTGTCGCACTTTGAACAAATCTTTGACAATAAATTAACTAAATTACGCAGGTATTCGAAAAATTAAATCTTGTATAAATATACTCTACTTTACCCTATGATTCTTACGTTAAATATACTTGAAGTTTTGTAGCGCGATAAAGGCATGTTATATAATGTGCATATCTTATAATAATGAATGTTCAAGAAACAAGGCTGTCAGTTAACAAATGCGACTGCAGTTACCTAAACTCTTAACTAATCTATGGCTGATGTGTAGGTACCTTATAACATTATTTTGATTTAGTCCTAAAATGAAGAAGTCGAAAATTGTGGTGATAAAATATTATCCTACTACATTAAGGAATATTTTTTGGTATAACTCAAGGAATGGGTATCTGCTACATAATAATTTACCACTGCAGTCTTATACTTCTCTACTTATGCTCGACTTAAAGTACTCAACTTACTAAATTACTTAATTTTATGTGTTATTGAGGATGCCATTCCAAAAACCTTTGAAAAAGGTAAAATTCTTGTCAGTAGCTATACGACTTTGTTTTTATTATCGAACAAAATGTTATTATTATCGTTCATTTTCATTGTAAATTCGATTTGGATAATAAAAATAAGTTCAATGATCGTTGCTTTTATTTGATTTCAGTGGCGTGTTATTTTACTTTCTTACTACTCTTTCAATAGCAACAAGTAGGTAACATTAACTAAATTAGAATAAAAGAATTGTATTCTGAAAAAATGAAGAACATTCATTATTATGTCATTTAAAAACGCTGAAAATCCATTTTTTTTATTTTATTAGTTTTGTTTAAATAAAGATAAACAAACCGAATAACGCCACTTTTTAGTTTTACTTTGCATGGCTGTTAATAACATTGTTTTTATCATAACTCATAGTTTGGTGAATGTTATCTGTAAGTAAATGAATTTTGATAGGGACATACATACTATTAATATTATATCGGATATTAAGGTTGATTTTATTGACAACTATTAAAGATAAGGGCAGGGTTTAGGTGAACTTATCAGTACAAGATAAACGACGGGTCATCGGGAAGAAGCAGTTTAGCCGCAGATTCCGGTGTGTTAACGTGTCTCTAGTTAAATAGTTTCTTATTTACAAAATGAAGGCTATGGAGACCAGGGGTAGATACTCCAAAGTAAGTCACATATTTTTATTTCCAAATATTAGCTCAAAGAATGAAGTAAAATATTATTTATTTTCATTAGTACTTAGCCATTAATACTTTTTGTTTAACATAATAATTAAAATTACTTTCTTACAAATATTTGAAGAATTACCATTTAAATATTATTAGATACACTTTTTTATTAGTTTGCCAGGGTTACAGCAAAATGGAACTAATGTAAGTTTTTAAACTTTCAGTGGCAGTTGACTACCTATGAAGTTAGGTTTTTGAACGAAAAATTTACAAAAACAGTATTTTGTTACAATTACAATATATTATAAACTTAGTGGATATAGATTTATTTTTCAGTGCATTTATTCCAATTGCAACACTAATGTATTATGTGAGAAATATTTTTTTATTGATTTCCATATTGATTGACTGACCTACGAATCATTAGATTACAGTTTTACCGGGCGGTAATATCGTCAATTCTAGTCATCGTGTTAAAATGGCTACCTACCTGCAAACTGATTTTACTGAGAATTTCTTGTCTATGTCATTGAGTTGACCTCTAAATGTCCTTGCATACATTACATAGTTACTGACTTTCTGCTGTCAAAACTAAAGTAGTGGGCAGTGATAAGTCTGTGATTTCATTATTCATTGAAAAATAATAGTAACGAGTTCAAACCAATTATGGCATTTGTAAGTATATCCTTAGTGAAATGTCGTTTAAAAAAAATATTTATAAGTAGTAAAAAAGTTATGTTAGGTTAGTTTCAAAGTAAACTTTAAAGTATTTTAACTCTTTGGAAGTAGGATACATTTTTATATGGTAAAAATGATGATAGAATTAAGTCTTTACATATTATTTCGCAAGCTTTAGTGATTTTTTTTTGTTTCTTTTATCGAACAACCGATGTCATCATTTTTTGACGCCGGGTCGTTTCTTATTTTTACTCTAGGAAACTGGTTTATTTTCTCCTTATAGATAATATTTTCACGATGGTATTAATTTTGAACACAGTCGAAACCTACGTAGTAAGATAAATAATTTAATTAACTTTAAAACTGTTTTAGCAATTTATGTTGTCTTGTTAGACATTTTAGTTAACATTATTGACCAGAATATGCAATTGGCACTTTGACAGCAAAAGGATTTTAAACTCGTATTTTTTTTATGATAGTTTGATTCTGCTCATGTAACAATAATTATAACCTACACCTTAGCCTAGGTTTTTAAATAGTAGCAAGAACTAAGAAGTTTCATGTCTATGGAATTCACTGTCAAGGTCACCAATGTAGGTACATGTTTGTATCGCAATGTCTCACTTTTCAATGGGTGGATATTGTCAGTTAGTAGTACTTTAGTTTTTTCAATTCGTAATCAAAAAATAGAAATAAGAACCTACCTCTTAAGTACAATAAACCAATACAAAATAATGAATAGCTTAAAAATATAGCACAATGTATATACAATATATATATGTATATACAAATGTATATGCTCCGACACCGGGCTTACAGTTACGATTTTATATAAATTAAACAAGTTCTAAGATATAATAACAGTAGTAGCATTAGGAAAAAACAACTACAAATAACCGAATAATGAGATATAATAAGTGGATCACAAATTACTTAAGACTTATAATAGTCGATTATAATGAATAATGAAAAGAAATTTTACCTACTTACTCCGTTTAGATCTTCTGCTGGTCCCGTAAGCCGAAGTGGCACCTAGTGGTTATAATAATTATGGATATCGATTACGACCTAAGTTTTTGCTAGTTTCCTATGTGTTCGTCGTCTTTCCGGTCTTCGGGTTCTAGAGGGCAATGGCAGAGCAAAACTTGCAATAATTATGTCAAATCTGTCAAATGTCATTCTTCAACAAAAAAGTCAATGACAAGTAAAATCGCGGTAAAATTAAATAGTTCAGGGATTTTTTGTTGTTTTTCTTCCACAATCGTGAGCATTATTGCTTTACACACTTAGTTCTAATGTAACTAACCATCGCCTAACAAATTTAGACGACTGATATTATTGGCAAGCTCTCAAATGTTTAAAATTAGAATGAAACCATTCACGTTGCACCAAAAGGGTTTTCAGATAGATGCAGCTTGCAATCAATGTGTCACTTTAACAAAAGAATATGATGTGAATTGAGTAATAATAGGTGGTCTAGTCGGTTTCGGCGGTGGTTTCACTTACCCCGCGGTGGTAGCGACGTTGTTCTGCGCGCGCCGCTCGCGTCTCATCGAGTACGCAACTCCGATCGCACAGCGCTGCGGGAATCCGTTTTTCATTCGAAAGGGCAGTTCAAGATCACGAAAGCCGGCCGTCCGACCTCCCGCGTTGTTCAGTGAAAGATTTATATATAAAAATTCTGCCGAAATGGGTTTTCCTACAGTCTACGACGGAAAAGTCGAGGTATTGTCCCTGTGTATGCTATTTTTCTATTTCTGTCCCATGTTACGATTACGTGAGCCTGCAATTTGTTACGGCAGTTGCGGTTACCTTGACGATTATTTTTCATGCCAGATACGTCTTTTTGGTTTAATACTTCCTGTCTTATTCTAAACTCATATCTATTTCATTTAATTTTGCATCAATGTATTAAATCCAATGCCACTGGTATTATAAAGTAAATGCATAAAAAATCTCCTTTTCCTATGATAGTAATCCATAGATGTGATATTATTTTAATAACTATTAGATTATGCGGTTATCTAGAACAATCAATATTATCACAGTAGGTACTGTAGGAGTGTAGGTAATTAAATATAGGGAAACTGGGCACTGACAAAAGCTAAATATAAAATTATGTATATTTTTTGAGTGATATGTTTGTTATACTGAAAGTATGCAATATTCTAATCTGAATTTAATCTAATAGACTATAGAATTTATATCAGGATTTTATTAAAATGTTAAAAGTTACTTTATGACTTAGCATTGTAAAAAGGTTTCATATTCTGATATCCAATGGTTTTATGGCTAAGTATTCTTACTAAGTGTGTAATAGGAAACATCTGTGGTGACATAATGTTATAAACAATGCTATATGATATCATAGGCCATAAATAAAGTACTTGGTCAGGAAGTAAATCATAATGTTAAATGTTCAACTCAAAGTTACTTTTATAATTATTATCCTTGTTTTCAGTACTATGATATGATAGATGAGAGTATGTTTTCCCTCCTCCTGCCGCCCTCACAAAATCAAAAACTGTTCTTTCATATGATTGAATAATTTAAAAATAACACAGAAAATAATACTTCAAGAATTATTGTTTGCTTTTATAGTAAGTTAGTAATTCAACAGTTGTAGTTTATGCTTATGTTTAACTTTTTCAATTTCTTGTTTGTTTAACCCACTGAAAACACACTTACCTCCCATTCTGAAGCCTGTGATTTACAGACATTTCAGGAATATCCCTACTTCCTCATACTTATAATAGTAATTTTACATTATGGAAAGTACTTATAAAATTATCTATAATTACTCACACTCACTCATCTATTTCAGTCAATATTTTTCCGGCCATTTTTAATTTGTAGTGTATAATTTTCCGCTAATTATTCACATGATTTTCTAAGTAAATGAATAGCAAAAAACATGATTTTAATTAATTTAGCAATTTCCTATTTAATTGCTTTTCCTGGAACATGTTTTTACATGTTGTATTCTTTGATAATTTGTTTTGCAGCACACCTACAAAGGTATGATTGATAGATGTAATTGTCAGTATTAACTGTGATTGTGCATCAATGCCAATATTATTAGTACTATTAGTTGCAAGACTGTGTCTGTTTGCAATATGACTTGTTAATAATAGCATATATTCTTTACATAATAAGTGTATATGCAAATACGTGTATATACTTAAGGATTTACTTACTATGGTTTTGTCACAAACAATATGCTTTAATTAGACTTGTTGTTACGTTTTTCCTTTAGTTTCCTGGCTGTAACTGTTGCCAGGAGAGATGTTCCTGCCAAGTTTCATTTCATATTATGCATGACAGTGATAAAATTATCACACATGTTGTAGGTTCAGATTTACCTAATCTGAAAGATGGCAAACTCATGGTTTACCAGTGATCATGGCTTAGTTGAAAAAACTTAAAAAGAAAATACCATTAGGTATATAAAGTCTTTTTTACAAATACCAGTTCTTAAAAAGAAAGAAACAACGATAATTTTATCTATTATGGCACCTAAGGTCGATCATTAGGGAAAAATTGAGCGCAATATACCTATAATAGATCGCTACAGTGAAAACCATGCGATTTTTTTGCGGTCGACTGCAGGTATAGTTAGCATAGTTTACTGTTATTATGGAATCGATCGTGCCTTGGTCAGTTAGGTCAATGGTCGATTTCTTACTGCGGTAAATTTATTGTCAAGAAATGCTTAAGTTAAGGCTAGGTAGTATATTGAAAATCATATGTATGAATCTGCTTTAAAATTTACAGGTTTACTATTATTCGATCCTTACTGAAAAATGTCCTACTTCAAAGCTATTAAAATATTTTTAGTGCATTATGTAACCATATCCACGTGTGGCAAAACAAATGAAAATGAGACAGATTGGTCTCATTCTTGGGCAGCACAAAGTTGACCTAAAATTTGAATAGAGCATAGGCTATTCCTATTACCTATCTAACATCCTATTATATTGTGCAGACGGGATCTACTGACAAGCCCACGATGCAGCTGGGGGCTGCCAACGCTGGCTCCCACCTGCAACACATGTGCAGCCTCGACATCGACTCCAAGTCTTCCTATGTCCGTCTCTCCGGCATCATCTGCACCATTGGTAAGTGAAATTTTAGCCTGACTACTCACAGACCTTACATTTCAACCAACATCGTATCTAGACTGAATTACTGTGCTGTAGAAGTGTCAACGATTTTTTTTTTTACGAAAGTAATCGATACAAAGAAAGTCATGTTTTTATTCGTGTAAACCGCTTACAGGCTGCTTTTTCAAGACTAGAAGCGCATTACCAAAAGTAAATCCTAAGAAGAAGCTAAAGTTCAGAAAACTATTCCAGTATGAAGGTTAACCTATTAATTTTCTTCTTCTTATATTCGCTCTGTAGAAATTAGGACAGTCCGTCGTAGTCAGTTCCTGGTTGTTAAGCCGACGAAAAAATGCATTATTGTATATTTTGTTAATCAGGGCCCGCCTCTCGTGATGTGGCCATGCTAGAGCGCATGATGGAGACTGGCATGAACGTGGCTCGCATGAACTTCTCCCACGGTTCCCACGAGTACCATGCTGAGACCATCAAGAACTGCCGTGAGGCGGAGAAGAACTACAGCAATAAGCTCGGCTTCCCCTTCTCTCTGGCCATCGCTCTCGACACCAAGGGCCCCGAAATCAGGACTGGGCTCTTGGAGGGTGTAAGTATTTCATTTTCTTTCCAAATATATATATAAAATCCCCTAGAAATGCTGAGAGCCTGGCCGCCATTTTCATGTCGGAAATTGACAATACATTTCTAATGCAAGCATTTTTTAATGCTGCTTTTCACTTTCAGGACGATGTTATTTTCCCTCAATAAGAAAAAGTTCCTACTTGTTAGCACTTTGCGAGGCTTATAACAATAAAAAAATATGATTAGGAAATCTTCAATATCAATTTTCATTTCTATCTAGGGCGGTTCAGCCGAAGTTGAACTCAAGAAGGGTGACACGATCAAGCTCACCACTGACCCCGCTTACCAAGAGCGTGGAACTGCCGCCACCATCTACGTCGACTACAAGAACATCACCACCGTTGTGAAGCCTGGCAACAGGATCTTCATTGATGACGGCTTGATCTCCGTCATCTGCCAGTCTGCCAGCGTCGATACTTTGGTCTGCACCATTGAGAACGGAGGTTAGTTGGTGAATTTACTTGTTAGTAACCTACAAGGAAACGTACTTTTAAGCTACGCCAGTGCAATGTTAGATACAGGAATCTCCCAAGTTCATCCACAAGATATTATGTTCAAATGTTTATTCTATATCCAGAACTTCCTAACTACCGTTTTGTAAATTGTCAAGCAAGGTTAAGTTCAGGTAAGACATATGTTATTAGGTTACATCCTGTATTTTTTACAATCCATCCTGTTTTTTATTTGGGTTTGCTGGGGTTGGACTTCTTAGTACATTACTACTGACAAAAAAAACACATCAATAGAAAGGTAGACTCTTTAAGAAACCCGTACAACATTTTGCCCTTCCAGACGGATTAGCGAAATAATAAAACCGGTTCACATTCAATGCCTTGACTTACAAAAGAACCATGTTTTTCGACTGAACATAGGGGAGCGCATGCAATACCCAAGAATCTTAGTATTCTTTGTGCTGATTTTTTTTTTAAATCACAATGTTATTGTACTACTTTACGTATTGCAAGACTTATCATTTTATTCTAGGTATCGATCTAAGCAAACAATGAACTATAAAAGTTTAATATTACTTTTAAATACATATTCACATGACTCAACGTCAGAGCCATCTGAATTGTGGAAAAGAGATAACATGACCTCCCGACTGTAGCGGTCGTGGTGTGGAAGGCCGCCTGAAGTATACTAGTCTTCTGTTTCTGATGTGATATGTTTTCACAGGTGCTCTGGGCTCAAGGAAGGGAGTTAACCTGCCCGGTATCCCCGTCGATCTGCCCGCCGTGTCCGAGAAGGACAAGTCCGACTTGCTTTTCGGTGTTGAACAGGGCGTAAGTATATTTTTCTCTAACCAATAGTATTCCACTGCTGGGAAAACATCATCCAAATTCTTCCACAATTCCCTATACCGCTCTACCTCGAACTAGCCTACGTTGTAAGCGTTTTAATTCATCCCTCTGCCGTTTCGGCGTTGTATGTATAGAATATCCAATATATCCAAATAAAAAAGCTTCTAACGTAATCCAATAAGTCAATAAAGTGACTACATTTAGATAGCCTAATGTATCATAAAATTGGATTAGGATATCGCATAAATGTTATAGTAATGTTGTTTTTGGATTTTGAATTTGGATGACCACTTAGTGTAGGTAAAAGGTTTGAATTAGTTGCGGTGCGCGTTAGAAGTGTTATCATATTCTTTGATGTAATCAATTTTATAGATATTTGCTAATAAAATTTATAAAACTAATATCCGAAGGGTTAAATGCATTAATTTACTGATAATAACAGGTAAATACCAGCTCATCAGATAACAAGGCATCGCAACAAGACGTGTACTGATAAAAAAAATATTCTAGACATAATAATGACGTCACAGACTGAGTTAATGATCGATGTGTGATCTTATAAAGACCACGTGCCAATGTTGTGCCAATATTGTTATCATAAATGTAGATATCACGCACCGCACAAAAAATACCGTTTTGATAAGTGTCGTAAACAATACTATCAGTTGAAGTATAAGACGTGGAAATTGACTTCAAGTACCTATTTCTTAAGTCATTAATAGTTAAGAGATATTGAAGATGCATCGATCTTGATTAATAGATACCTACCTACTTTACCAGTGCTTTCCGGGTTTCATCCCACAATCAAGGCCATTTACCTTAATGCTTTCTAATAGCCATATTTAAATTCCATGACGTCTCAGAGTAAAATATATTTCAGCCTTAGATAAAAATAAAAACAAAACACTACTGATAAGTGATACTGTATTATTCGCGGTTGTGTGTACTATGATGTTATTAAACAAGCTAGACATTAGTTACCTTCGCTGAAAAGAATGAGCCACTTATGACGTACCAAGGATAGATGAGTTAGTCAAATTGTGTTAATAGGCATCTATCTTCATTTGTCCAAGCAAGCACATCAAGAACAGAAAGAAAAACAATTGACCTAATGAATAAAAATTTCTTACTCAGGTCGACATGATCTTCGCCTCGTTCATCCGCAACGGTGCCGCTCTCAAAGAGATCCGCGGCATCCTTGGCGACAAGGGCAAGAACATCAAGATTATCTCCAAGATTGAAAACCATCAGGGTATGGCCAACCTTGATGAGATCATCACTGTAAGTATATTGAGTTGGATTTCAAATATCTTTATGTATTGTACATGTATGTAAAGGAAAGCCGGCTTAGTTTGTATATTTTTTATATTTAGCCATTACTGTCCCACTGCAAGGCAAAGGCCTCCTTTGGATTTTTCCACTCAGTCCGGTCTATTGTTTTTAAAGGAAAAAACAATTAGAGTTATTGCGTCGAGTAAAGGAGTGGCATAAAGAGAGATGGTTCTATAGATTATAAAGGGCTTTTGATGATGATTACGACCCTTTTAATAGACTTTTGTCACATCAAAACGTGTGTCAGAGTTGTGAAATTCCTTCTTGTGTTGTAACAGTGACAAGGTTCTGTTTACAATACATTTTTTTATTACGTTTTAATATAATATTGTTTAGGAAGTGTGAATGCTTAATATGTGGAAGCAGAATAGATTAATTATTTCTCAGTTGTGTAAATAAAGTTTTCCTTCTTCATGTTGGGTGTACAAGATAAGAGTAGGTAATAATAGAACATGTTTACATTTATTTCATTGCCACTATATTTCCATTACCGTCTGAATGTAATAAATCTAACATTATAGTTCTCTTAGTTATGTAATCTGTTAAAGTATCAACTTATGTACTTTACAAAAATTCTTTCTACACTAATTGTCAAAACTCTAACAGCCAATAGCTATAACATAACTTTTTTAAAGTTTTAAATAAAGAATGAATACACCTCTAATACACAGCCTAGATTTTGCAGTTGATAACATTCGTTTATCTGATATTGCTTACAATTGCCTATCCATTCATACGTGTAACTCGTGCAGGCCAGATCAACGCTATAAAATTGGCGGATGATTGCAATTTGCATGTCAAGCCTATTATAGCCATGTGACTACCACTTTTGCAGTAGATGGGTCTGTTTATAGAATGCAGTTCTCACTAGTTTTAGTAACGCTCTCGCACGGTGGCCCAGATTATTTCGATATACAAACACCGAGCGAGAATTTTGATGTATTTTTACAAAATATCTTTCCCTCAAAAATTATAATGGTTTAAAAAAAACCATTGTGTTGCCTCAGTAGCGCATAAAAGGACGCTACCGGCGGAATCAAGTAAAGAGATCAATTTATAATTGTTATTAACATGCCTGATTTCTTTAAGCATTTTGTTTAACGCCCGATCTTTGTTTCTAGGAATCTGACGGCATCATGGTCGCCCGTGGTGACCTTGGTATTGAGATCCCACCAGAAAAAGTGTTCCTCGCACAAAAGACAATGATTGCTCGCTGCAACAAGGTAAGTTTAAATACCCTTTTACAATAAGAAACCTTTTTAACTGTTCCCTTAAAACAGACGATAACATTAGATCTTTAATGAGGTCTAATATAAATAATTATAGATAGCAGAGCTGAGACCAAGCTCCCAAATTCAAACACTTATTCGATTTTTACAATAACACCCTTATTTCCCTTGCAGCAAGGTAAACCAGTCATCTGCGCTACTCAGATGTTGGAATCCATGATCAAGAAGCCGCGTCCCACTCGCGCGGAGATCTCTGACGTAGCCAACGCCATCCTCGACGGAGCGGACTGCGTCATGCTGTCCGGAGAGACCGCCAAGGGAGACTACCCCTTGGAGTGCGTGTTGACCATGGCCAACATCAGCAAGGAGGCTGAAGCGGCCGTGTGGCACAGACAACTGTTCAACGACCTTGTTCGTGATGTAAGTTTCAAATCATTTATTTAAATAAAATTAGTTAGAGGTCAATAGAAATTACAGATATATGCAATTATATTTGCAATTGTTAAAAAAGTTTGTTTCTGAAAGATAAAAACCAATATCATAAAAATTTAAGTAATCAAAAGCTTTCCTTAACAATTATTTGTAGTTTTCGTTTATTTTTAAGTTTTTTGGATTTTAAACCTGAAGATGGTTTCCATACCAAGTTGTTTTGTAGTATAAGCTTAAACAATATATACTTAAATAATAATCATATGATCTAGCCCTCTTTCTTCCAGTCTCCCTGCGCGTATATAAACTCAATGCATGTTGCAGGTGGAAGCTCCCCTGGAGCCCGCGCACTCGACGGCCATCGCGGCGGTGGAGGCGTCCACCAAGTGCCTGGCGGCCGCCATCGTGGTGATCACGACGAGCGGCAAGTCGGCGCACCTGCTCAGCAAGTACCGGCCGCGCTGCCCCATCATCGCCGTCACGCGCCACGCGCAGACCGCGCGCCAGGCGCATCTGTACCGCGGCGTGCTGCCCATGGTCTACCAAGGTACACACCAGTCACCATCATCACGGCAGAAACTGCTCCAAACAATACATATATTTCCATTTAGCTAAGTGCTGCCAAGCAACACCAAGTGTATTTACACTAACTTGTTACCGTATTCGTGTGGGCATTCTTAGTTACAATCTGCAGTAGAGAATGGAAAATTAAAGCATTATATCAGTCATCAGAAAATGACGCTAAGAGAAACCCGATTTCTTGCCTATCTTAAAATAAAGGCAAGCTATTACCTTCGGTTTAGTTGACCGTGATACTGAGTTTATAATGAAAAACTGAAAGTAGTAGTCGGTATATCATTATAATATTTGACACTGACTCAGACTTTTTTTGACTTGTAAAGATGTTCCTAATTTTTACTGTCATAACATTGTTTATTTTAGTTAAGTCTATCACATATAATATTAATATCGCTCCACTCGGCAAAGTAGTCAAAACCTACGCACATTCTGACTTAATAATTCATAAATACAATTTTATTTATATGTACGAAAAATTACAGTGACCTTACATAAGTTTAAAACCTGCCATCTTTCCCACAGAACCAGCAGCCAGCGACTGGCTGAAGGACGTCGACAACCGCGTCCAGTGCGGCCTGAAGTTCGGCCGCTCGCGCAACTTCATCAAGACCGGTGACCACGTCGTCGTCGTTACCGGGTGGAAGCAGGGCTCCGGCTTTACTAACACCATGCGTGTCATGTTAGTATCCTAATGTAACAGTAGCTAAGCAATGCTAGTAGTAAAAAGCATGCTTTTATTATATTATCAAGAAATGATAATTCGAGGTAAAATTGGGGACATAAACTTATGATATTGTACGAATGTTAAGAAAAGAGGGTACGAAATATATTGAGTTTTGAATCAGTACCTATATAGTGAGCCAGGGGACTTACAACCGTCTTAGTAGATTATTCCATTTGTGGAAGCGAGACAGCATTTTACAGCGTGGATCGATTTCCCTTTTTCACAATTGCCACAGTTTTAGGCTGTGTTTGAGGTTGGTGACGTGAGGTAGGAGTCTGAGGTTGTTATACGCCCAAAACAGAGAGAAGCCTATATTTCCTTCGATAAAGGAGGAAGCCCACCTCGACTATTTTAATTTGTTATTATGATTTTAAACGGGTGGACCGGAATTTGTTCCTGTGTCCCGAGTCCACTTAACAATAATTGTTCTTTCTTAAATAGTCAAAGTGTTAGTACTTATAATCATTTCTTTTTATTTCAGCCAAGTGGAATAGATATAGCCAGAGATGCAGCACAAAGCTACAGCAGAAACAAAAAATACGATTAATATTTTTGTTAAGTATTAGCTAAATGTGACATTAAGGCGTGAAATATGGAGCTTTTTAAATAAATATCAGGCCTCTAGATCAACAACTGCGTAACGTAAATATAAAAAGAGGTTTTATTGATTCTCATTCCAGGGCAGAGCCCAGGTATCCTTTACGAAGACTCCATATGCGCTAAGTGATATATATGTATAAAGGAATGTATCTCGAAATTATACAATTAGTGCTAGGCGTACATATTTATTAAATAATTTATACGTTACATGTTTGTGTAATGAAATAAAAAACTAAATGTGTTTTCTGATTTTTATTTATAAGTACTTTTTGCAAACCTAACTTGTAGCAATTCCTATTCAACAGAACCTTAGCGCTATTGCTTTTAGCTTCCTTTGAAATACAAATAAATAACTCCAAAAACCCATTTGTACCATAAACGTCACCATGACAACAGTTGAGAACGTTTTTAATTTTTGAAAACATGACCCACACTGGGAGTCACCTGAATTGGAAAGAAATGGTTTATTAGTTTATTTTATCCACAATAATTACTACCAATGAATAATGTATTGGTATTGCCCATTATGTAATGCTAGATAGAAGTCATGATAGTTGATCCCTGTTAGTACATAGTAACAGTAAGTACAGTCTTAAAACAAAGTACATACGAGTGTACTTGACCTTTAGAAACATCACAATGACATTAGTCCTGTAGAGTTTGTTAAAGATTAAATTAATTATAAACCGTTGTATTGACTCCAATGTGCTCATTAAATTCTATAAAATACTGTTTTTATTTATTATGTTTACTATATTAATGATATATTTTACAAATAGCTTTTTTTTACTCTGTCAAACGATTCTGTGTAGTGAGCAATTAATGCAGAATTTTGTATTTATTGTGATTTTTCAGAAATAATACCGCTTTGCATTGGTAAAATTTACATAATGAGGCATTTTATCTGGACGACATAAGGTTTATTTCAGTTTACATAATATTATCCCGTGTAGCGTCATCTAGTTGTTGATCTATAAATATAATTAGTTTGATTTGTCAACGGTAGATGGCATTAGTAGTAGCATTTCTAAAGAACTTTTTTGTGGGTAGTTGAAGGAAGTATACTTTTCGGCTACTTAAATATTTGTTTTAGAACCGCAATGAAATGTCAGTTTGTGGATGATATCTACCCTATTTATTATTACAATAATAGGTAAGTCTTGGAGCGTGTATTTTGAGTAGATAATTTAATAAAGACATTCATTATTCTTTTAGTATTGAGTGTTTAATGTACTTATAATAAACGCTTTAGAGTTCAAGATTTAATATCTATGTAGTTACATTTCATATAGGTACCTAAGTTCTAAATTTTGACATTTAGGAACTCGTGCCGGGTAGGTAAGTACGTACCTACTAATGTAGTTTTTATGATGTAGAACAGGAATATTTATGAATTCAAGGAAAGTAGTGTTTGTCTAGCGGTGCGCAGCGTCTGCAGCGTCACAACACAGATGTGCGTTGAGTACGTAGTGTCCGCGTTTCGGCGCCCCTAACCGCCACTGCGTCCCGAGGCCGGGCAGTATTGCTCAGCCCGCCATCGGCATCGCCACCCCGATTCCCGAGTGCCAGTTACACCACAGTGAGGCGGCCGAACCACGCCGCTAACTAAAAATAACCGCGCGCCGCTCAGTACCGGCGCAACTACCGCGCGCGTCGCCCGCTGCGCCCGCGACTCGCAACCATGGCGGAGACTATCGAGGAGACATACGAGAGCGCGGTCACCCGCAAGGTGGTCCGCACGAGCCTCAAGATAGAGGAGGTGAGGATCGACACTCGACAGCTTTATGTAACGACGCCCGCGCGACACAAATATAGCCGGCGCGCGCACGCCGCGACGCCAGCGCCAGACGCACCTGCTCACATAACAGATAACACGTTTGACAGTGAACACGAACGTAAACACCAGATCCTGCCGCGAGCGCGCACTCCGCCTGCCGCACGGACGTCGCGACGTCGCCGCCTGTCATTCACGAACCTCTAATCAGCTTGCAAAACACTCTCCTCTCTTTTGCACGTCCGACTACAGACAACCGGATGTCCAAAAGTATTCTGGGATTTTAGTAGAATAGGTGTTCGTGCCGGGTCGTATGCCGTGATACTTACTAACTCAATGTAGAGGTTCGAGTGCATGGCAGGCGAAGGTCCGATGTTACCTACGTCAGTGTGGAGGAAGTGCGCGCGCGATGCGCCACTTACAACATTTGTGGCAATCGGCGATGTAAATAGAACAGGCGGTTGAATGAAAATTTCCGTGCCCACCTTGACGCGTGTGCATCGACCTGTCTCGTACATGACCACTCCACGTGTGACCTTGCAAGACATACACAAACATGGGACACTGACACACAATGAACACACAACATACACACATAGGTACCTACATAACATACACTTCCTATAATTCATTACATTACACACCACACCCTCAGGAGTTGTCGAACACACAATGTAGAACTAGGTAGAAAACAAAGCGACTACTATGCAACGGTCTCTTAGAAGAAAGTGTCGTCATTAGAGATGTATTCTCGTCCATGTAATGAATCTCATGCGTGACTAATATATTATTCTGTGTACGTGCAGCATCTGACGCTAGCATAAGTGATAGGAGTCGTTTCGTCTTATCACATTCCATCTGTGTAACAATGAATGTCTGTCGGTTCTGTCGCGACTACTGTTCGTTTCCAAAGCGCAAAATCCAATGGAAAAACGCGCCGTGGCATATTTTCGTCTTGGCTCCCATCCTAGTTTATCTGCTACATTACGATGTTTATTCACAATACGAATGCGAGCATTAATGTGTGCGTCGGAACCACTTGTGTTTAGGTCTTTACAGTTGCTTTTGGTGCAAAACCTATGTACCTGCATAGTCGTAAACATATTAATGGGACAGTTTTAGAAACGAACTTGGAGCATCACAAGCAGAAAACGTCACAAAGATATTTCATTTATCAAGAAGCTTTCGTATTTTTTTATATCATTTGACTCGTGAACAAGGTAGACGGGCAATATAAAGCGTCTGTTTATTTGACATCACTGTCCTTGCATACTCGACTCAAGAGATTCAAAATATTTGTACGAAAGTTTTTGGCAAATGGTTTTGTTTTGCGAGAATATCGATTATGTTAAGCGCATCAAAGGGACAGAGTGTTTAACATAATGATGAATAACTAGCAGATGTGTCGGGGACAAAAACCATTCCACAAAGCGAGATACCACATGTTTTGGTGGCCTCTTGTAGGCTCATTAGTGAATGACTAAACATTTCCTTATCTTGGCCTTACTTGAGGTAGAAAGAAAAGAGTTAAATAGCTTATAAAATGTAGAGTACGAACATCCCACAAAACAACACACATGCCAAAGTATTCGCTTCGTTAGCTTCGCAGTTTTTATTTAAGAACTCTAAATATTTGCCTGCGTCATAAGACATGTTATAGTTCATTATATCTAACACAATGCAAGCGCAAAATCTTATTTATCTACCAAAATATTTAGTGGAGAATATCTGGAAACTAAACAAACCTATCTAGTTATACTGCAGCAAAAGTTGTGTCTAGAACCTTCCTTAACTCGCTTTCTCCAAAATGAGAAGGAAAATGTTATGTATTACCAATTCAAAAATACCTCATTTAAGAACTAGAAGCCAGTTGACAGAATTATGTTTATTGTTGAGAACATTAGTGTGTGGAGGAAATACCGTTTGAATTAATGATGATCCTTATAAGCCTTATGAACATTAACCGTTGAAAGTATCAGTTCGATGCCCTTTGCCATAATTCTACTGAAACATTAAAATTCCTTGACCAATCAAAAGATTGGTGTAAAAATTTAAGGATATAAGATACGGTTAAAGACTCACATTAGAAAAAAAAAACAAAATAAAATAGTAAAAATATTTTACCAGAAATTGAGCAATAACATGCGCCTG
This sequence comes from Trichoplusia ni, assembly GCF_003590095.1. Taxonomy (NCBI): domain Eukaryota; kingdom Metazoa; phylum Arthropoda; class Insecta; order Lepidoptera; family Noctuidae; genus Trichoplusia; species Trichoplusia ni. The sequence goes on from NC_039491.1 coordinate 3,860,344, forward strand.
CGCTTAGAGTATTTTGAATTTGCAACGTTTAATTAGTGTTACACGGACGAATGGCGTTTCTAAGAATTGGGTGGGCGTTTATGAAAACATGTGGGTAATTATTCGGGGCCTGCGCCGTGCCCTGCCGTTTTGGTAATGTAGTGTTCACTACAAGGTCTTACAAGTACTCAAGTGCTGTAACCACTTACAATTCACATGTGTGTTGCAAAAAGCAAGAATAATAATCCTGTTTACTTATTAAAGTGTCTTTGTGCATGTGACTTGAATGTTTGTGACACCCTCCGCTATATAAAGATAAAAGTCCTTAATGCCGAAGTCGTATAAAAAATAGGGAAAGAGAAGTCCCAAATAATTTTATGTTAGTTTTGTTTAGGAGTAGGTTTTATATTGATACATAGATGATAGAGTTTTATATTCAAACTACTGATTATTTACACTATGGAGACCGAGTGGTAGACGCTACCACGCCAAACCCACAGAGCGTAACTTATCGCGGGTTCGGTCCCCGAGTAGGACTTTTTCTGAGTCTGGGTGTCTTTGTGCATGTGACTTAAATGTGTGTGACAGTCCCTGCGAAACAAGGACACAATACGGGAGTCGTATAAAAAATGTCTTCAGTCTTTAGAAATGGTGGCTGACTTACTAGTTCAAATACAAAGCAAAAAGGTGCATACTAAAATTTATACCATGCTAATCAAAAGCTTTTAAATGATTCAAAAAGTTCAGAGTGAGATGACGTCTACGTATAATTAGGTATTGATATCATCTATGATAAGTCCATCTTGTACTCGGATCCGTTATTCATATGGCTGAAAGATCAACAATCCCTTTTGTTCTCCATCTGAACACAATAAAGCGCATGTAAATAAACTTGAATGAGTCGGTGTATACTCCATCATTCTCAATTGCTGCTCAAGCTCTTGAAGTGAAGTTATTTTAGAGGAAAACGTACACGGTACGTACACCATCTACATGTTACAGACACATTTGTATCAGGGAATATAGGAATATAAATAAGGAATTAGGATATTTAGGATTATAATTGTTATAGATCCTTATAGTCCACCAAGGTAGTCAAATCCTCAACATCATCATCATCATGTCAGTATATTGCCGTCCACTGCCAAGATAAAGCCTACTCATATATTATGGTAGCCGCACTAGCCGCATCGATCCGAAGTTCTTTTTCTTTGAAATGAAACTACTTCTACGGATTTTATATTTTAGTTTCCGACTTTTTCTTTAATGAACTTTAGACTATTTATTGTCCCCATCGCTTTGTATAAAATTCTACCTAGCTTCACTCTATAAGCAAACATGGGTTTGCGTCTTTGTATCTACTATTTTTTTTTCTGTTATCTGTTAGTATGTCACCAATATTCTTATAAATCGTTAACCCATAATTAAAGCCCATAAAACAAATGAAATATTAATCTATTTACGAATCAAGAGCTAAAGAAACAGGTCGCGGAATTATGAAATTGCTCCATTTTACGGTACTTTTTCGCCTCGCTTCTCAAAACAATTTGCAGTAATTGTTTATAAATGTTGTTACCGTTATAATAAGGTGTATCAATGTCTTTAATTGGCCTAACGATTTAATAGTAGTAGAGGTAATTGTGTTCTTTCTAATAATTGTTATTAGTGTTATTACGTCATTGAATTCCGAGGTTGTAATTTAGAAAAGGTATGTTATCTGAGTTACTGCAGTCATTAATTGTAGTAAGTTATCGTTTGATGTAAAGCGTTACAATAGGGAAGGACGGAGTTTAATTGTCAGTATCTTTCTTTGCTTAGTAATAGAAAACTATACACCGTGATTTTTAGTCGTCTTACAAAAGCAGCCCAGTTCATGTATCCAATGACTAGAACACGTTCATGGTAAAAAATAGGTTTTTATGAGATTTGAATAAATTTAAAATGCAATTTTTATTCAATATTATGATGCAATTCGTAGCTTATTAGAAACACAGCTCTGTTGCGAGCGCGGTCAGAGCCTTGTAACAAGGGTGAGGGGCGCGGGCCGCGGCGTTTTATCATTTTTAAGAGTATATTTCAGATTTCTCTTGTTTAATTTTTCTTCGTAATTACTATCTTAGTTGACGATAAAAAAATAATAATCGCGTCTAGGGGTATTTTACGTCGGATACATGAACTGGGCTGGCTGGCAACAAGAGAAATCTGAAATCTCTGGTCTATGCCCTGTAGTGCAGCATCACGCTTTTACAAATGAAATATCATTACTAAAACGTGGCCTTAAACCCCTAGGACTTATAAGGATATTGCGTCCTATGTTTGTAAACATCGACCAAAAAGAAAGTCGTAGAAAGTAGAAAATACAAAAATTAAAGAACTACGACACTCATATAAGTATTAGCGACTAGTAATAAAGTTTGACGATCAAGACAGAGAAAATAAAGATCAATAATTGTCGACCCAATTGTGTCTTACTAAAGCTGTAAATATAGCCTAAGTACGATTCAATTGGATCAACAATAGATATCGTTATTTGTTTTACGATATGCTTAGTCGTATCAATTTAGCTAAATGATCTAGGTGGCTTAGTTCCTAATGCGACTGGTGCATTGATCTATACGTCCCAAGTTCGAGTTGTGAGGTTTTCCATTGTGTTTTTTTTTATTAAGTGGTAAATAAATAAATATATTAGAAGAATAGTTACAGAATTATTATAAGAGCTTGAACTCTGTAAAATGTGAGAATTATGCTTGATTTCAACACAAATACCCATCTACATAACGCATATGATTACACGCATGTATTAATATTGCAAAAGTCATCGAAGTTACAATACGTTACGGTTGAGTTACCCACTCGGTCATTACAACGTCTATTTACTTTATTTATGATAGCAATTTGCCTGAAATTCGGAACAAAATGTTCACTTTTCCAGTTTTCCGGATTTTTTAAACACTTCGTTGGGTCATTCGATTTCATGTGACTACATTAATCGATTCTATTTCGATATAATGTAGAGACTGTTAGGTACTGGTATTTAGGATATTAGTTCGTCTTGTGTTTCACTGGTTTTCGAAAACCCTCTAGAGTCCCGTAACATATTTTCACATAAGTAATTGTTACTCAAACGTCATTTAAATGTGACATATTCGTCTTAGAACGGTTTAGATTTTCAATAAAAACCTGAAACACCTTTCTTCTTCACCCTAAAGATTCTACAAAAATATTAACAATGACATAGATACAGAGAAAAGAGCGTTAACAATGTAGAAATATATTACTCACTGCTATATTTTTTTTGGATGTACGTCAATATTTCCTCTAGATACACTATGTACCCAAACATGAGCAAAGACACAAATCAAACAATATTTAACAGTGATACTAATTCTGCTAAAGCTAATTTACTGAGGCTTTATCGCTTCAGTAATACTTAAGTCGTAAAACAGTAATGATTAGACAGATATTTATAACTATAACATTTAGAGAAAGTGGTTTTAAGAAAGACGTTGAGTATTAATGCAAGTAGTGCGTGCAGTTTAGCGATGTTAACGATTTCAACGACGCCAATAATATTTGAGACTTTTCAGCAAGTAGGAAATTCAGTGTGCAGTAGGAAGTTTTGTTTTAATGATTTTTCTGGGAGTGTAAAATACATAACCTAAAATACACATATTAAATTTAAGATTTAGGCTCGCCTTCTTATTTTAAATGATAAATTTATCCACAGTGAAAAATGTGACGAAACATTACCATCTTAACAATGTTAGAAAACTAACTACGTTAACCAGTTCGAACATTAAAAACCAACGAGTTAGATATCATGGCGACACAAATTCTTAACCGAACAACTTTTTGCCAAAGCTTTTTGGGCACACTGCACATAACCTGTGCAGTTTGCAATACAACCATACATGGGCATGGCGGCTCTCCGTTCCGCGAATCAAACGCGCTAAAATCTGTAGAGTTGAACAACTGTTCGGGAACATTGCCAAATGTGCGATTTTGCTTAATTGACGAGCACGGAACATCCCGTTCGTTTGATCGTGCTCCAGCGGCCGCTGGTCTGCCATTACATCGGGTATAAAACATGCTTTACTGCGAAAACTAAATGTATGGCTTGTCATTGTGCATTACGGGATGTTCTAGAAGAGACTGATTGCAAGTTAGGGTTGTTGAACGTAAATTGGCGTGGTGAGTTTAAATTTATACGGGCGTCCATCATGCATTCGACGGGCGATCGGCGATCGGGTCAACGTCAAGTCGCGGAAGCCGCTGCGGCACGGTTGGGTCGCGAAGCGCGAAAATGGAACGCAGCGGATATAATTAAAACTGTACGGACAAATCGTTGGCGGGGGATTAACGCGCGAATTCGGTCAGCCATTGCTCGCCCAGCGATATTCACAACACTTGTTGTTGTTCAAGTCACTAAATAATGTGGTCTTGTCCAAACATGTCCACCGCTCTATAATTTACTGTGCAAAATATTGCTTGAACCTAATTTCACTCAGCAGATTTACATACAAGTTCGATACGGAACCACTGGTGTAACAATCTTTTTGATATGGCTAATAAATACTAAATGCAGTTATAATTTCCATATTCAACCCTGATGGTAAAACAGTGCGTGTACGCATATATTTCTTACGAACACATAAAAATGACATAAAACGCTTTAACAGCAACTCGATATATAATTTAACATAATAACGCTAATCTTTTAATGTGTTAAGGCGTCAACTACATGTGAATATTAAGAGAGAACTCTACATAATTTGTCAAATTATTTTGCTCTAATAAACAGTTCTACTTACATAAAGGTCGACGCTGTAGTTAATAATTTGAAATGCACGTGATTAATATGAATATTACAGATTCAACTTTTGTCATAAAATACTGAAAGTACACATCACAATCAGTTTAAGCTCACCTCTTAGCAGACGGATGTGTATTTAAAAAGTATTTATAAACATTATGACAGGATGATTAAACCTCTTTGATTATTTTTCTTCTTATTCAAATTACTCTCAGCAGTGGTTCTTAAAAATACTGGCACATTTTAGTGAATTAAACATGTCTTAATTTCATATTCAGAATTAGGAAATCACGGATGGATGCGCACATACAAAATACTCTTTATAACGATGTCGATGCCTGATTTCGGCCTTTTAAGCTCAGTTTGGACTAATAAATGTGAGCAATAAAAAATTTGGACATCAAAACTTTTTGCTGCATTCTACTTCTTTTTCTTAATTATATATGTCACTCGGTATAAACTAATCAGAACCTTCTCGACTCTCACTACATACACAAAACTTGGTGAATCACGAACGAACACCGGTGACCCAAATTAAATAATTAATAGACACAAAACTCAGAGACGCAAATTTCGCTAAAATGTTAATAGGTTCTTTGACACCGATAAAACGTTATTCAATGTCATCATATTGTCGGGCGAAGACAGGACGATTCTATTTCGAATATTCATTCGCACTATTTATACAACAATGCGACTTAGAAAGCTTTCTCCTATGCATTGCAATACACACGTGTAAGATAGATAAAGTCCTTAGTTGTTGTCGATAGCGTTTGTTTTCTGGGGGACTTCTGTAATAGTGCAAGAGTGGGCGCAATATGGGCCTTAGAGCATCATCTCTTATTCACAATTCCAACGGACACCTTTAAAAGACTGACTGTTTGTCTAGTGATTAGTGGCCCTAACTGCAATACATTACATGGTCGCAGGTTCGATTCTCACCAAGGATGAATGTTTGTGTGACGCTATCTCGCTTTCGGAATGCAGTTTAATTTCAGAGCTGTAAGCTCCTAGCTTACAAACCAGAATAAACTTGTTGTCTTAATTACTTTTGTTAAAAGTGCTATTTCAAGGTTCGATAGATTTGTCCAAATAATAATAAAGCATAAAGAAATTGATCACTGATTTATCAAAGCTGATGTAAAGGAAACAGACAGTACCTATTTTATATTATTATTCAAGATATTTCACGAATTTTGTATGTCAAGGAGTCAGTGTCAATAAAACTGGTTTAGTTTCCATTATTTTCACATTTTCTTCAACGTTTTTCTTTCATAAAAACTACGGAATAGTCCGATATTATTTTATTTTTACAAGACGTATGTTCCAGATTGCTGATAAATACATAGGTAGGTAGGCTTGTTACGTTGCCCGTTGTAAATAGATCAAAGTCGACTAGACTATTTTCTTGTCCACACTTTTATATTAAGAAATTAGATCAAACTTTTATAATGTCGTGACTGTTAAAGCTGAGATTGAGAGGCTTTAGATTAAATTTACAATTGAAACTGTTGCTACTGTCTTTGTTTTTAGTACCTTTAAGTCAATAATGTTATTAGGGTTCCGTACTGGAAGGGTAAAAACGGACCGTCCGTTGATCTGTCAGCAGGGCCCAAAATCCGCTATTTTCTATGGCCGACATAAATAATTGGGGCCCAGGCTGTATGTCATGAACCGTTAACTAATTGAATTTAGCTTGTGAATGTGACTGCTCAGCTCTACTTCTTACTCGTCAAGTCCTAGCCTTTAAACGTCAAATATAAATACTAAAACATGATTCAATTTCAAATAGACAGTATTCAAAAAACAAATGTTAGAAATAAAAGAAAGAGTTTGCTGTCAATAGTAAATTCCAAAGGAAATAGGTTGGATGCGTTCCCGTTTACCCATTAATTTAGAACGGGTAACATCTGTCATGTACTTTAAAAATCTTTGTTTAATTATATTTTTTCCATTTTATTCTATAGAATGTTAGAGACCTGAGCTATAAGCAAGTTCCAACCAATAAGGAAACACACTTTCTTGTTTTTATACTGAAATCTATAGACACACAAACATGGCTGATCTATGTCATCATTATAACTTTTTTATGAGTTTAAAATATAAGAATTTAACCATTTTTTTTTAACTTTCTAATTCCTATTGATTTGTTGCCTATTGCCTTTTATTATCTCTGTAAGTATTGAAACCCAGAATAACTAAAAAACATTTTTACAAGTTTATCCGTCTCTACTTTTCTCACATATATACCAGAGAAAGCATGTGATAAAAGCAGACTTTGAACTAATATTATTGCGTTTAAAAAATATCAGATTTAGTTTTTTTATAAAATCGCAAAACTTAACTTAAAAACGTCTTACAAATCTACCGATCTCTAAATTTTCAGTAAATATCAAAGGGACGACAAACGCCATAAAGGTGACTTAAACTAAATGCCGTTTAACATTTGGTTATATATCTCTCATAAAGATACAATTTAAGAACTATTTTAGTTTGACATATCGGTTTAAACGAGAGAGCTATTTCGGTACCGATACGTATCTATTTTTATCATTACTCTTCGATTGACTTATACGCTTACCGTTCATCTAGTAGGGATTAGCAATCGCTAGTACTTTGTTTTGGTTTCTTTAACTATTAATCCCAAATAAGTAAAATGTTGAGTCTTGGCAAGTTCCTATAGAGATCGTGGATCAGAAAAGATTTATTAAGATAAAGAAAGGAGGAATTGAATCCTTGTTTACACCTTGGTGGGAGAATCATTTTTTTAGGTAGGTTTCATAAACGTATATGTCTCATAAATTTTTATACCAGATAGGTATATAGAAATTTTTAAACAAGTAAAGAAAGTCCAGTTTGACGATTAGTTAAAAAACAAAAGCATTTATATACATGAAGTGTGTACACTAGCTGTTGCTTCGCTCAATCTCGCTCCATCTGTTCATTGATTCAGATTTCAGAGTATTTGAGAATAGGATATTCAAACTTACGCCTATGGAATCAGTTCACACAATTGACTAAAGACATAACCGTTGTTTATCTATGTCGCCTAATGCAACACGTTCACAATGTATGAAGATGAAAAACGAGCTACGGGCCGTTACAAAAATAGCCGCACGCCGCCCGTCGCGGCTCCAATGTCGAGGTGATACGTATTGTACGTAATATCGGACTCATTCCTACACGAAAAATGTGTATTGCGACCTTAGAAAGTTCATTAATACTATTTACTGATGTATTAAAGTTTAATGTTTGAGTTTGGATGTTGGATGAATAGCGTTTGGTTCTATCGTTGAATATTTTATTATGCAACGACGAGCGCACACGCACTCGATTTTTGTTTTCTAAAATTACACGTTTTACGAAAGAATGACTGAATTTAATATCAGCAGTGGCAAGCATAATTGAAGTCTTATATGTTTTAGGTTCTACCGGTTTTCGTCCAAAAACTAGTTACATCATTTTGGCTTCTATTCCAGTCGAATAGGGTTTTAATTAACGCGATAGTCTTTTTGAAGCCCTATATTTTAAAGGGGAACGATTACATGTGAACCGATTAGAAGCCGGCGCTACTAATCGCTTTGCCACAAAGCGGAGGTATCTAATCTACTAGTTGGTGGGAAACCCCTAAGTTTAGGTAAAAGCTTAGTCAGCTGGATTTAATTGTTTGTTCGTTAACTTAATTTGCTTTACTATAAGATTTTATTGGAAACGTTTAAGTGGTTGAAGGAGTTCCGATTAATTTAGTTTTGAATACAATTGAATAGAGTACCTTTTTTCTCTTAAGAGTATTGTTAAAATACAGTCGAATTGAGAACCTCCTCCTTTTTTTGAAGTCGGTTAAAATAGGCGTTACTTAAAATGTAGTCCGTAACATTCTATTTTTCCAGCGCCTTGCTCATAAAAAGGCAGATAAACAGAAACACCTAATGTGTTTTTGTAAACTAACGAGTTAACGTGTTAATAAATCTTCGTTGCAGTGTAATTTATTTAGCTCCATACCATTTAAAACTGTATTGATTACATAAACACTACTTTTGAGACACGTAAACTTACGTGCCCTCCAACCAGGGAGGTCATTGACCCCGACGATGCATGCAACACATTTATATGGATTCTTTGGTTTATTTTAGCAGAATTTAGAAGTTCGTATGTTGTGATTAATTGAAAACAAGTGAAATGGTGGTATGAAAGGTTTTGGATACATGAAAATCGTTTTCATGTTTACGAACACATTTCTTATTTGTTTAACCTCGATATAACGATAAAAGATGGTTTTAGTCAGGCAAAAACCATGTACCAAATACATCTAATGTTATCTCTATCACCAAACAATTTTTAAGGATTAAAAACCTCATTGCCTCCCACATAGGTATTTAATCAATTAAAAAGAACAATATTCTTTTTATTTATTGATGACGTTTCATAATGCCAGTCCAACACGCTAATGCTTTACACTTACAAGCAAAAAACTTTTGCTTTTTACAAGAAATCGAAATATGTTTACTCCACACAATTTTTTCTTCAGTCACCCGGTAAGGTCATTGGCACGAAAGCAACGTATCCCAAATGCGCTTCCTTTAAAGTGATCAGAACCGTTCACATGTATAAATAGAACAACAAACTCTCGCTGAAATAGCTAACTGTTAGTAATAAATACACATAAATACTCCTTTTTCCTTTGTTGTGATATCGAACTAGGGCATTGCTATTCAAATGGGAATTCTTTATTGTGTCTACACCACATTCGCAGAACTCAGATATAGCGTACTTATTTACAGGAAAAAATAGTGCAATAGGTTGTTTTAAATAGAGATCTCTTCACGCGCACTGGTAAATGATCATGTTAATACAATCGCAATCGATTCGAAAAAAATAGTAGACTATAAACATTTTTTTTTCATGTAAAAAGCGATTCCCGCAGTAAGGAATTTAATCCTTGTGTCGCAGGGGGTTTTACAAACCCAGACTCAGTACAAGCATTCGTCGATCACACAAATGCTCGTCCAACGCGGGGATCGAACCCGCGACACGTCACGCACAGTGGGTTTGGCGTGGTGACCTCAACCACTCGGCTATCCGTGCAGTCCTTATTTTGGGAGCCTACCGCCCTATTTAAAGTACTTCAGGTGTGGAAGAGAGACGTCGCTCTACATTATGTAGTGCTATCACGCTTACACAACGCGTAGCGCTATCCCCAGAAAAGGCAAATTATTATGTAAATAGACGGTACAATGTTCAATTGAAAATTATACCTCTAGTCGGTCTGTAACGGGCTTTTCCAGGGTCTGTTGAACATAAGTATATTCAGTCGGTTTCGGTTCACTTACATTTACACCTCAAGGTAACGTTTAGATAACGGGAAGCTGATTTGAATGTTCGTAGAAAAATATAGAGTAAATATTTAACGTAAAAAGCCTTGGTTTTTACCCAAAATGTAATGTTGTGGGATACGGTAGAGTTTGGGAGAAATTAACTAAATTATATCGAACTATCTCTGGGTATTTTGCTTCTAGATAAGCAGTTAGTACTTTGCATCATAATTTCGATTTTGCTGTCGTGTTCATGCAAACATCATCATTGTCTTCTACGTATTATTTAGTAAATAATACTTATCATCCCACCTTACCTTTCAAGTTTCGCAAAAGGACAGAACAAAGATTCCTTAGAGACTGATTTATGTTCCCATAATCCATTGTTTGCGGCTACAAGCAATATTTTAAACAATCTATAAATATTGGAGTCTTTATGTTCAGTTGTTTCATGTTTAACTAGTTGTTTTGAAGGCCTTCCTTATTACCTAAAACCTTTTTGCGTCTGTTCTTCGTTCCGTGTTTCTACAATAGTCCTTAAGTTTCAAGTAGGGTCGGTTAGGTATTTTATTTTGACAATTATCTATATCCAGTGAGGTAGTTTACGGTTTTACCGCGGTTTGTAAAGATAGGCTAAATAAAAATCGTAATTTAGTCCTAGAAAAAACAATCTTGTATTAACTGAAGAAACGAAATATATGGAAAACTATCCAGAGCCTGTTGAGTGAAAACAATAACAAATGACCATAAATTATTGAGGAAAATACTAATCCAAACTAAAGAAGATAAAAATATTCAAATTCTTAAATAAATAATCGCTTTCGACAACCTATATATTTTTTTTATTTTGTTGTTTGCGGGAAACCTATACGATCTAGTTGAAAGTTATTTATTAAAAATCTGTTTTTAAAATAGTATTAGTATATTGTTTACTAACCTAGAAAGAGTTTTCCTCGTATACAACTGTTCACATCAATATCCATAAGTAGCTACCCAACTAAAGATTTATCAGATATTGCTACGACAAAATTTCCCGGTTTTATAAATTTAATGAAACGAATTTATAATAATAAAATATATACACAATGATATACATTATACATTTCTGCAGTGTGTAATTGCCATCAATAATGAGGTAATATTAATATTTTCAAGAGTTCAACTGAGTTGCATTTCGAAATAGAAAGGATAAACCTTTATTTTCTAATAGATATACAATCAAACCACTATAAACGCATAGTGTAGTTCAATCTATTGCAGTTAATAGTTAAATTCATCATCATTAACTCATTTAAATGATGTTTTAGAGTTCCGTAGACTAGTACCAAATACCGGAAGCTGTTACCTTTTTAGTTTCGTCATTCTGTCTGTTTGGAGACTCTGTCCTTTACACCCACCGCTTTTATTTTTAGATATGTCAATGAAGTACTGATATACTTATAGATACTTTTCTTGCCTAGAATGTTAAATGTCTTATTTATTGAGGGATTTTAAAACCAACGGTTTTAAATCGAAAAAATAAGAAATGAAGATTGTTTTTTTTGCTTTTGTGGAATATACCTACTGTAAATCAACGTTTTTTTTTTTAATTTCGGTAATGTCATAAAGCAGACTATCGTCGTCAATTACTCAACGTAGGTATGCCGAAGGAGACAATTTTATTATAGAAACAAATTACTGGATACGAAAATCAAATAGTATGATACATTTTAAAAACCTAAAAAGCGTAGCTACACTCCTGAACCACTTTTCACCTTCACACTTTGATTTTAGCTACTTTTTATGACAGCCAGAGTTCCTGAGCGTAAAGTTAACGTGCGACCTCATTGTAAAAACTGTCGACTGACTCACCCGGGTCGTTGGACCGACGTTAACGTTTTAGGAAAAGCATGGAAACCGCGTACAACCGACAGCGAAAGTTGTTCAACGAAATGAAGAAAAAAAACCTTACGACTTTAAATTAAAGTAGGTAATGTTAATGAAGCTTTGCAATAACTATGTGGTCGACTGTATAGATTATAAAAATGCCCAGTACAGAATGTACAGATCGAAGATGTTTTCTTTGGCAAACAAATGTAGGTAGAATTTAGTTCTGGGAAATAAGTTTTTATCTATTTACATTGCAATTAAACTGGAAATTTTGGCGAGTTTAATGACAGTGGTCTTTCCTTACCAATATTATATTAATTGATTTTGGTAAAGACTTCCAAAATATACAGATATTTTTTAGTACCACACTGTATTATAACTAGTTTATAGGTAAAACGAAATAATTCTGGAAAAAGTTTAAGAGGAACAGAAAAATAGAAACTTGTGTAGTAAGCTTTACCAAACGTGGATTTCCTATAACAGAATGGTATTTAAAAAATACGCAGTCATAGTCGCGGTCAACAACTAGCATAGGTATACGACTATAAACCTACTTAGTAGTTATAATTATGATGTATAACTAACAAACATGGCACGAGCGGGTGTAACTGTGTTACTCTACGCAGCATACTTCTGCCCAAATGCGCAGTGGACTCGCTACATACTATTTTGGACATAGGTATTTATGGGACAAGTTGTTTTTGTCACGGGCATATTTGTTACTGGTATTGGGAAATATTTCGTTCAAGTAAACTCGACATATAACAAAAGTCTTAAGAGAAAAAAACAATAGCTTACAATTATGAGATAATTGGAATACCACGTCGTATACATTTTCTAGAAACAAATTTTCCATCCTGCATACTTCTTAGGTTATAGTGTAGCTTCTAGATGGTCTATTGTTTTTTTGGAACGTCCCAGTGCTTAGTCCTATTTTCCTTAGAGAGAAATTCTATAGGACAGTCTTCTTGTAGATCCTCGCTTAAAGGACAGACAATAACGGGGATGTCTCAAAACACATGTTGATTTGGAACAACAGATGTTGATTTGTTTACGCTGATCTTTGATGTCATAAGTAGTATGATACATATACACAATTAAAACGTCTACACGTTTTCCATTGTAGCGCCAGACTAGATTCGAGCGTATTTTAAATCATGTTCCATTTGGCGAACATTTCGTAAGATGTATTAATCAGGGGGTGACAGTTGACACTTGCCCGCTTAATGATCCGATGACATCTGGCTTTTAAATAAACAGTTATGTGTATTTAATGCAAGGGATAGAGTCACAAAACAAAAGAATACCGCAACTAAAGAACAGAATGTACTATATTGACAAGTAAAAGTTTAGTCACAAGTCGATAAGGGATGTAAGACTACGCTTATTCGACGAAAAAGGCTAGGAATAGGAAGAAAAATAAAGTGAATTGTCTTTTGTATAGGTACAAAGTTTTTTAAAGGGCCGTGCGAATCAATCTATTATGCTATTGAACCTCGAGATTTGTTCCGGAGTAAAGGCCGACACTGAAGAACGATACTCAGTGCCGTATTACCCACATGACCAGGGGCCCACCACTATGACTAGGGCCCAGCACTATGCATCTAAAAAAAGCTCAATATTTAACAAATCATAGGTCAAGTTCCCAGTAATTATACGTGCTTGATTAAATATACGAATGACATGAATAACGGTAAATGAAATTGGATTCGAACTTTTTTGGTAAGATTTTGGCAACTTTAATTTAATGTCTTCACAAGTATGGGGCGTAACTAAACGGTGTTCGGAATAAAGTTAATCCGCTCAATGCGGGTCGCAATTCACACGCGACCGTTACGGTTATAACTGAGATATTAAATTTAATATGAATTTTTAATTTGTTATATATTTTCAACAGTGAGCATCATTTGTTTTTTTTTATGGGAAAAGATAGGGCCTTTATTTTATAATTAAGTTTTATAGCCATTGTTATAATCTTACATGACACACGACACACAACTTAATGCGACCTACTTGAACACACCTTAATACTTTCATGTGTAGTTAAATTAACGTAAACTTTGAGTGTCTACTGGTCTTAAAGTACATTACAAAGAATTAAGGAAGGAGAGTTGAGAGATTGTCGATTTGCTTAGCTTTTGTCGAAAACAAAGTCTCTGTCGATACTTTTTGATACTTACTAATCCTTTAAAGGTGTCCTCGTACGGGAACTATGAAATGGATTCTAAAGTCTTTCTTGCAAGGCAGGCTTGGAAGTTACATTTTCGTAATGAGTTTTCACCACTGACGTCAGAACCTAGTTTTCCTCTCCAGTTAATATTACAAGCGTATCATCCGCCATAATAATAAGACGGCTATCGTCGCCTACTGTTTTCACGCTCTATTTTCATCTGGCTATCAGTTGCATAATGTGGCAACGAGACCAATTAACGATTAAATATGAGACGCCCACAGTCAGTCCGTCACAGGGCCCGTTGCGAAAGAAGATGGTAACTATATCAAGCTGAATCTCGGGGATTACTTTTACTGGCTAAATGTTATGAGTTGAAGATTTTCTGTCAAAATTATTGAAGTAATTACTTAGGGAATATAGAGGTAGGAGTCTATTAGTTTTAATAATATTGGTTTGCTGTGGGTCAATCGTGGCGCTAGTCAGTTTTGTTGATATAGGCATCTTGTAAATTGTATTGGTTGGACTTAAGTGTTTGGCGATACAAAGCAAAATAATAACTTTTAGATTTTAAAGCATGCGTAAAAATAGCAAAAGATTCTGTAATTATAAAATTAAAAATTTGCTTAAGGCCATAAAAAAACATGATGACAACCTCTTTGAAAAACTGAGTATTTATATTCTTTTCTTTCACGCAAAAACAACTATTCCGCCTATTAGTATAATGAATTCGCCGTGCCAGTTGACGAACCAAAAATATAAATAAAAACGTACAAAAACTCAACTAGAAAATTCACGACTAAATGCTGAAAATATGTCACTTACAAATAGAGTATTACAAATGGGGCATTTACTTCCAAGTCTTCACGTCACTTCAAAATCAATTACTGTGTGAAATGTTAGAGACTGCGTTCTATGAGAGCCATTCATGCATTCCTTCCTACAGGCGAGGTAACTGCGCGATAAAGATGCACACATAAATAAACACCTGGCGAGTACCGCTTCCTTAAACCTTGGCACACTGAACTTGCGGCTGATATTTATTAAGAGAGCCAAATAAGTCAACGTCTTAATACTTTGAAACCACTAAAACGGCGCCTGATACTAGGATCTTTGCTGTGTATTTAAAGACGTGAAACATACGGCATTACTGAGAAAAATGTGTCTGTAATTGAGAGAAGTATGTGTCCTTTGCTGACAAGGTGAACGACCGTGATCATTAGCGCAGAAAATCGTTCTCAATTTTATATCCGAAGCTTTTGCATGCATCGAGTTGTCTCATTTTGTAGAGTGGAAAATGTAGGTCTACGGTTTTGTTATTTGAGGAAATATTTCTGTATTAACCAAAGGAATATCTAAAGTTAAAAATGATGAAATTAAAGAAAAGTTTCAACTATGTTTTTAATTGCAATTTAGTAAAAATTCAAGAGATGTTCAGAGAGTTTCTTGTTCTATGTATTCGTGTTAACATTGCAATGTGAAATCGAATTACATTATATACTTTCTTTGAAAAACGTTTTGATAGATGGAATAAAGACAAAACCACCAAGAATGCAGCACACATAAGGCAATGACTGGCGTTCTATAAAAACCGCAAAATAAATTGCAGGAACAATATTTATGATATTCCTAACAGCTCGAATTGATAATATAATGCGTGATATAGCAGGATTAGTTGTATCGATACAGTTTTTAACCGATTCCTAAATCGGTTTGCTCAAATCGATTGGAGCATGCAATGTTTTGTACGAGCAGCGATTTTACGGCACGATTTCCCGAAAACTAGTTCAGTTTTTTTGCGTTCGATAAAATAAATTCCACTACTCATCTTCTAAGAAATGACTTTTATGCATTTATTTGTAAACATGTAAACACCGAAAGTGTGTTAATAAGAACTAAGAAACGATAAATTCATATTTCACACCTTTTCTCAAATGATTTTCTCGAATAAATTCAACGTGTTTATGTTTTTTTTCTTTATGTTATTATTAAAGGCATATCTTGTCCCAAATATGTTTTCGGTAAAAATCAAGTTTTTTTCACAAGCTACTCCCTTAAAATTAATTTCTAAATTAGAAATTGGCGTTATTGATTGCATTACCTGCTTCCAAATGTCACAGACACTATCCATTTAAAATCCAAATAGGTCGTAAATAATCGTAAATCATTGAAACTAGTTTTTAAACGAATGTCTCGATTAGCACGTGCATTAAATTCACAATCGATAAGAAATAAGAGTGAAACTGTTCACGTAAAAACGCTGTCGTCTAGACGCGGATAAAACGGTATTGTTTTTATAACGTCTTCGTAGATAGCTGTTATTCGGTGTGTTTTGTAGACTTTCACGAGGTTTTGTGATGCTTTTTAACTGCATTTTTGAGTAATAGTTACTTCTTTTTAAGATTAGTTTTGTTATTTATATCTTAATTTAACTAATCGTTATCTGGGGCTGTATTTGTAGAGATTCAACTCATTTTCATCAGATGAAAATGAGTTGTTGAAGTTGAAGTCATCTTATCGCAGTAAAAAGTAAAGTAAAAAGATGATGTATATGCGGAACGGAAAGGCTTTTTGATTTCAAAATATTGTATGGAACGTAAGCATGGCCCACTTTACGAATTAGTATATAGAGACGAAACAATATCAGAAAACCTTGGTTACCACATAAATGTATTTAGCAATCACGCATTCTGAATATGTCATTAATAATAAACGTAAACATCTCTCAAGGGTAAGACCGTTGGCTTGTAAATTTAACTAGATCACTTCGACCATTGATTTATTATAATCGTTGTCACTCAATCACATGCATTGACAGCTGATTGTCAGTCGTTCTGTATTGACAAATCGGATTAGATAGCTCATAAAGTGATTGATAAGGCGAAGATCATGATCACGGCCAGTTATTCGCGTGAAGAGGGTCAATGGTAATTGAATAATATAAAAACAAATGCGAATCGACTTGTTCGTAACATGAATTGTTGGCAGTTTGGAATATAAATAGATTTGCTCTACTTATTATTTTTATAATTGAGTGGACAATAGAAAATGCGGAAGAGGAAATAAATATGCATAGTAAACATAAACAATTATATTCATAATAGCTCGATACGATTGTGAAAATGTTTGTTTTGAGGCATACAGAAAACAGTTTTCGTTCGGAATACTGAATGCAATGTATGTTTAAGTAAGTAGAAAAATATTTATATTTGTTGATCATTGATTAAAAGGTACACAGCATCTGCTATCAAGAATCTTGATCTTCAATGAAAAACTAACGCAAATAAACACACTCATAGCTGTGTTAGTTTAATCAGTTTGTCAACTAACGGAACTTAAAACCGAAACTTCAGTATTGGGCTATTAGTTATTTAAAACCAAGAACAAAGTTTTTGCTCTACTTTCAGCAGTCATTTAAAAATTCTGCCTGATATTGAATCTGTAATTTTTTATTTCTATCTACCGTATCTTAATTACCTTAGAAGTCAAATTAACTCGTCCTAATTGTTGGCATTCATTAAAATTTAGTTACAAATACATAGTTCAGTTCCCAACTAGCTTCCCAACGAGTATTACGTTCACTGACGTAATCCGTTTCGTCATATTTCCCTGAAACTATCGACGTCTGTTGAAATCTTTCGTCGCTTATTTGTTTGTTAGTTCCTATTATTATGATGGTGTTTGTGAAAACAACTTACTCAAGTCTTATTATTTTTTGTTTAGTTCAGTGATGTTGAGACTGCAAGATTTTATCGATTTGATCCAAAATAGTAATTTTATTGTCTATTATAGGACGCTCTTCTAACTGCTCGTATTGCTGGCTAGAATTTTTTTTAATACACAATAGGTTATCAACTAAAAGAGTTCACAATCCAACATGGCTACAGTCATTAAGTAATTAAAAAACCGGATTTTCTAAAAGATCTTAACAATCAAGGTTTTCTTTCTTAAATTAAAGGTATAAAAACCTCCTTTCTTCTGGCCGTCTTTGTATATAATCAGATTAGAATTTTATTCCTCAATTCACTAATGTTTTATCCATGACCTCGGTAGTTCGATACATTAAGCTATAACTGTCGATGTCGGAACATACTAGCTATACGTATGTGGGGTAACCCGAGTCTAAATCGGTACTAGCCGAAAATATTGAGCAGAAGTCAGATGTTATAGGTACAGGAGTAAGATACCTAATAATAACTGATAACCTCATATTCGAAAGTACAATAATGAGTACGCTGAGTTTTAATAAAGAAAAAAAGGCATTATCTAACAGTTTTAATGACTGCATTTTGCTTTAGGAAAGCTTAACGCTTCTATTACGAAATCGGTAACTACAGGAAAAGTTTATGAAATGTTTCTTAAAATTATCAAGGTTACATTCAAATCTACTACAAATAATCAATTCTCAAATAAGTCTTAAAGAAAAATCTTTTATAATTTTTGTTTCAGCAGACGCCTCTGGCAATATTTAAGCTTTATTATGTCGGCCATACTAAACACTAGTTCGTTACCCGTCGGATAGATGTCGCTAGCTGCATTAACCTACATCGATGTGTAGACGCGCGTCACTTGCAGCTGTCTGAAATTAATTTACCAGCCATCATAGCACAGTGAGACAATCGAGTATTAAATATAAATTTAATTATTAATAGTAGTTATATATACTCAACGTATTTGTTTCATAAAACAAAACAAAACGATTCTTAATTCAAATCGAAATTGTGATGTCACGTTGTATTAACAGTTTTTTTTAAAAAAGACGTCCTAAGATAGGACAAAAGACACTCAGATTTTAAGAATTCATTTTACAAAGAAAACCTGTCAACCATTATTTCAGCATCATTAAAACTGTAATAAGAACCTTTAAGGCAATAAAAATGTTGAAAACATGACAACTCTTTCTCGGTATTTAATTTCAATCCAGAATGTTGTTTTTGTTTCGCATTTAAAACATTAAAGTGAGAATGTCTGGCATTGAAAAAATGTATTGACGTTTCTTTGGCGATATGTGGGTGAGCTAGAGCATTAGCCTTTGTAACGTCTTTGTTCAACTGTGTCATGAACTCCAAATAGATTTTTCTATAAAATTATAATTCATTGCACTTACAATTATCGATTTAGACCTTCCCTTATCATCATTGAGACGGTCATTCTTCTTAAAGAAATTGCACTCTTTACAACAAAAACTTTTTAATTGTAAAACAGAGTCGTCGTTTTCGCCCTGGCAAACGCCGCCTCACGGTTACCACAATGAAAAGCCCGGTGGCCGGGTTAGTCTTACTTGTGGATCAAAAGTAATGCCATTACAGTAGCGGAAAGGAGATAGTATACTAAAAAATAAAATGTAGAGCGGCATCTCCGTAACTGCAGAAGCATTTGTGGTTGAGATGTTTTTAAAAGTCTAGTTAGAAGTCTCCATGAAATGAAATGAAATAAAAAGCTTGCAAACTATAAGTATAGTCGATACAATTTATTTGCCAAAACGAAGAGCTTATTCTCATTGAAATTTCTTCGAAGTCTCAAAGTTGTTGTTTACTCTCCGAATAATAATGAACGTTAGCATCATTAATTTAATTACCATTAAAATAACAGTGAAACTAATTTCATGAGTTCATGACCGTTCGCAAAACATTCACGAGATGACGAAGAGAGATATTTTGCGACGACATGTTATTTTTGACTGACCTCGACTTTGTACTTTCATATTTATATTTATTATAATATAATTTTATTAAGTAAATAAAGTGATGAACGATGCCATATTTATATCGTAAGAGCCAAAGTGAGGTCGTCTTTGTTTAAAATTATTTGCATGAGAGTATTTATTGGAAATATGAAGATGAAGATTAAATATAAATTTATAGTGTAATTAAGCTTCAAATTATTTTACTTTTTTATTACTTGTGGATATGCACAAGTAATTGGTGTTTTCGCTAAGGTGATATACCAAAAATACTATCCATGAGAGCAAAGTCGCTGGCATAGCTAGTATAAATAAAACCTAATTCGCTTTAAGCACATATAAAACCGCTCCAACCACTTAGAAAGTAGTTTTCATGTAAAATATTATCTACTAACCCTTATCTGGACTTCTTGGATTATACAGGTATAGGCAGGTAATAAGAATAATCCGTTATGATGGGTAGGGCAGGGTAAGTACTAGAATATAATAATTACTAATTAGACTGGTTTGTTTAATGAGTAGAGACTTTTATGTGGTAGAGGTACCTGTTGTTCATATTCCTATGAAATGAGCATGACGCGTATTTTATTTCTTAAGTGACTTTTTTCATATGTCATATTTTTATTTCTATACTAGCTGTCCCAGCGAACGTGGCTTTACTATGCAAATAATATGTTCTAGAGAATACAAAAATGAAATAAAATGAGAAGAATGAATGAATGAGAGAGGTAGAGCCGTTTGGAGGAGTTCAATTACGTACACCTAGATAGGAGAATTTTATATATATGATATGCTTATATTTCAAAAGTTATAAATCTTATTTCAAAATTGTCATTATAATAAATAAATGATTTAGTAATAAAAAATTATTACCTACATCTACAATCATCCGGCAAAACGTGGCTAGTTTCAATTATTCAGTGGTACATTAGTTCTGTCCACACTACGATCGCGTCGGACCACAGTGTGAAAAGTGATTCATTCACGCCTGCGATTGCCAAAACCGCTTCGGTGTTACTCCTGTAAACACAATTATTAGTTACAAGGAAATATTAATTATCTCATCATCATTTACTTCCTATTTATCTTTGACAGCGTTTGCATGTGAGCCTGATTAGAAGAAGGAATTTTTTTTGAGTATTCGAATCCAAGTCTTTTAAAATCATAGGTTACTATATAAAATTTTATGAATTCGTTTGAAATCTTTAAATCGTATCGATTTTTTTAAATAATACTTGCTACGTGGTCTAGAAATGGAACCGAAGTTTGTATAATTTTTGACTGATTGTCTCTCTTTATGTGTGTTTGTGCACGCTAAGCTTCTTTTAATGTTAGCGTAGCACTGGCTTATCCGATTGATACATGTATGTTATGTCATTCTGCCCTAAATCGCGGGATTTTAAGAATATAATAATACGAATGAATTAGAAATAACTACCATGAAAGGGTACGCAACAACTCACTTTATTGGTATGAGTAGCAACTGTCGTTCGAAACGTTAGTTGGATGAAGAATTAGTGAGAAAAATGTCTGATTTTGATACATATTTATTAATCACAGATCTTGATTTAGCATGCGTAGTTTTTCTGCGATGTCAGATTATATACCTTTTCGAGGAAAATAGAGAAGGACTTTCGCTAATGATTGAGGAGCCAGCCCTAAAAACTATTTAAACATTCGATTAATAGTTTTGTGTAAAATACTTTCTGTTTGACATAATATTGGATATTATTATTTAATCGTTTGTCATGGTAATTACTATATGTTTTATAGTCGTAATAAAAATGTCGGCTTGAGTAACGTTATTTAAATAACAGGAAATAAATTTCGTCTAAATTTGAAAGGGCATCTCAAAATACACAGTTTATTCATCTATCTTTAATATTTATAGCTACTGTAATATGGTGGATTAGTTCTACAATAAGAACATTAAAACTATTTGTTAAAATATAAATCAGCACTAATGTTGTGTTAAAAGTTGTACAACTCTGCGAATTTGTCGTCTGTCGACCCAAATCGGAGGCATGTCTTGTGCCTTCCGGGTAACTACACTAAAAATACGAGGAATATAATTAGTATAATGTTGAATTGAGAAAACAGGAAAAAAGTTATGTTAAATATCTGATATTTCGTTCATATTTTTTCTTTAAGTACCACTTTTCTTCCTCTTCTATAGTTAATATGAAAGTATCCATTTTTTTGTTGCAGCTACGTACTAGGTCATCTAATGGAATCAAAGCGAATTTCGTATTTTTAGTTTACAATCCGATAGATCGGGGGATGTTCCAAATACTTATTTAAGTCACATGCACCATGGCACCCAGACTCAGGACAAGCATTTATGGATCATACGGCCTAAACTGCTCAGGTGCCTGTGCAGTCAGTACTATTCAAAACATTTCGTCAGTAATATTCAAAGATCTGTGTTAAGCGTCACCAAAGGCACTGGTAGGTAGTGTACAAAACCCGCGTATTATTTCCATGGAACAATAACTAGTTCTAAACAAAATAATGCGTGCGCGCATCACATTAAACGCATTAAAAGTTATCTTGCGTCACCGCATCGTGCTACAAAAGCGTTCTGAATACATTCATTGATGAAACTACTGAATATGTAGGAGCTATTCTAGAGAAGCAGCCACGCACGACGTGAAACGTGATAAATATTCATCAATATATCGTTATTGTAAGCGGAGGAGGTTATACTGGTATCCGCTTCGATTAATTAATAGCCTGTTATGTGACCAATTAATTTGTTTGCTTTTTAATAAAGTGTGATAGAAAGTATAGTTCATAGAAACAAACGAGACTAGGGAAAACAAGTCGTTAAAGCGTTAAAAAAGTAGACATTATTCTCCCCTACGATTACAATGTTACGATAGATAACTAAGTTAAGATATTACAGATAGAAGACTTGACACTTTGCTGTTTGATATGTCAAAACTTCTTACTTTCAATTTGCGCTTAGTGTCGAAAATGCTTGCCACTTCGATGTAAGGAATGTCTTGAGGATCATTTAATATGGCAGCTGCTATATTCAAATAACAACGTCCATAAGATTAATTCGAAAAAAGAACACGTAATAAAAGTGACCAGTTTTAATTTGACAGATGACAAAAGAAAAGATGAAAAAAATATGATGCCAAGTGATTAAAAGTTCTGGGTAATTGCGAGCAGCCTTGAGTGACGTTGATGTCATTACATAATGTCGTGAGTTTGTCCCGGTATTTATAGTGGTGGGTCACGGGCGACGCCAGGTGAGGCGCCTAGTGTCCTCGCCCAATGACAGGGTCGTTTCCCGTGCTCTCCATCACCTGCCGTCTATTTATTTTGAGTGTTTCCGGTGAGATTTTATAGTGCATGCTTGCGAAATTTTAAGAATCATGTTTCAAGAAAAAAATTGGAATTGCTGTCATGTCAGACACCAGCGTTGTAAAGAAATATATTTTTGTAACGAAAGCACAGAATTTGATATTTTAATGAATATGTCATTAACTGCGAATGTTCTAAGGATAAAATTTCAATTCTTTTCAAACCGATCTAGAAGTCAGAACTTCTAGAACTTTCCTAATGTTTAAAAATTTTATTCTGCACGCTAGAAAATAAAATCATATTTTATCAAAATCGTTTTACACAATACAGACACAGCACACTCGAATTGTTTCAATTCAATTTATCCAAGACCCAAATACAACAAATATTTGTCACAGCCACCAACATTGGCCACAGTTCCAATGCCAAATAATCACATGCCGCATCATAAGACCGTTTCCACAATTTATGACTATTCGACGATATTTGCACCAACACCGTTTATTACAATTAATTTCAAATGTAATTACAGGTAAGTGACCTTGGCATGAGTGATGGCCGGCGGGGAGATGGAAGCGATGCAAACAACACGTGAGTATGCACAGGAAGTTGAAACGAAAACGTAAATAATATTTTCACCTTCAGTCAGTACCTCTACCATGAGTTTTGAGCGACCGGGCTCGCTAGCGTCTGCGTAAAAAATATCTATGACAAAATGTACAGCGCCCCTAGCGGTCACTTGACAAACTAAAATCGGTAGTATGAGTTGACAAATAAAACCTATCGAAACATTCAAAACGTCTTCGACAGCGAGTAGCGAGCGTGTAACGTTTTGCGGTGGTTTCTCTAAGAAAACGGTACCATGAGTCACAAATTTGACGGATGGTATCGACAAATACCATTACGATTGTAGTTAAGTAACTCACTTGCTAAACAAGGTGTGAAACGGTATTCGGTTTATAGTAATTGTTTAGTTTTGAGTATTTCTTGTGAGAATCATGTCGGCAAGAGAGTATTTAAAATCAAGTAGCACTAGTTAAAAGTCAATTTACATTGAATACACGCTGTCACTTTTTTACAATGAAACATACATAAATTCATTATTAAGGAAACGCTGGAAATAAGTGAGCGTTCACAGAGGACTCCACCCCAACCAATAGTTCATTAAGTAATATTACATTATATTAAAATATACTGAATATTTTATGCTTTATGAAGTTTAAAATCATTAGGATTATTCAAACACTAGCTGTAGCCCAGGACTCCGTCCACGTGGACTTCAGTTTATAGCGTTCGGTGTTCCCCGTTTCCATCAGGCTATCTGTCAAATTCACTACAATCGGTTCAGTAGGATTGGCGTGAAAGCGAGACAGACAGACAGATAAATTTTCGCATTTATAATATTAGTTTCAATAGATGCACAGTTTATTGGTGTATGAAACAATTCAACAAAACTATTGCGATCAATCGCAAGACATAGGTACTCCCCAAAGTTGCGCCACATAACCATTCTTAGGTACCCACGACACCGCTTTCAATTTAATGATGAAAAATTACTAAAACCCAAAAGAGCAAGAAGAAAAGTGTTCATCTATTTGTGATATCAAAAGAGTTCGTATATCTACATCAACCGCATACTTTAAAAAAAAAACACTTTGCGAAACTTCAACGGCAAAGATGGCGACTTAAGCGGTTTGTTTTTAGCCATCGGAATTTAACGAAATTCTCCATAATCCGAAATCTGCGGATATATGTTGTCGACTCAAAATCAATATTTTTTTATGTTTTGTTATTCATATAAGGTTTCGATCGAGTTTACCGTAGTCCTGCATGAAATTATTAATGTAGATTTGAAGCTTTTTCGGGAATATTTATCTTACTCTGTCTTTTAAGCAACGTTAGAAAGAAACAACTACATTAGGCGTGAAGTTAGGCACGTTCGACAACATGACAAGTATGACAACACGAATACTACAATAACAATCGAGCTCTCGATAGCGAGCGCGTCAAGGTTTTTTAAACTCATGGTATGAGTCCGATTGTAAACTATTCGATCCGCGTTTATACGCTATCGACTGTAGTAACGTCATTGACGTTTTCGATGGCAACTCATGGTAGAGGTACTGATGTTGCTCGTTAATATTTAGTACTGGGTAACAAATTAACACTAGTACTGCAGTGTTTTAATACAAGCTTTTAGTACTGGACTCGATGCAGCAACTGAATGTTAGAGTATTTCTGAATACTTTTAAGACGAAGAGTATGAGAGATGAATGGAAGAAAAACATAATTTAGCTGAAATAAAATTTCTAAATTCACGTGAATTATATCCGGTATCATTTTTGTCGTTTGTTGTCCATTGGACAATCGAGTTTCACAAGCGCCCTTATAAAAAATCAAAGCTTTTTCGTGGCTAGGTGTCGTGTGTGTGTCGTTTTTCTGACTCTCTAAATGGTTCTAACCTAATTCCGCTTAAAGCTACTTGAGTCCTATTTATCCTTAATTGTTTTTATCAATTTTTCCCAAACTTCGACACTTCTCTTTGCCTCTACCTACTTTCTATCACATCAGATATTGGTCAAGAAATAAGGATTTCAAATATTAGTTGAGTGGTACGTAGCATAAAATTGTTGTCGACTTTTATTTGGTTGCTTGCAGATTTTTTTTGTACAATCCCTTATTCGTTAAATTTTTGAACTTCTCCAGAAATAAGATAATAAACATCACATGTGTAACTACTAGTAGAACTAATGACACACATAGTAAATATTTTATGAGTGCACAAGGTACGATGTTTTTACGAAGTGTTAACATAAGAATTCCCCACCTCGTCTTTTTAGGGAACATACAAATCTTCGATTTTCCGGATTGGCATTCTGTCAAAACATTGTTGGTCATTTAGTAAGGACAAGCCGCTACTATAAATCTGTAGGAACGAAACCCTTTATCCCTTTGCAACAGTTTTGCCAACAAAAACTATCTGCCATTCGATCTGTAAATGTAGGTCATGTTAATTATTCTAACTATTATTGTTCGTACAGTTTAGTAGAATCCTAAATGCATATATTTAACGGGTATCTCTCGTCGGTGTCGAAATATCCTCATAAATTCATGCTATAATGCGGTTCTGCAGGAGTTCGTGATCACAGTCACGAAAAGACGTATCTTAACGCATAGACAGATAGAGCGCTTAGGAAGTACCTTTTTGCAGTGGGTACAGCATCAGCGAATGTCAAGAAAAACCGTGGTCAGATTATCTCTAGAATCTTATGAATCCTGAGGTCTTACACGTAGAAGACCTAGTCATAGGCCTAGCCTTTTCCCAACAATGTTGAGGTCAGCTTATAGTCTAACCGGATTCAACTAAGTACCAGTGTTTTACAAGGAGCGACTGCCTATCTTACCTGTATCTGACTGTAGAAGACAGAGTATCGACAATAATATTTGAAACCATAGTAAGCACAGCATCAGCAGTGTAAAAGTTAGTCAGGAGACTAGCACAATGTATGATTATTGTAGTTGTGGAAAAGTAACTCTTCACCAGACGACATAGGGTAGCGTCCTCCTTATAAAACCACAACTGTCTTATTTCAATAGGTGATGATAGACCCCCCAGATTTACTGTAGTTTTCGCGTATTCTGACACATTAGCATCCCATCTATCACCAAAGCTACTTGTTTCAACGTAACTAATGAACAACCTCATAAAACAGGCTATCCAAAGAATCCGCAATAAAATGCTTGATGTAATAATTCATTTTATTCACCTCCAACAGCTATTTTAAGCTCGGCAAAGTAAGTTATCGTTTTATTTAAAATTATTCCAAGAAAGCTAATTTTAGGTCGAGTAGAAAAATAAACAACTGATGTATTTTCGAAATAGAAGTAAACAAGTAGATTATATTAAATGGTACAGAAATCATCCAAATCTACAGAATTGTTGCAATAATTCTTTGTGTCCGAGCATCGATTTTATTTAAATGCAAAGCTTGATTTTGTTGAGTCCCAGTTTTAAGTGCTTGAAAAAAAAAACTGGCAAAACTTAGAGTAATTTAAAAACAGTATAACAGATTTGTACTAAGCAGATTCATTATCTACTTCCCGTTCAAATTAACATTGGAAGCAGTAATGTGTTGTTTTAAATTGAATTTCATTGTTATCGTTTATGAGAATTTAATTTATAGTGACATGTCCTTAGGCCTTGGTTGGTGAAATTAATTTATTCACATGTTGCCATGCGACATCCAGTATTTCTTGGCACAACACATTACAATACGATTAATTCTTCGCGTTTTCCTCATTAACGTCTAAAGTTACCGAACCAGTTCCATCTTTTACATCGAGTTTGTACATCTCTAAGTGATAAAAGAGATTTTCAATCTCATTACCAAGTCATGCATAAAAAAACCATGAAATGCTTCTAGGATGACCTATAATTCAAGATAACATTCAATTTTGGAGTGTAATGTTATTGGTGTAAGGTCCATAGTGTTTTGAATCGGATTTAGCGTAATGGAATTGCTGATGTGTCTACATTCGATAGAGGACTCTATCGATAAGCTACTAAAATATCAAGTCGGGCGTTAATCCCTGAAGTATGCTACAGATTTATCGCGGGCTGTTAGGAGAACCGCGTATTTATATTAAGTGGAGGAGCTGTCAGCGCCTACGCCGACGCCATTCTGGATGGTTACATACAATAAAGTATTCCAGTACCAGGACTAGCACATTTTTAATAATTAATCATTTGTGAAAATACAATACTAGTGTACAAAAACTAGTCTACTATTCTTAAGGGTGAACTTTTACGTAACAACATTTTTCCACGTCACATAAAAGTTTGTCTACCTAATACAAAATACGATAAAAACTGGTGAAAATTAACTTGAGATATATTGACACTGGAAATAAGCTGAATGATAAAAAAACTGCAAACATTTGCTTTGATATAAATACATGTCTTCAATTTAGATATAATAAAAAAAACTCTGAAGTTGAGCCAATTCTCGTAATGTGTCGAAATCGCGATTGAAATTCCACCATAAAACTCAAATATACGACTAAAAAGACAAAAGTGGTCTATCACATAATTGTTTTGAAAATTGAAGACAGAGCTTAACAGAGTGATTAAAACTGACATTAAGAGGCAATATACGTCGAAGTGAATTTTGCAAAGTATCTGTACGACACCTGCTATTAACTAAATAGTAGACAGGTATTTGCCGATGCAGAATAATACATGCGGAAAATTGAAATATTAATCTGGAATTATTCTAGTATAAGGCCACCGCGACACTTAACTCTTTCGGCTAGATCGTCCAACTAATAATACGCACGCACGTGAAATGTTTTGGCTGGTGCTTTTTGTTCGCGCCGGTTATTTCAGTTTTCCAGTAGGATTTTATACAAGATCAGCTCTGGCCGTCTCCGCAGTGCAGCGCCAGAAAAGTTTTCCGAAAATTGTTTGGTGCTTTGTGCTTAGGATAGTGGTCACAACTAGTAACAGCCATTAACCATACACGATAAAAAACGAAATTTAAAAAGGTCCAAGTAAAAATTATCGAGTTTTATGTGTGATTTCGACAACTTCTATGTAAAGGTTTTCTAAAGTGCAGTGAATGTGTGTCAAAAGCCTTTGGGAGTTCAGTGTTGTGGGAGTAGAAGAATATAACGGCAAATATGTCGGAGTTCTTTGGACCATGGACCAAGAAGGGAGAGGACGACGAAGAGGTGGTAGAGGAAACTGTGGAGACCTATACCACTACCACCACACGGACACAGATACCATCAGTAAGTCGATAGCACTGAATTATTAGGTGATATCTCGGAGACATTAGAAATAGAAAAATCTTAGAACTTAGGATCTGGATAAGGAGCACTTTTGAAGCTTGGATACTACTTGATCATGTTAGAAAATCTGAACAGAACACGAATGGTGACAAATATAATTTATTACGTCTCGTGTGTATCATTGTTTCATTTGGTGTTTATTTTGGACAAGCCCAGAGCGCGGGTGTCACGGGCGCTGTCAATGTAGAATCCTCTTGATATAAACCAGCTCCCGCACCAAGGTGAAGGCGAGTTCCACCGTCAACTGTCACCGTTTTTATAAATCAAATGACGCACTCAGCAGTCTAAAATTACGTACATTTTGCTACAAATTCTTTCAAAGAGAAATTATCATCAATAATTAATTTTGCATCATTATCCAAAATTAATTATTTCTACGAAAATTGAAAGTAAAATTTCCAGGGAAAGTTCAATTAGTCCGCGTCATTGCGACGCTTGTCCAAAAAATTGGAGAAGGAGGAAAAGCTTAGATCTTTGCAATTTTTTGACAAGCGACCAGTAGTGTGCCAAGAAAGATGCTATTTAGCTTGGTTAAATTCTCATCTAAACATACAGCTATATTAAAATTGCTGGAAATAAATACCCAGACTTGACTCATTCTGTTGCTACGATTTTATCGGGCCAAAAATATTATTTTATATAATAAATTAAGTATATTTTTGGCGCAAACCTCGAGAAAATTATTGCTGTTGTTTTAATGTATTCTGCTTTACGGCCCATGTAGCGCAAGCGTCTCGTGAAGAGATAATTAGAATTCCTGGAACCGACCTTTTGTAGTGGCACGAATATAAATGTTGTGCATATCTCACTTTAGCTAAGCCTGACGACCAGAGACCCTGTTCTCGCCTATTATCCAAACTCTTTACGTCGCGTAATTAATCCGTGTCAACATTCATAAAGCTACAGCTGTAATCATTCTTCGGGTAAACAACAACATTTTAATTGCATAAGCTTAGGAAAGTGCGATTCAGAACGGCCAAAACATCAACAAAGCAGTTTCGATTCTGACTTTACCAAAACAGAAATTGTAAGTTCAAATGTCGTAACACGAACCACGACGGAGCCACTATAACCTGGGAGCGTGGAACAAAGTCGTGTGTTCTTGAGACAATTGGATACACGTCAACGTTATGTGCATGAGCAGTGAATGGCCTTTTGTTTGGGAACAATGGAGCATTTTGTAATTGGAAATGCTCGTCTCTTCCCAGGAATGAAGAAATTATGACGCGTTGATCTTTTTGTATAAATGTTGTACAATTGCTATATTGTATACGAGTACATGAGTTAGCTATGAACAATTGTATTTTCCATTCAATACGATGTGTGGAATAATCGACTTAGCATAACGAGCATGCGAAATTGCACCAATGTTGAAAGGACTAATTTTCGTAATAAATTTTGCAGCCATTTTCCGGCGAACGCCATTAGCATCTCTTGGAAATTATAATTCATCAGGAAGCTAAATTCTCTTTTACTTATTCACCAGGATCAATCGATTTAAATAATGTTCGTTAATTTTTATTATACCCATCTTTTTCGCTTCCCTTGTGACTTCCAAATATTTGCCGTGACAACTGAGTACCTGCTATCTACTTGCTTGTATCCCCTTTTATTTTGATTCGGGTCAGCGTATTTGTTTCCATAATTTTTTGAGGTTAGGACTTACGCCGCAAAACATGCACTTATTACTAACTACAACCACAACACTTAAGAGCGGGTTAACCACCATACGCACTCGGAATTATTTTCCATTTTCTAATTTTGGTCGGCATACTAACAATGTTTAATTTAGAAAATACAGTGTAAACAATAGCTATGATTCATTGCATCCATTGCTCCACATACTGAAATATTAGCGTTTCCTTGAGACAATGTTGGTGGCTTGCAACAGTAAATCAAGCAGGTATATGAGTATTGTAATAAATTCAACGTAATTAGTAGCATATGACCTATTTTTTCGCCAACATTCAGGAGTTTTCCTCTCTACGAAGAAGTATGGATGCACGAATATATTCATGTGTAGGTTATGTTTTCTCAGATCTCTGATCTAATTGGGAATTGCCGACGTCTCATCTTTTATTGATGTCCAATTTAATCATTGTCTTTTCAACTTATTTTAATTCCCTCTTCGAAACTACTAATAATTGTGTAAATACAAGAGTACTTTCTCAATTTTCCGATTCCCATTTAAAACCAATTTCTATTCACGAAACAAACAGATCGAAGTAAAATGTATGTTCTTCATTTATTTAGGTAATTCCAGCCGAAATCGTCAGAGCTCTCGTAAATGGTCCAAGTAACCTGGATAGGTTTATCTCCCGTTGGAACTATTTGTAGCAGACCGGCAATACAATATATCAAACATATCAAAACAGTTTAGAAAGTAGAATGTAACAAAATCTGGAAATTCTCGAAGAGTTCGTTGAACTTTGCTCCGATGTCGATTGTTAGGGCTGGTTCGGAATGAGATTAAAAATTAGAAAATGTATCGTATACCTACTACTTGAACAAGTTTTCGTTTAGTACCCATCTTTGGATGGGTGCTGGGAAACAGCACTTGTGTTACCTTGCAAACATATTAATATTTCTTATGATCAGTTTTTGTATCACTTGACAAGTAGGTGGATAACTTTTTTTTATTGAATGAAAAACATTAGGGAACTTAAGCCATCAATTTTGTTAATTCTCAAACAAGAAACACCTTTTTAGTTTAAAATCAAATTTAACAAGACGTTAAGCCCCTTTGTGCGCCATTAACAATTTAGATAAATTAGTTTAGATAAATTAATAAATTATACAAATAACAATAATCTAACAAAAGCGTATTTCATAATAAATGTAGATTAATAGGTTTAAAGAAAATGTGCCTTCGAAACTAAGCTAAACCAGAAAGCGTCCGGTCAAATTAAACAATTTCACCGCGCGGCCGCGTATGATGACAGCTGTGGAAAAGTGCTAATTATCTCACAGAACAAACTGAACGATACAACACCGAAGCGAAGCCAAATGCACCGCAAGAATAAAACACAAGTACTAATAACCTACGTATTGAGAACAATGTGTCACTGCCAAAACGAAAAAGAAATTATTGGATTTTTGAATCAAGCTTGTCGACCAACTGTGACCCGTAAAAAGTTTTGATACAAATTGATAAAACCACTAAACGGTTTTTTACACAATCACATAATTTATACATAGATAAAAACTTTTTAATAGCTCATTTTTGTCACATAAACAAGGGAACCCAGTACACTGAAATGTAAAATTAAAAGTATGTAGCTTTTTGTTTACATTCAAACAAAAACAACTGAAAGAGTATCTTAAGCAAAACAAAATAAAGCTGAGATTCGGTTGACGGAAACATTTTAAAACACGACGTTGTTGAATTGCGTGCAGACGGATCTAAAATAGATCCAACTGCTTCGCCTCACCGAGATACGTACATTTTTGGAAATCAAATAAAAGCATTGCGTTTAAAAATAAATTAAAGCAAGGTTGTGTGTAAATAGAAAGCGCGGATGTAAAGCGCATGATTCATAAAGGTCAACTTTACGTTTGTTTAGAGATAAGCGGAGTGCAAGGGTTAATAATCCCGTTTGACTCGGTCAAACGTGTCGGTCTTACACTGAGGCATCGAAATAGACGCACGCAAGCGAATGGTTCCAGACCACGCCAATATAAACTGAAGTAAACAATATTATCAAGAGGAATTCACGAATGCTGGTGACATGATATCACAAAATTGTCATAATAACACATCGAAAAATCTCGTAGTACACGTAATATCTATTTGTAAAGATACGTCAGAAGAAATGTCGCCGAGTTTTCAGAATAATCTCTCCCTAACATTTGTCGGGCGATTTGTTGTCAGTTCAAGGAGAACAGACTTGTATGAATCAGTAATAAGTAATGAAGTTGCTGTGAGAGTTCAATGAGAACAAAGATTGCCAATGAAATTGCGCATACTGCTAGTGGATGAGTAAGAAAACGTCATGGCCACTAATCCTGAGCTAAATTTAAATTTCGAACATCTACATTCGCATTATGTAGATGTAGGGAATCATAAAGTGTTTATGACTGCTTAACGATGCCAATGCAACATTTTTAAACAACTATATACTGTTGTTTTATTTAATTCACGATGATTAATCGTAATTCCCAGCTAATTACATGAATTCTGCAGGCAATTATACTGACACTGGTAAATGACTTACATTATTCGCACGCGAATGAAAATTTAAATAAAATTATCTTTTCTTTACGATACGTTTTCTCAACTCCTTATTTTTACCATTTGATACAAAGTATTAAGACTGACATTTATAAAATGCAATACGAGATACTCACACAAGCACCATCACTCAAATTGTTTACAAAAAACGAAAATACAGTTTACCTTCTTTAGTTTAATAAACAATGTTCTTTGCGCAAATTTTAATTAACTCCTAGAAAAACTAAATTGAATAAGAAGTGTTGATTTTCTGCTCTAAAAGAACTTCGTAGGTAAGCCGCAGGGGAATGTAATAATACTTAAAAACGCGGTTATTAATTTGATTTCATGATAGCATAAAGGCTAGGTTCACACGATACTTACGCAGTCAGCGCATGCGTGTTGATCGGGAGTAGAGTCACATAAAGTCGCCAGCCGTCACGTTGGTCCTGAGGTGTTAGCACGACGTGGATGTATTGAATGCGATACATTAACATATTCCATATTCAATACACATTATCTGATTATATCAGGCTAGACATAATATGTATGTCCCAGCCCTTATATTTAATAAAGCTGTAAATATTGTTGCTCTTTCTATAATTATAATTTCTTTAATTCACACAAAGTCCATTGTACTTTTTTATTACAAATAAAAAATAATGCCTCATTTTGATCAGAAAAGCTTACAAGATAATTGGACTCTTTTCTCTGTGTTCTTAACTCTACCTAAAAGATATTTATCCCGTAAATGTCATTTTTTGACATTTTCTGCGTGCAATTGATATTTAAACGTAACTGAGTTCGCATTAACTAAATGTCACGAACAAAACTATTATTCAAAGATTGTTTTAGCAAATTCAATTTCTTTACCACAGCGAACACCACGTAATCATTTGGAAAAGGTGGATAGTTTATTATTTTTAAACAAAACACGTGCACTAGAGTTAGCTGAGACAACCATATACCTAGTGGCCAGTGCGTTACTTTACTTTCTAAATAATGTTTTCCGTTTAAATCGAGCATGTTCTAAACAAATTCAAATGAAATAAGTGATCAATTACGATTTATGATATAGTGATTTGATGCTTGCCAAATTGTCTGCTAATGGGCTTTGAGCTGCAAGGTGCTGGAGAATTAAGCTGAATATAAATCAAACGCAGGAAAGAGGTTATAAACTGTAATCATAAGCGAAGAAATATGTGAAGACTGTCGGATAATATGTAAATTATATCTAATAGAAGGCTGACCGAGGAGATCGTGTTAATTAAAAAAAATTACATAAATTATTTTTCTTCTCTATCAGGAAAGTAAAATGCATAGTCATGTAACACTTTCTATTTAATCCCAATCAATATACAAAATAGTGATCAATTTTAAGTGTTTTATACTCTTAATTTTAAAAAGGAACGTATTACGCCTAAGTAATACGCCCTGCTGTCGCAGTCAAAATCGCAAGCTTTACTTGCATTTACCTGGTTTTTATATGTTAAAAACGTAATTATACATCGAGTGCACGTTGTTAGAATATTAGCACAATTAATTACAATTAAAATAGTTTCATTGTTCAAAAACAATTTGGACTATTTTATGGTATTAATTATGCGAGATAATATTTATGGTGTGATGAAGATTCGTGCCAACTTATTATAAATAAGAAACATTAAATGACTTCCTGTCTGTTCTGTTTCTACATGTTGGTCTTCTAAATCTTCTTAAAATTATTAACCAGGAATAAAGGTAGTCGAATAGTAAACAAACAAATAACTAACATGAATTTATAATACCGTCGTTTGTTATTATTTTAAGACTTCTTTCATGCTTACAGGACATTATGATTTCAACGTTCGTTAGCGTACTAATGGCGATCATATTAAAAAGAAACAGTTTTTAAGAAAGTGCATACTTTTTTTGAAGTCGTTTGCTTTTAAACGTCAAAAAAGCTTGTGGCTTTCAAATAAAAAAAAATATTGACAAATTTTCGAAAGCTCATTTCAGCTCTAGTTCTTCAGAATTATTGGCGTTTTAAAAAAAAATATTCCCCAATGTTTTCAAATTGAAAAATACAACTAAACACGTTAGACAATGTAATTGTCGAATCCTAGTAGGTTATACATAGAGGATGTTGTTATACTTATTCGCGGTTAAAAGTTTATTCTTGTAGCTTTAATCTTTGATAGTCTTTTGTCGATGATAGTTGATTCGAATACAAGCCACTTAATCTGTAGCCAACCGGAACTACTCGTAGTAAATAACTTCTTTTTATTTTTATATTCTAGTCTGACACTTATCTGTTGTAAGCTCCATATCAAATAAAACAGCAACTCACTTCAATTTAGTTTTTCATATATTAGCGAATACTTTTATACATACGTATTACTTATAACATAACAGAAAATATTACTTCCTCTTCAGTTCAACCATCCGTCTCCTTTTAAAATTAACCAAGTTTTCCCGCGCCGGCAAGTACTAGCTTCCCGCCACGCTAAGTGTTGTCCAACCAAAAAAAATGGCGGGCGAGGGGCAGCAGGGTATCGATAACCGAATAGATTAAACATAAAAGTTATTTTATTAAAAAAAAACGTATTTAACAATCAAAGTTTTAATACCTATTATTATTTCAAATAAAATTATAGAAATATATTTTAAAAAATCATGACACATATTATTCATACAAAACTATTTCAGTAAAGTGCAGGTGTATATTTGTCTATTAGTTATTCCTAGAAGTTATATTTAGGTACTCGTAATATATACAGAGAAACCGGAATCCCAGTTTGAACTTTTAGTGTTCAAGAATAACACAATCCGTATTGTGTCTTTTGATGTTTCACGCAACCCGAGTTTAATGAGTCTAGACCGCAAAATGTCTTCCATTTTCAAATGTCACTCTGCCGTCTGTCGAAATGGTCTAGTTTTATTTTTCTCCCAATTGTGTTTGGCCAGTTTCATAGTTTAACATTCTTGAAATATAACAACCTTCTTTGCCTGTTATTTTTATTGCCAACCGTGAAATTAAGGTACATTGGCCACTGCGACGTGAGTTTGACGCCAACGACGTTGTTTTCATTTGGAAAAGTTGTAAACAAGCATTACCCACATATTCTGTTTAGTTTTCTCACTTGTGTTTAATATGGAAAGTTTAGAGAGTTCTATTATTTGTTTATCTTTAACGGCAAACAATGTTGGCTCTCACAAGTCACAAGACAATCACGATCAAGATGCAGTCTGTGATCGAGCTGTTAAGTATATATTTATATTGCAGCAACGTAAACATTGTTAGGTGGAGTTTAAATTTCAATGTTGGCATTGATGCAGACAACTATCTATTTCAGTGATGATAGATCTTTCTGCGCTACTATAACAACATATTCAACAAGACAGCAACAAATTCACATTAACCGAGACACCGCTTTGTGGCAAAATACTCGTAGTAACTTTTACTTTTCAAGTGTTAATTTACACGATTCCAAAATTCAAATCACGTACAGAAAAAGTTGTCAATAAAAACCGAAACTTTCTTCACGTCGCATTCAATTTTATCACTTTCCCTTAAAAGTTTATTCCAAAAAGGTACCTAGGTAAGTAGGTACAGTCAGAGACAAAAGCCACTTAGCACAAAGCAATCAACTGAATGCAGGTTTGATTAGTGTCATATTTAATATTTTCGGGGTCTAGCCAATTTTGTTACATTACAGAACTAAAGCAACTCAATGTATTTGATGGGGTACAGGTCTGTTAAACGAGTTTTGTTTCTAATAGTACTGCTAGTACTGGCACAGAATGATATAATATTGCATCGGTCAAGCGCGACTCAAGGGCGATGCGATGTTAATATTGCGTCAATCGAAATATATGGGCCAACTGTGTGTACGCAAACGCCGGATATCGAAGGAAATAGTTTGAAGCTGTTATTAGTTTTACGAAATTCGGGTTAGAATATTTAACTTGTTGACATTATGAATTTGGTATTTGCTGTCAAAGTGTGTTTGTACATTTATTAAATCAATAATGTACAAAATGAACCAAACGCTCAGGTCTTCATATTCTGTTCCAGCTTATTTGCTCGGTACATTTAGGTTCATCTAAAATGTTTAAATAATAAAATAATGCCTATAAGTACGTTCCTTTCCTATTTAAGTAGATTTTCGTCTCCATAACATGCTCATTACAATTAACTATATATTTTCATTCAACATAAATTACTCAAGATTAGAAAAATATAACGAATACAGAATTGACTGAATATTTGAATAAGTAGATATAACTCACAAACAGACACATTTTTCCCAAACCTAATTTATTTTTAAAACAGCGTGATTTAATAACATTCCTGCAATATCTTCACGGGCTATCGAGATAATAATGTATTTCTATCATAAATAAAGTTCATAATATCTCGTAGAATCGCACTAGGAAATGACAAGAATATTGTTGTGTTCTGGTGGGCGTATCTTGGCCTTCACGATAATGTCGAGACCAAGGCAAGGAAGTTCCACTGTCCACAGTCCAGTCCATCCTATTTATTATATTGCAGTGAGATATGTAACTGAAAATAGATCAAATATTTGAAAACCTGTTCTGAAGGATAAACTATTTATTGCATGGAATTCTCGGCTTATTTTTAACTAAGGTATCGTGAATTAAAAACGCTGTAGCTGCAAAACAAATGTGTTTTGTTAAAAATGTGCAATACGAACTTTTTACTGAATGCAGTGCGTATAACCAACTCATAGAAGACTAATTTACCATTAGGACACAAAATATTTCTAACGAATGAAGCTCAATTAAAATATTTAAAATATTTATTGCTTTAATCTTTTGGTTTTGTCCAATGTATTAGTATAGTACGCACAAAGTCATTTATCCTATTCGCTAAACAAATCACGTAAAATATTTCCAAAAACACAAACATATCGGTGTTACGTCACTACACGTGCGCGTGACTTGTAATAGACTTTCTTAGAGTACAACAATATGTCGAGAGTCGAGTCGCAAATAAATGTCAAAAGCTTTCTATAAGTGCCATATGTCAGTACATAAAAATGTTTTCTACACCCTGCCAAAGTAAACAAGTATCTGATATTATATGCTGTAGAGGTTAATCCGCTTGCAAAAGATTCTTTATAAAACACAGTAATAGGGCTCCAATTCCGCTATTTACCATCTTCGAAAAATGAATGTAAATGGGATGATTAAAATTTACGGTATCCTGATCATTTCAACATTCACTCAATGTCAAACAAAATGGAAATTTTGACATTAAGTGTTCTACCCTGTACTACATTTTCAGAGCAATAGGACGTTTTTTTACAATAATTGGAATCATTAATTCGTGGGCCAAAGGTGGTAAAAGTTGAATAGGGGCCCTAAACGCGTTCCGCCGCATCTTGAAGCCTTCACAATTTCCACAAAGGAGACGGAGTTAGGCTTCCTGACCGTAGAGATAGGAGTAAAGATTTGGATCAGATTGCAGTGTGACTACAGACTTAATAACGCATTGCAGGTGCAATTAGTGCACACCTTCATCTTTTAAGTGTTCACAATTAAGTGTGTAATTTGTTTAATTAAAGCAACGTTTCGGTAATATGTCGTTGACTTAGTAAAGTGATTCTTGTATTTTTTGCACAATATAATGGAGGATGAAGTTCATTCCATGAAGTTCTATTTCGTCATAACTGTTTCGTCTAATTCGCTAAAAGCCTATGACCACAAGAGGTTGTGAAAATCGATATTATGTTTCGATTTAAGCAATTTATGCAAAAAAATATTACATTTACAAGATAATTTGTCTTATATTCAGTGTTGCGTGTTCTAATGCTACTAGCATAATAAACACCAAACCTATTATTGTCCCATAACAAAATGACGGTCGAATATTAGCGTGTCGCTTCTACTCACCTACTTTTATATAGGAGTATCTCACGCAATTGTTCACGGCCCTAAGCTGATTAAACTTTTCATTTCTAACTAATGTTCACTTGTAGGGGCAAAATGAACCATGATAGCGTATCGTGAAATGCGACGAATCGATTTGACACATTTGATCGATTTACGATAGTCGCTTGTTTTACAATCGTTGTTATCGATATTGGCACTTAGAAGAGAAATGGTCTCGTGATTTCCTATAATAAGAACGTTAATAAATTGATGTACGACAGTTGCTAGTTACGAGAGGTGGTAGGAAATCAGACAATAGGTTTTTAAGAAGAACACCTTTGCAAAACAGTGCCACTTAGGTACATATACTATTTGAGTAATACCGTAACACCTATGATGAAATTATTAAACAAAAGTTACTGTAAAATCTTTACGATCATAAGAGTTGAATGGCTTTTAAATTTATAACTACTGCGCAAACGCGGAGGTTAGGCGGCAAACTCGAGAATAATGTTGTTAAACGTTTAAAAATAGAAAATAGGAATGTTTGGCTATCAGGAAACAGTTGTAAACATATGATTTGTTACTTTAGGTGGAATATTTGGAAGCTGTAGCAGCAAATACACGAAACTGATAAAAAATAAGATAGATCTAAATATACTACTCTACTCTATCAGTTGCAAATCTTAAGAATGTGTCAAAACTTTGCAATCAGGCAACGAGTGACAACAGATTTAGGCATACTGAAATCTAATTGCTACCGTCTAGATAAGAATTATCAGTAACAATATCAATATGTATTCTATTGCAGCCATTATTGTGGAAAATTTAATAGCACCAACAAACAAGTAGATAGCTTGCTAACAAGTGGTTGGGAAATATTTAGTTCTTATCTTGGAAATAGAACTCTGCCAACGAATTATGTAATATTTACTAACGTCTTGATTTCTTGGTCTCTATTTGTTAACAAATAGCTTTAGAATTTAATGCGATAACGGGTCCTATTGTTTCAGTTTAATGATTTTTAAATGCATCAGTTTAAAAAAAAAAGTTTAAAAAAAAGTATTTTCTGGAATGGGCACCTTGGGGAAATCTTTAAGAGAGCAGTCTTGTGTTTACAAAACAGTCGATGGAAAATAACAAAAAATAGACAGGCCAAACTACAAGGTTTCGCTGTTCGATTTAATACCTTCTTTAGCTCAACAAATGCGTCCCTTATTTTTTCCTGACTTTTTGCAATCTACTGGTGCATATTGGACGCATCCAGCTCTTTCTTCCGTCTTCGCCTGGACCTCACACGGTTACGATGCCTTCGTCTATCGGTGCCAGTCTGTTATGTCTTTCTCCCATACCTACTTTCTATTCCTCCTGACTCCTCATATGTAATCCTGCATAAAATTGACACACCTGACTTTAAACCAAATTACAAGTTACAAGCTATAAAGTAGTTATTAGCACTAACAGTTTGACAGAAGCTATTAAAACAAATTACGATCCAAGCACTTACTTCACGTATCTTGTCGTATCACAAGCATTCGAGAATTCAATGTTTTGTGTACCGTGTACGTAATATTGTTAACACATTGAGCCACATTTAATTCAAATACAAACTTACAACAATCTGCCGTAGTCAGTGGCCCCAATATTCACTCCAGTAAACATTACATTATCTAATGTCATAAAATTGTGACGTTTGTTGCAACTGGTGTTCATTAGGTACTTCCAGAGTCGTAAATTGAAACATTGTAACGTAAACCGGCGTAACGTGTGTTAAGTATGTTTAGTTCGATCGGGGATAAATTATGCTGCAGTTTTATTCGAACTGTAAATTTCACGAATTGACGATTTGAGGCTAGCGATTAAAATTTAGCATGCAAGAAAATAATACTAAATTAAAACGGAGGCTTCAAAATTTTCTCTTAGAAATTTATACTTTAGAACTTTAGAAATTTAAACAAAACGATTTCACTTAAATGATCTCACTCAATTCCCTTTCAAGTGAGCGACATTTCAAAGTGCTTTCTTTTTGCGACTTTTATAATGTGCAAGAAGCAGTAAATAATGGCACACGGTGGACCAAAACCGGTTGCAAGTAACGGAACACCGAGTTGGTCATGCAAAAAATTGCAACTTTGCCGACGGATTTTGTCAGACTACATTGAATTTCCAGTAAGTTTACTCACGAAACGTTCTTATTTAGAGATAAATCTACTAGCATTAGTTAGATTCTGAGAAAATAATTGATTCAACAACATAATTTGAATCAATCTTGCTACCCCGATAGTGGCTATGATTATATAGAGAACATTTTGCATTTAAGCCTGGTTTCACGGTCTCACGTCGACGTCGATCGACGTTGGTTGATCAATATATATTTACTTAGTTGTAAGTAGCGTTTTTGAGTCAAACGAGGCGAATTTGCGGTTGGGATCAATCTAAGAGCAACAAAACACAAAAGCATTTTGCATAAAATAAAACAAAACATTGCAGAATATTTGTTTTTTGGGCTGCTGTTAGCAATGACCAATGTCGCACAAACAGTTTCATTAAGTCACACACACGCCAGTCTTTGTTCTTAAAACGGCCTTGAAAGTGAATCACTAAAACGAATCTTTAAAAATAAATGAAACAAGTATACTGCAGCGACCAAAAGAAGGCGATTGCGGGCGTTTATGCATTTACCTAAGGCCCTTTTTGGGTTGGCTTTCTTTCAAATTCACTTTGGAGACGAACGTGGTTCAGAATTTCAATATAAGTGAAACTGCTCTCTTTATAATGCGCTCTACCTTATATGCACACTAAATTTCTGTAAATAAAGCTCTTATGATCTCAAAAACAACATACGTAGTTGTCTCAAATAATCTTAGGTTAATTTCGTTTATCAACTTGATAACTTGATGAGTATGCTCAGGAAATAACTGAAAAAAAAATAACGGAAATAAAAAGCAGATAACATTGTTTTCCTATATCTAGGGCAAATACAGTAATGCAAACAAATACTAACAGTTTTATCTCAATAGGTATCTGACTCATACCGAAAAAAAACTGAACTTGGTTATTAAAAGAAGCCCCAAATATTCTCTTTTCTTTTGAGACTGAAATCAACAGCAGGGAAATAAACTTTAACAAAAACGCAAATACGGATAATTTTGGAGCATTTTATTTCAGTCATTCCTAGTAGAGCACATGACACCAATGTCTACAACTTATCTCTACATTTGTCTGCGAATTATGGATTAAGAACACTTTTAAAGCCGTGATAATTGGTGTTATCTATTTAATCTGAATAAATATCATTTAGTTCAACGAATTGTTTGTTTTTAATTGGTGTGTCTGGTTGAATTCGGTATATACGGTTTATGTATTTCAGAAATCCTTTGAAGATTTCTGTATTCTAATAAGATAAATTGTTTGGTAATGTTTTCAGAGGCCCATCCAAAAATTAACTACTCTAAACTAACCTCTACTACAAATACGAGTGTCGAGTATTTAATATAGACGTTATCGTCCTGTGTTAAGTATTATTTTATATCGATTAAACTGTACTAACCTATAATTTGGAGTATCAGTAACTTTTCCACAACACAAATTCATATCTTCAGCAGACGAATTATATTTCGGAATTAGGGACAAACATGATAACTAACTCGTTCTAAATAAAGATTAGGCGTAACAAAGGTAGGTATCTATTTAAAGTACGTATGTACGATGTTTTCAATTATATCGATTTATTAACATCATTCCCATAAAAATGTTGTATTGGACCCTTCTCACCTATAAGGTATCATTAAACCTGACATTAACATTGAAAAGAGCATAAATAAGGTGACAAAATGTGCTGTTCCCTTAATCTACGACCCTAATGCGACCTTATGTATTCAATTCCAATTTCAAACGCATTTTAAACCATCGATGGTTCAAATAAATAGCTGGCAGGCATTAGGTTAAGTTAATGTTCATTGGTTGGTCGTAACAAGTACAATTTATTGTAAACTATTTAACCTAAAATGCCCAAAAACATCTTTGAAAAATATTTAAACATCTTGCCAACATTCACCAATAAGTTAAGGTTTTATATTTCTCCATTCGGCTTTTAGAAGGTTAAGTCCATAAATATGAAACTAATACCTTTCTAAAGGGTATTCCATGGGAACCCACTAGATTTAAATCAACCATTCGTCGAACACTGGGTCCCGTTGGATGCAGGTGGCAATGAACCGGTCGCGCTGGAGAACTTATTGAGAGGCCTATGTCCAGCAGTGGACTGCTATAGGCTGAGATGATGATGATGATGATGATGACGATGGTGATGATTCGTCGAACACATTTAATAGTGATGTAAGCTTTTTTGTTTAAACTTGAAGTTTTGAGGCATTTTGCGTAGGTAATCCAAAATACATCGAAACTCATTTAGTTTCGATGTACCTTACAGATTTGGCATTGGAACAAGCATTTATATGGCTAAAGTAGCAATAACATTTAAAATGTAGGCCTTCTGGCCTTGGCCTTTCCTTCGTTATGTCACTCATACATCTTCTCTTTATTATGCAGTTTTTGCTCTAGTTCTATTTGTATAAACATATGTAGAAGTTATGTAAGTGTTAAGACAAAATGCAGTGGCGTGCAAACCATCCGATATTGCGCTACAACTTATGAGCTTGAATTTCAATCGACGTAATCACAAGTTGACACAGTAAATAATGGCGAAAGTTGAATTAAAATGTCAGTTCCTCATACTTTTTGGTTTTGTTTACCTACTTTTGAACAAAGTTCGCAACGGTATCCGTCAAGCGTAGCGATTATTGTTTCAAACTGGGTACTTTACTCTTAATGTAATTAATGGTAATTAAACTCTTCATGTGGAAGAGAGACGGCGCTCCAAGCGTGTGCCTTCTCGTTTCTTTCTGTATTTTGGAATCATTATAGAAAGACCTAAGAAAAATATTACTTTAGCTATGAAGCAAACAAGGGCTTCCATTATGAGTGGATACTACGAAGGAGTTTGAACTAATAAGAATAACAGGTTAAGTAACGTGTGTGCGTAACCGGTGCCGCATCGCTAAACACCCTTCGCTGGTCACTCCACCGTGACGGCATGTCATTAGGAGATTATCAAGAAACTCAAATATAGGGTAAAAGGAACGAA
This sequence comes from Trichoplusia ni, assembly GCF_003590095.1. NCBI lineage: Eukaryota > Metazoa > Arthropoda > Insecta > Lepidoptera > Noctuidae > Trichoplusia > Trichoplusia ni. Next base: position 3,904,568 of record NC_039491.1, read on the forward strand.
TAGTTTTCTAAGAAATGTTTTGTTTAGGGTGAGCAATGTATGAAATAGACACGTATTGTTGCGTTCCATAAATGCTTGTCCCGAAGTTCGAATTCTTGAAGCCTACATGTACCTATTATTTTTAAAATAACAAGGAAGGGTTCATCTGAACGTCTCTAAATAATCCTTCTCCGTGTAATCTCATTAAAAGACTCTTGCGGAAACCTTAAAAAGAGCTATTTGCGAAGATGTTTTACTTTTAATTTTTTGACCCATAGGCGGGCAGTAAAAGCACGCAAAATACAATGAATCCACGGGATATACCGCGGGTTCGTTCGACGTAGACGAATTTATGCGATCCGCAAAATATGCATGTTCTGAGTCTGGACACAAGTATTAAATTCCTTGCAGCTGAAGTTGTTTAAATAATAAACCTCTACTAGGACTACTAACGTAGTTTTCTAGTACCAACATACCTATCAATTCTCTTAATTTTTTTTAGAGTTTATAAAAGTCCATTCACCACTCAATGTACTCAAAGATCCCACAGTTATTTGTATGTTGGCAGTGTACATCTTGATAAAATATGGCGGGTGGAGCCAGGGCATACAGAATCGGAAAATAATTACCTATTCAACGAACATCATTTCCGATTGAGATGCTGTATCGGACTTCTATATTTGGATATACATTTACATATATTTTAATATATGTAGAAGTAAATATTAGCTGCTTTTAGAGTTTCTCTTTTGTTTTATTATTTCCTTAGAGAGAGTTATTATGTATAGCTTTATGACAGTTTGCAGGAACCAATATTATTATTATTTATTTATAAAGTTCTCCTTTAATAACTTGCGCAGTATAACTTGTTAGTCTCACTTGCCTGTTTTGTTTTTATACCACGGATGTGCATAAGTTCTGTTTCTTGGTGTGAAATAATAACGTCACAACTTAAAAGTGTGAAAATGTGTGGTAAATTTCTTCACATTTAGCTTCTGAAAAAACTGAAGTCTACTGTGGCAGATAAGGAGTTCGAAAAAACTCGCCAATAAGTCCGGTGGCGCAGTCAAAGTCTCAGGCTTACTGCAGAAAAAGGATAACTTTTTAATGCTTGCAAAATAAATCATATGCACTCTCACTTTTCAAAACTCAGACTCCAGTGACATAAATGGCACATAATAAAATTATACCAGTAGCTATCATTATTTACGAGTCTATAATATTATTTGCTATTGGCACCATCGAACATGTGGGGCGCTGCGCGTCATGATTGCGCACGCATTACACTGCCACATAAATGCGTTTGTAGGTCTCATTTCTAAATGTAGGTAACACCTTTATTACCTAAGTCCTAATATAATTCAACATATATATAATGTATGTAAACAAACACTACTGGAAAACTTTTAGTATATTCTCTCCACTTCACATCTTAGGTAGTAAAACTGCTGACTTATGATCGACAGAATCGAGTTGTCTCAAGCTCGAGTCGGTAATATCGAATAGAATATTAGCACCCATTCGGGCAATGATACGAGTTAGAAATCATTACTTATTTATGAATTACCGTATTTTACACTATAGCATTGAAACGATAACCGCATCAAATTTGAATAGACAAAGAGCTTTATGAGTTTCAGTAATGCTCAGCCCGCTGTATGCCACCCTGGGAAATTTCCCTATGACTAAACTAAATCAATAACTGGGATTTCCCCTTTAGTATCTACTTACAGAGTGACAAGAATTCTCAATTAAAGTTATTTAATTTAAAAAGAACATAACTACTTACACGATTTATCTAATCGGTTTAAAATGTCTCCTAATTATTACGAAATGATTCATGACAATAAAAACTTTCGCCGCATGCGTATGTTCAATATTGATCGAACGCACAAGAACCGGTAACACTGCGGCAACAACCGGTAAATAAAGCTCTATTTGCGCGCTGTATAAACCGGAAACAGAGTTAGCTTACGCTGCAACACGCATTTGTTTATAAAACATACCTATTTTACGGTGTTATCTCATTACTAGCTGTTGCCCGCGACTTTGTCTGCGTGATTTTCAAGATGTGAAAAACTAAGAAGTTTAATAATAACGATCATCGCAAAAATGTAATGCAATATTGAAAATGAAACATTTTTTTTACATTTTAAACTTCCTTTTTTATTTCTAAATTATAAGTAATCTTGAGCGGCCCAAACACTATCAAATGTTTAAATCAAACACATTTCATCGTTTACGATACTATCCTGGTGTCAAATATTTCACAGCTGTTTTAATGACTTTTTCTTATTTAATCCCAAAAAGAGTAATAAATGTATTGAGTATTGAGTATTGAGTATTGAGGGGTTTATAACTTTGACATATCTGCCTGCCTGTCTGTCTGTGACATCATAGCTTCCGAACAAATTGAACTATTTTAATTTAAACGTGAATTATGTGCAAGTGTTCGTTTAGACATGTTTGACAAATCGAGCCGTTTAAAAATGGGGGGGTTAAAGTAAGAAAAATTAACAGAAGGCATAACTCAGTCTTAGCACTTCTGCCAAAAAATGTTTTACTTTCGAGGGTTTCCATTTTCTAATTGGGTGGGTTATGATTTTCGAGCACGTCTGTTCTTGGGACGGCCTACACCTGAAATTGCTAGACGGATTATGAGGTACCTATCATAAAATTATTATTGTACTGTAACCAAGGAGGTAAATCAGAACCATACTACTGAGGCCCCGGTGTTCGTTCGTCTGTCTATCACCTGGCTGTTTCTCAGGAACAGTGATAGCCAGACAGTTGTTATTTTCACACACGATGTTTTCTGACGATATAAAGAAGATGTCAAATTATTTTTGTGGACGGAGCTGGTGAAGTGAGAGACAGGCTCGGTAACTGTGGATTTTACATAGTGTCATAAGATATAAGATTTTGCAAAATTGCGCCCAGATAAACGGTTTCCTGAAACACGTTTGATTGCCCTCTTAATATTAAAACTGATCTTCCTCACAAACATTTGGACTATTTCTAAAATAAAAAAGGTGGGAAACGTGTTATCTTGACCCCCTGGTGTTTTGATCATGATTTGCCTTTAAATTGCTGATAAATAAATAGCGTGATAATAAAAAAACTATCAGACAACCCTTTTTTTTAAATTGACAATGACAAAAATCTAAAGTATAGGATATGTGTACAACAAAGCAAAATATGAACATAAAAGTGACTTCATGCGCATGAGTTCTATTTACTGTTGATGATGATTTTTCCAGACGACAGATGTATGACGGATGTAAGTGCACGCTACACGCTATTATCAGCCTTATTGGGGAAATTTCCAAAAATATGTTCCTAATCCTCGTCGGCTTAGCTTTGGGATCTCAGAAACTCATTCAGTCTCGTTCCTTCCCCTGTTTTTACCAGGCTACGAAAGAAGAAAACTTTTAAATAAGTAGAGATTACAACAAATTGTTAAAGGATTTCTTTCAAGGACCACGTGTGGTGTTACGAGAGCGGATAGAGTAATAAATGAGTATATAAGGGGAAGTTTGAAAGTGGCACCGGTTACAGAGAAACTACGTGGTAACCGGCTGTCATGGTATGGGCATGTTATGCGGAGGAATGAAAATCATGTGGTAAGGAAGGCGTTAAGCATGGATGTGGGCGGATTTAGGGGAAGAGGACGACCAAAGAAACGATGGATGGATTGTGTGAAAGACGATATGGCTGTAAAGAGTGTTTCTTGTGAGATGACGGCCGATAGGAAGGTGTGGAAGAAGATGACATGTTGCGCCGACCCCAAATAAAATAATTGGGATAAGGGCAGAGGAATGATGATGACCACGTGTGCGGTCTCTGTAATGGCGGATGTAGACCGATCAAATCGTTAAAATGTTGAAAAATCCCAGGTATCAGTAGACATTGTTCTATCAATAGATACATAATGTCAAAAACCGTCTAGCGTACGCTCTTATTCATTGATAGCTTTGGTCGTACAGATCTTTCACATTGCATACCTATTATGCAGTTTTATGCAAGTTTTCTGGGCTTTTTTATCCGAAATACTTTTGGCCTATGTAATGTTGCAAATTTAAGAAAACATTATTTCATTGTTTGGAAGGCTTTTTTTTTTGTTTGAATGTTTATATTTTTGTTGCTAGTTGTTACAGATAACCAAGGTAATAATTAACTGTGTCGTTCAGTAATTTATTGTTGCATATTTATAGATGAGATCAATTCGAACTACATGCAACTTTGGGTTGAGTGTCACTACGAATGGCTTGATCTTGAAGACATAGGTATATACACCTATCGTAAATAAATACAAAATCATATTACGGCATTCCACATTTGAACTTGAGTCATTTTAGTACATCAATAAAAATAAAAATAATTTAAGTTCCTCTCTTTCAAGAATGTGCCGATTACGGTAACGATTGCATAAAAAAAAACGTAATAGTTTATGTTTCTTTTATTTTACTTGTGAAATAGTCGCGGTAGGCCTATATCAGTCTTGAAAGAGAATGAAATCACTAATTTTGTGAAAATGATTTATTTTCGAAAAATCCTATTATTGCTCTGCCAAAAGTCTTAAGATAAATAGCGCGATGTTTTTTTGTGTAAATTGATGACCGTGCTGCCTACTACTGAATGGGGTGAAAGTAGACCTCATAATTGTATTAAACGATGTTACGGGTGAGTCCAAATATTTAAAACTTTACTGCTCATGCCCCCTGCATAGTAGCGTTATGGTTTTTGTATATTTGTTTTATCACGTCTACGATAAGGTTCATGCAAAATTTGAACGAATTATATTCAGTAGTTTATGAGATAATTTGATATTTGTTTATAGATATAAAAGGCTCCTGCTCACCCCCTGTAACGAAAAGCGAGATAATAAGTAAAAAGTATGTTGACCGGACCTCTTGTTGATATTCTCTGAAAATTTGAATCAAATCTATCCAGTACTTTCCGAGATCTTTCCGGACATACATACAGACAAACAGACAAACAGACAAACAGACAAAAATTCTAAAAATTATATTTTCGGCATCGGAATCGTTCGTAGACCACCCTGCAATTATTCTTTTTTTAAAATATTCAATGTACAGTTTTCACTTTTCTACAATTTTATTATATGTATAGATTTCTGAATGTTCGTTAATGTTGTAAATACAAACAAAACAGGTGTAAAAGGCAAAACCCGATGTTGCGTAAACACATTATACCGTTATTTAGAAAATCTAGTTAGTGTTTATACCGGAACAGGTTGTTTTTAATTCAATAAAATTTAATTACCTTATTAGTAGGAAGTAACACGATTCATTATCTAATAGAAAGATATTAGATAATTTTTGAATTACGATGGAGTAGAGCCTGAGGGTCTCCACGTCTTCTATATCTACGCATGAAAATGATTTTTTTTTCTAAAAGGATGCAAAGTGATGCAACGTCCTGCAAAGGTATCACCTATATTTCCTAAGATTAGATTGATTAATATTTTTGTGAGCTAAATTAAATAAAAACTGAATCAAGTTTATTTACCAAAACCGAGGAAATTTTTCGTATAACCGAAATCTGTTAATACTTTGTTGGTAAGCATAGAGACATACGACATTCGCAGCACATAACGTACTCTATACGTGTTTTAGTCTATTACACTTCTATCCACATCCGTAGAAAGTGTTGCAATCTCGTGTGAATGTTAAATATACATGTAAGGTAGTTCCACAATGGGAATGACGCGAATGTGTTATGGATCGGTGAAAAGCTGATAGCTTTTCTTCAACTTTCCCAGACTGGAAAGTTTAATGAAAAGTGTTTTGTGTTGTTGCATTGTCTGGGGTCACGAACACTTACGATGTTGTTTGTATTATACGATCATGAGAAACTCGACACTTTGATGAAGTCTTTATTGGGTACTCGGAGAAAAACAGTTCAAAATCGTAAGTCTACTGCTGTTTATTACAAGTACATTCGTCATCGTCGTCTTCTTCTTTTTTCTCTAACAAAAATTCAGGAGGATCAAATAACTTTCCTGTCTCTAGAAGTTTAACGTTTTCTCTTTCTTCTGCAGCTATTTTAGCTCTCATTATAGCCATTTCTCTGTCACGAATTATCTTCCTCTTAGCTTCTTCCTCACGCCATTTTTCTTCCTTACGGTTATAATATTTTTGTTTGGTAATCCCGTAAAAGATTCCAAGCACAAGGAAAAAGTATCGTGCGCCCCTTATTAATGGGGACACGGGATACGGGTTCCCGTATGGCAATAGTGATGGCAAACGGGTAGACATCAGACACTATTTCAGTATCACCAGTATATAGCAACAATTTAACATTAAACTCAATTTAATATTAAATTTGCTAATATTTTCTCAGCGTGAAAAAACATTAACTGTCATTTCCATTTTCAACCAGTACGTTGTAATTTTTTAATGTTGAACGAATTCCATTATAATTTTAGTAAAACCTTATTAGTTCGATGTATTCGGGCCTCCTCCCAGTACTAGGTCAAGTGCGAATTCCAACAAATTATTATTTATTTTTCGTGGGAATAACATTTGTATCAGTAGGAAGGCCAGTGGCCGAATGGGCAGCTAAGAATACCGCTTGTCTCTGGTGTGGCGACCACCAATTATAGCGGACTGGCGTGACGCCAGCGGTCGGCGGCGTCGCGTGGTCAACAGGAACAAACGTTTATCGAATCAGATCAATCACTACGTAGTCAGTCTTCCTGAGTTCACCGATGCAAAGTTACATGATTGTGCCGTTACTAGACGAGAAAATAACTAGTCTTAATATACCTTCCAACACATGTAACTAGCAACTGAGATTGCCGACTATATTTATGAAGTATCCGTAATAGAAATGCTCCATACACTTTTATATCCTACTATGTATGGACTGTGGATACTTTCTCTCGATTTAGAGTCATTTCGTACAAATGCGAATTGAACACACGTACGTTGAGCGCTAATTACAACACTCACTAACTCACGAGTATGAATTAACGCGCTGAATGGACTATTGTTCTCAAACCATCTATGATGACAGCACTGGCTTCCGATATTGTGTAATTGTAGCTACTCACATCGAATAACTGTAAATAGCAAGTAGTTTATTACATTTTGGGTTCAATGTTATTTGAACAGGAAAATAGTAGTAAAAGGGTAATTAAAATTTGAAAAGGACTTTAATTTCAAGTGGATACAAACAGAAAGATCTGTTGGTCTGTTAGATGAGGTCTATTTAAAAAAATAGGAAAGCCGCTGCATAAAACCGTAACCCTTACAAATATAGCAATTATGATTGAAGTAAAGAAGCAAGTTAACAAACATTGCATTACATACAACTCATACAAGCTATAAAATCAGTAAATTGGGATACCGTTATATTACATGACTAATTATACAATCGTCTTTTGTTACTAAGAATATAAAGACCTCGAGATCACAATCTGTGATGGTATTCAAACAACGTGACGTTGAATACGCAATTCAGTCAAGCGCCTACGCAAGATTCAATAACAAAACGATCTCCTTTCTATTTTTATACGTGACTTTTGAGACCTTAAGCTTAAATGTTTTCGTCAAAATGCATTTGTTAATTTCAATCACAACATACGCTTATCAGATATTTCAAATAACATATTCGTGACTAGCATCTGCATAAGGTACAATTTGAACAAATTAGTTCGGAACTCTGATTCCTCGTGATTTAAAGAATAGGATACATTATAGAACACTTTACCCAAATCAGAGCAAACGTTATGTGGTTTTGTAGGTATGTTATGCTTAAGTTTCTTGGACTTATTGATTTCTTGGTGCCAAAAGGTCAATGTCCTAGAGACAATCAATGAATGGAGTAATACCTAATGACAGAAGTCAAAATATAGAATAGTACCTCTACATTTGTACACCTTCTTTTCTCTATTTCGTAAAAAATGATGCAGCGAAATGAAGTTTCTTTATCTATTGACTAAATCGTTTAACACTTACGAATGACACCAGAGTTAAATTCGGTTCTGACATAATGGCCTTGAAAAACGTAGTAAGTGATTTAGTAAGTTGCATAATAACAACAACACAATGTCCGCAACTAGTTCACCCTGTACCACAGAATATAGAATAGTACTACTTGCCACAATGTATGCCATAATTACAAAGGTCGCGGGTTCAATAACTAGTGGGATAGGCTTGTACACTACGTGACGTAATCATTCCGTCTATTACAGTTGAGAATATATTTAGCTTACGCATCATAACTAGGTGATTTGTCGCATTCAGTAGCATTAGTGATACTTATTATCGTATGAATAAACATAGAGACATAAAGACGATGGTATAAACCTAATCTCTAGTGTTTAGCGCTTAGAGCATGATATCATAGTTGTGTCCGACCAGCTCGCTATATCCACTTATTATCTTTTGACACAGTCATAATTTATAATACTATAGAAGGTAGGATGAGTGTGATCAACGATTTCCAGTGCAATGGGGACACGTTAAATGACATCACTATTATTGTCAATCAGTCGCCTGTGCCAGTCTAAATATTTTTTTCAGTACCTAACTCATTCTATCATAAAACCTTTGTTTATTGATAAACAAATATGATTTTAAGCCATTTCTTATCGTATTGGGATCAAAACAATAATTCTATAAGTCGTGTGTATGAATACATAAATCAATACCCATAGTAAATTACTTTTAAGGGAAGCCTTATCTAGGTTTCTTAGATTAGAAATTTTTCATGAACATAAATTGATGACCTTTGAAGGTTTTCTATAAATTCACCCTAATAGCTTTTAAATGATGTCAGAAGAAATTATTTAGGTATCTTTTATACTTTAATAATGCGTCATGTTAATATTTTTCTCTTCGTGTATGACTTGTGTTTTCTGTTCTGGTCAGCATGTTAGTTGTCCAAACTTTATGTAGTTAAAGATTTCTTTTTGTATTTAGCACCTTGATAAGAAACCGGTGTCGAATCGTATAATTTTTATTTTCTCCTTCCATCAATCCCTACTTTTTGACCAGTGTTGTTACTTGTCTATTTTCTGTCTCTTTCGATCTTTTGTAAACTGCCATTGCACTTATTCCTTTCTTGCTCACTCCAACTTAAACGTCTCGTTTAGTGTAAAACTGTCATTGGAAGAGGGCGCTTGTGACGTTGGTTCCATTTATCATCCTCACTTAAAAGTTTTTATTTACATTTAAAATGTAAGAACATACTCTTTTTTATCTAATTACTAATGAAAACAATGAAAATAAATTTTTGTTGTTCAATAATAGCCGTGTTTAGTGCAAAATTTCATCATACAATTAACTTGTGGGTGTGGTGAACGCCGAAAGTCTTGTCAAATAATGTTTTATCTTCAATTATATGATTCGATTGTGTCACTTATGTAATATTATCTGTAATGGTGTTTGAATAAGTTGCTCAGTGTATTGGTTTAAAGAAAATAACCTAAAATAGTGTTGAACATAGTTTGGTAAAACAAGGTGTTTGGTGTTTTTAGAAATCGTCGTCGACGAAGACAACGACGATGACGACTCCTGCGAAGCTGTTCGGACGGGAACTGTCCACCTACGACGAGGTGGATGTCGACGAGCTGTTGGCAAAGCTGTCGCAGGAAGAACTTACCATGCTGGCCAAGGAAGTTGATCCAGACGTAAGTAACACACTGTCATACTTATAAAGACATCTGGAAACAGTAGAGTCTATGTTGCATCTTGTAGGACACGGGAAAAAAAATCCTCTGATTTTCATTTATTTCTTAAATTCAACACGTCTGTTACACATCTATTTACCGCCATTATTTGACATTCCTCTAATTTGTGTACGTTTCCAATATGTGATCCTATGTGAGTCACTCATTTTTATTCACATAATGTCATAGATAAACATATCTCTGTTAATTTACTCTACCCACATTCAGCCAGCCAGTCAGCAGGCAAGCCAATTGATTCTGAAGGCCACAAACAGTATTATGATAGATAATTCCACTAACATTCACACAAATTACATGCTTCATTGTTGAACCATAGACTTCTCACAGCTCACCTTGAAGGCCTTATCAGTATTTGCCTTGAAAAAAACTGAATGGTGTTAATTTCCAAATGAATTCAAGAAAAGGACACTCATTGTTTTCTCTAAAGATTCAAACATTTCAATAAAGATGTACCAAAATGATTTAAGCATTCTACTTTTTTTATTTATAGTTTCATGTTCAGTTCTCTTTAAATTATAGCTCTTTAAGACTTTCTGACTTTTGAAGTGCATGTAAACCAACTCTTACCATTTTTTTAAAATGACCTTTACAATGCTCTTTAATCTAAATACAAATTAAACCTCAGTCACAGCAATCTAAGGAGCTAAATCAATAGTGAACATAAATATTTGATTTGTCTTCCTTATAATTCATTTCTATTTAAAACAATAAGGAAGTTTTAAAATAAACTCTAAATAGATTTATGTCTGGTATTATGAGAGAACTAACTGTGCTTGACTTCATATTCAAACTGTTCTTTATATATCATTGTTTTCTAACTATTATTTTATAAGACAAACAATTTACTTATCGCAATGTGATGATGCAGGAATGCATAGTATACAAACATTGTTTTTAAGTATAAAACCTATTTACATTAATATCCTGAAACTGTAGCACTGCTTCATAACCACTTATTTGTCTTGCTTCTCTGCATTTGTTGTAATTTGAATATTTCTTCATATGTTAATTCAAATATAAAAAGATTTGACATGCATAATTTGGCTTTTTGTATCATGCAGAATAGCATTAAGAGATTATAAGTATAAATAATAATATTAAGATGAGAATATGATAAAACCGTTTGGTTTGTCAACATATTCTTAAACACATATAAGAAAACCATCAAGATTTCTAACAAAATGTTCTGACAAGTGACATCACATGAGATTGGACATTGTATATTATTTATTTGGTTATGTGAAAAGAAAAATAATCTTTCATCCAGATACACAATCACTGGTCTGTTAACAATATCCATTATGTTATGTGATTACACATACTGACTATACTAAAGGAATTAATATTCCTATAGTCCTAATAATCCTACTAAAATTTCAAACGCGATAATTTGTATGTATGGATGTTTGCTCCTCATTCGTAAAAAAATTGCTCAATGGATTCAGATGAAACTTGGTACACAAAAAGTTTATAACCAAGATTAAGACCCCATGGGAATACTTTTGATTCATAGGGGCCGTGCCCAATAGCGAGTTGAATATAATTTCTTTATAGGTTCTTTACATTGATTCACATTGTAGACTTATTCCAAGCAGATACGAAATGTGAACATAATGTGATAGGTAATCTAAAAGACTATCAGATATGACATAATATATATTTACAGATGCCAGTGACAAGGAGCACAAAGATCCAATTTACATTAAATGTAAAAATAATCTTTATTCATGAAATACATCCATAACTGATTTATAAAACATTAAATTCAGATAATTACTTTTTTATGAAGTATTAGTACAAGGACATTATTGCTATATTGATTAAATGTCACATTATTGTAAATAGATTATGATACAGGTACTTATCAGTGCAAGTAACCGTTGCAACAGCACCCTAGTCTTATCAACAAATTGATAAATAATTGTCATTGTATCACTTTTTACCTTATTTGTCAATGCTTTACAACATATTTTATGCTTAGTAAAGTAATTAGATTAAGAATAATTAACTATGACTCAATTTATATGCTCAGTAATTGTTTATCTATGAAAACACATGCAACATTATTTGTTTGACTAATTAATCAACCACACCTCGTCATTTGTAAATAAATTACTCAAAGATGAACTGAACTAGCAAACACATCAATCCAAGCATTCAATTTATTTGTAATTATGTACATAATCAAAGCTAGACAAAATATCTTTTTTTTTTAATTTAAAGTTGTTCTGTTATCAGAACTCTACAGTATGATTTCTGACTTGAAATTCTATAATTTCCAGGACAATTTCCTGCCGCCATCACAACGTAACAACTACGATTGTGAGAAGGACCCCACAGGTCCCCTTAACCGTAAGAAGCTGATTGAACACATAAACAAACAAGCACTGGAGACTCCCGACCGACCTGAAGTTAAGCCCTACGTCGCTGGCGTCGTACGTGGAAAGAAGGTAAACAAATAGTACATGGATTGATTTAAATACATGCACATTGCGTGCAAGAAAAAAGTAAAATCATAAAGTGTTTGGTGGTCTCACACCATCATTTATGTTCTTTTTAATAGCAATAATTTGAATTTGCTGTCAATAAGATATACTAACGATATAATTGTAAAAGTTAGTGGTGATAACACTTTTTACTTTCGGTTTTCTATCTTGGCAAGCCAATGTCTGTGGAATTTTGTAGTTGAATTGATTAATGAAACCCCCTTGATTTTGCAGTAAATAACGTTATAATTGTTTGTGGATTCCAGTGGATCCCGCCGCCGCAGCCTGAGAAGATGCGTGACGCGGACGAACAGATCTCCATCGACCTCGGCGACGAGTACGAGCAGGCGCTCACCACTGCCTCCCAAGAAGAAATCATTGACTTGGCTGGTATGGACACTCCTTCCATTATTACCTGTCTAAGTTCTGTTATTCTAAAGCCGAAGAGAGTTATGTTCTTAGCTGTCCAGCAGTCAATAAAAAATCGGCAGTTTCTTTCGCCTTCCTTTTCCAAATGTGTAATGCGTTAGGTTTCAGATGTTGGTATACAGATTTTGAGCGTATTCTATAATACAACTGTTTTAAAAGGCTTTCTTTCATGCCAAATAATCCAGTACGCTCAGATTTAATGAAGTCATCCTGAATATGTAAAGTCTTGTTACACAAGTCAAAAGCAATTTCTTCATATGACAAACACTACAATTACTCAACGAAATTCTGGCATAAGTCGCGAAATATTTGCTTGCTAACCCAGTACCACACATTCTAATAGTCTAGAAGTCTGAATACCATCAGCAGTAACAACTGACACAGTCACCATCAAAATAAATATGCCTTTGTTACGACACATCTTATTATTTATGAGAACTTGGATCAGGAAATATTCTTTGTGATGTTTGTATGATGAGAGTCTGGCATCTTTCCAGTATTGTCTCGACTTTCGAGTTCATTGCAACTCTCAAACATGAAAGGGACTTGTTTTATATCTTTTTTTGATATAAAAATATTAATGCAATAAAGAAAACATGTAAGAACATGTAAATTGCTATACTACTCGAACTGGCACAATTTAAAACTGAATTTCTGTGCTTGCATTATCATATTTAATAGTGATGATGTGTGACAAAATATTTTCTGTTGTTAAACAAATCTGGAACCCACCACAGCCACTTCATTTCTTCTATAGTCAAAATGTTCTTGCTATCTCTATCCAGATGTTTGTACACTCTGTTTGCCGTAGAACACAGTTTAAACTCAGTTGAATATCAAAATAGAACAATTAATACATAAAAATGTAAAATATAAAAAATATGACTTGGCAATCAAAGTGACGGATACTTTGGCGCCGTGAGCAAAATTTCTTACATTCAAAATAATTATGTCATTAACCAGGTCACTCTTGTTTTTAAAACAAAAATAAACTATTATCTGTGGCGCGTTTTAAGAAAAACGTATTTGGTTAACTAAGCTTTAAAACTATTTTACCTTAAAGGCTTTTGCCCAGGGGGCGGACTGAAGGTGCTAAATATAAGAGATTTAAACCTTTATTTTTTCGTTTTTTGTCTCATACTTATAATTATTTCTCTATTTTCATGATTGCAGCTATTCTCGGCTTCCACTCGATGATGAACCAGGATCAGTACCACGCTTCGCTTCTGAACAAGGGCCAGCCTGTCGGTCTCGGTTGGGATGGCATCACGAAAGCTACCAAACCTAAGGTAAACCAAACTGTTATTTTGGAAAGGCTTTCTCGCAAACAATTTTAGTTTGTGCTCAAATCTTGAAGACCAATCTCATTACTTTCAGATAAAATTCGTAAAAAATGAGACATGGTCAAATTACTTTTGGTTGGTTGGTCATACTCTTCAAAAAGTAATTATATTGTGTCATAATCATACGATACTGTATCATTACAGGTGTACCCTATGGACCCCCCCAACGATACGGACCCCGACGACACTATCACCCGGGTGCAACAAAATGACCAAAAGTTGACTGATCTCAATTGGAATAATATTAAGGTAATAAGCTCTTTCTGTCTAAGATGTTCATATTTAAGGCAATCGGTGTATTAATGTGACCTGTGCAATATAAGTTTGAATACTCGTGTTCCAGAACATAAGCGACGAGAAATTCGAGAAGCTATTCGAAGCTCTGAAGGGCAACACGCAGCTGGAGGTGCTGTCGCTGGTGAACGTGGGGCTCAACGACCGCACGGCGGCGCTGCTGAGCGACGCGCTGCGCGTCAACAGCGGCCTGCGCGTCGTCAACGTCGAGACCAACTTCATCTCGCCCGCCGGCGTGCTGCAGCTGCTGCGCGCGCTCGCCGACACGCACACCGTCGAGGAGTTCCGCGCCTCCAACCAGGTGCGCGCCGCTAGCCACACGGGGACACTCCGACACCTTCGTCTCGCAGTCTTGCACATGTACTGTTGAGTCGACAGTTCGAATCGGACTGCGCATGATCAGATCCGAGTACGGTCACGTCGCCAGCCACTATTGTCACATTATTGAAAAAGGCTGTACGACGTCTTTTTTAACGGGAGAAATCCTTATGAACTTCTTCCGCCTGGGGATAGGCGTGCTGGACTATTACCGGCTAAAACCCCCCGGTGTGCCTCCTTGCGCGACGCCGCGGGAGTCCAAATTCTTCCGCAGCCCCGTCCTAGTGCTGGCCCGGTCAGTCCGGGCTTCGCCTCGTGCGCGGGGTAGTGAGGTGTATACCTACCCCGATCATCGCCTCAGGCCCTCCTCCTCGGGTCCATAGAATAGGGGGCAGGGGACTTCACCAAGTCCCTCGCCCCTCGACCCATTCATGGGGGCTGGAAGAAGACGTTGTCCGCCCTATTATGCGGCCGGGGAAGGGAATCGAGATCTCCCTCTCCCGCTCTGCAGTTTCCAGTTCGGCGAGAACGTGATGTCGCACACCACTGAGTCCCACGACTCTGCGCTACCGACCATCTCTCCCACTACGGCCGGCAGCGACAGATCGCCTCCTACTTCATTTGCGTATACACGGCGCTGCTCTTCCCAAGCAACACACTCGGCGAGAGCGTATTGCGAAATTTTAAAATTAAAACGTTAAATCTCCCGCCCCATCCTCACGTCCCGGAATATTCATATTCATATAGCATCTATCTTTACACTACTAAACAACAACACATCCCCCACAGCGGTCGCAAGTCCTCGGTAACAAGATCGAGATGGAGATCACGAGCCTGGTGGAGCAGAACCCCACGCTGCTGCGGCTGGGCCTGCACCTGGAGTACAGCGACGCCCGCCACAGGATCGCCAGCCATCTGCAGAGGAACATCGACAGAAGTGAGTGTCGACAGAGATCCTGCATTATATACCATACCGATGTTTATATAAAGTCTATATTCGTTCAACACATGTCCGTTTACGTAGTTTTGGTACTGGAAACAGTACTAGGTAATTGTACTTGAAAATGTATAGGATAGGAAGTGTTTTCTGTTTGTTATTACTGTGAAGTCGGACCAAAAATCCTGTAGTAGGAAGAATTTACTAAAGGTCAGTTTAAAAATTCAGTTAATCTTACCTTAGGGGGTAATTTAATGAATAAAGGAGTAATATGTGTTGCTAATGAATATAACACGATTCATATTGGTATGGTATGTAATTGTTCAGTAGGGATTAGTGTAAAGAAGATTCGAATTTATAACTGAAACTATAGAATAATAGAGAGGTAGTAATACAATCTTTAAAAAATATTATTAATGTTTTCGTAATGTCGGGGTGAAATTGCAGTGCCAAATGAATATAACTTAAGTCTGATTACAATTTAATAAGGATTTTTATTAAATCAAAAGTTCTATACCAGACATCTTACGAATATAGAAAATAAATCTTCTTTACACTTCATTTTCTGCGGAATTGATTTAAATACTTTATTGGACAGGAAGAGTCCAAATGCTATAAAATCGGCGATTATTTATCGTTATTATATAACGACCAAGTCTATTAATTTATAAGATGCACAATAAACAATTTTATTACAGGTTATATAATATATTACTGTGAAATGACGTTTTACGACAGTTCATTTATATGTACAGACAACATCGTCTTACACCAATTTTATGAAAGCATAAACATGTATTAGCACATATCTTGCATAGAACTTTCACTCTTAACTCGATACATTAAGGCTTACATTAGCGTGCAACACGTCGAACATCATTCGTCAAGTAACACAAATTGATTGGAAAATCACACTATCATTTGAATGTAGCATATGAGAAACGGATAATTTAAGCCATTTCAGACACAATCAGTTATAATTTATTAGCTTTAAACGTAGTAAGGCGTATAATATGTATAATATTCGAAAGTAAAGTTGTTAATAATAATAAGTAGATTCTTGCTTAAGCTACTTCATATTATTACAATTTTAGTGTTTTGAAATTAAAATACATCATCAAAACAATAACGACGATTAATAATTAAAACTACAATCACTGAACATACGAGTAATTACTCGGTCGATTAACGATTAATATATCGATAATGTACCGAGTGATTGTCGTTTACTACTTGACGTTTCGGTCGACTTGCATCGGCCGCTCATGCGTGAATATCGAATGTATTATGATTATATTTTCTGCTCGAGACTAGACAAATAGTTTTTAAATGTTTCTAGTATAATACTCCTTAAGTGGAAAAGGAATGAGCTTTTATCACATTACAAAAATAAAAAATAAAAAATCTTTTAAGAATTATTAAAGAGCCTATAAGGAAAAATTGTTTGTAAAAGAATCTTGTTCTTACTTGTGTCTGATTTGGCAACTGGCATACTTGTGTGCTACAGCACATATACCTAAACCTCAACAAGGCCCGTTTGTTATCGGCGCTGTGATATTAAACATTCACATTCCATATTTGATCCTAAAAACGAATTCGTGGTGTGTTGACTACAAAGTCAAAAGAATAGTATGAGGATATTGTCAACATATTTTGTGTCCTAAACCATTGTCTTAAAGAACATTTTCAACACACCACGCCAGTTAACATTCACTTACGAAAATGCACATATGGCGCATTTACCGAATAGCCCACCCTCAGCTTGTATTAACAGTAAGGACACAGGAGTTTCAACAAAGAAGAATAAAGATAAAATATTGCATGTGTCTAATGTGAGTCAGTGGAACTGCAGAGCATCAAGTTCAGAATGGGTTTAGATAAAAAAAAAATTGTTATTTTAAATTCAAGCTCATCTGAGTTTTCAATACCATTTAAGTGACTAAACTTAATTTCGATCATACATTGTACATAATCTGATTGAAGGAAACTACAAAATGCCATTTTATAAATATGCTCCATTATTTCAATACTGCATGGGGTTATCGATTACCCATTAGACACAAGCAACATCGGTAATCCAAATCGATTATCATGATCAGATTGCCGCGTGCTAAAGAAGGCTAGCGTGTCGCTGAGCCTGCGGCGGCCGCGCGGTCGTCCGCCCGCTGTGGGTATCGACAGTAGCTTCTTCAACATGACGCCGCCCAGCGCTGAATCTGTCACACCCACCAAGGAAGAACCCAAACCAATAATAAGCGAAATCGTGGATACCTCGTCTACAGTCCAAGCACAACCAGACGGCACTGAAGCCGTAACAGCTCCAGAACCTATCGAGAAACCTGTATCGAATGGTTTCGAAGCACCAATCGCTACCCAACCCGTAACACCAGAAATAGAAGAAAAACCTATAATCACGGATAACGTGGGTAATCCAATACCCGAGGACCGACTTACTGAAGAAGCACCGGTAGAAAGTTCTGAAACGCCGATAGAAAAGGCTGAAGAGAGCGCAGATAAAACTGAATCGACCGGTGAACAAGCAGACAGATTCGTGCTAGCGGCGCGACCCGACATAAACCCCAATCCCCACTCGTGAGTAGTAGCGTCCAGATTGCCACTCACACCACACGCGTGCCCCCAACTGTTATTTGTAGACGTTTATACACAAATACATCATCGGGTGTGAATTCGAACAATATAAAATATCATTTATATTTTTCTTTTTTCGTATATTGTTTATACAGAAGAGGGGATCGTATACCAAATCCGATGGTCATCGTTTTGTCAGGCGTAGAGGTCTTGGAACGACTGTATTATGTGACAACGTACCGGATTCTATGATCCCTCAGATTTTATCCCTTTTTCTGTATATTAGGTTTATATAGCGATCTTAGAATTTTAGGTTTTAGGTAATGTGTTCTTGCGCAATAAGCATTTTCCTCCAACTACCCCCCCCCCCTCTAACCTTTTGAATTGTCATCAATCATTTCAAATTATACGTTTCATACGTCTGAACAGGATTCACTACTGTTTTAATTTAAATATTCAAGTTGTATTAACAAAACCAATTTACTTAGGGTAATCTTTTGACATATATAAAAAATATGACGGAAATGAAGTGAATGTTCTCGACAGTTATTGCTACATTTTTTTTTCTAAATTTATTACAATGAAATTGTTCTAATTCACAATGAATGTACACAAAACACATGTGTGAGACATTAGTTGAGAGATATGTTGTTCCATTACAGTACGGAAAGACCTAACGCTGCGACTTCAGTTCAGATTCTTTAACAACCTGGCAAAGGGGGCGCGTAGCCAATAGACGCGGAGGTCAGGCCCACGGTACATTGTTGGCACGGCAGTATAACAACACTACGCTTTTGTTACAGCTTATTTACAATGCCGGCTGATTGAGTGATGACTCACACACACATACATATAGTGCAGTTTTATTCTATACGAACCTTGTTTCTTTCTTTCTTTAAAATTTTGTAATGAGAGCTTTATTTTAGTTTGGGGCTGTAAGTAAAATTATTTGGGCATGTTTATAAAACGAAAAATTCGAAAAATAAAATCGTCAATCTCAAAAAAAAGCTGTCTAAAATCCTTAAATGTCTGGGGCACCCATGGTTAAGTTCGTAATAGATTTTTATATTTATAAAGCTGCACTCTAAATATATCTCTAGTCGAATATGGCATCCATGACGTCACACGACGCCATAATTGCTATATTGATAGTCTTAACAATTTGTTTACTCTTTATAACATAAAATAATACTACCTATCTACATTAATTCTTAAAACACACTTTCCATTAAAACCTCAATATAAAACAAAACTAATATATTTTGATGTGTTTTCTATTATTTAGATAATAACTTTTAACAATTTAATTTCTAGCAGAGAGGGGAGTTCTAGCATAGAACAGAACGATAATATGTAGAAAGGCCGCAAAAAATCGGTAAAATATTAACTGTTTTGCGAATGTAAATGGCCAAACGTTAGTGCCGTGCTATTTTTTCGGGTAATAACGGTTTTTCACAGCGTAAGGCTTAAGCTAATCAAGATTTTCCGCTTAGAGATTACGACGATGCTGTGGGGTCCCAATTGCGACAGGATAGTCATAAACGTTTGTTAAGCATCTATTAACTGGAGCCATAAAAAGAGATATTTTCCTGAACTCAAATGACACGCATGGATGTGACTACTAACAATTGTATGCGGAATGATGATCTGATACTAAATACCAATAAAAAAATATGTTAGCATGGACTTGGATTTCCTACGTTTTATTTTTGAAAGCATAATGTTTGAATTGATTGTTATATGTTTTCCTTTGTTATTTATTTATGAACGAACCTTTTATGTTGCCGATGTTCGCTTTACGAAAATTTAATCTACTGGAATAATATGTAAAATGTGATTCGATCAAAATTCGAACCGTATCGATAAGATTTTGATCATTGGAACCTTTTTTTAGGCATAATTAAGAGCGTAATTTGTCAACAAAAAAAAAACTTTCAGCTCAATAAATAAAAAAAATATAAAGTTATCTTTCTAAATTATTTTATTATTCGAAATTGCGAACATCGGTTACTCAACATGTATGTATAAAAATGTGTGACCACGTATCCGTGTGTATGCATTGCAGTACGCCAGCAGCGCCGGAGCCAGAACAGCGCTTAGAGCCTTGAACTGTCGCACGTGGTAAGTTATGAAACCTCTTTGGTACAAAAACCATGTCATGGGTCTTTTTATACGCTATGGAATTTTAGGCCACTTGT